>NC_085841.1:203162242-203499388 GCF_035594765.1 Anolis carolinensis
GTCACAATTGTACGTACTGGGCTTTAGAGAATCAACCACTAGCAATGATAGTAGGGTCCATAATGAACACATGCTACGTACTGGGCTTTACAGAATCAACCACTTGCAATGCAATAAGGTTCCACAAATGTCACAATGGTTCGTACTGGGCTTTAGAGAATGAACCAGTTGCAATGAAATAAGGTACCACAAAGGTCACAATGCTACATACTGGGCTTTACAGCATCAACCACTTGCAATGAAAGAAGGGTCCCTAATGATCACAATGCTATGTACTGGTCTTTACAGAATGAACCTCTTGCAATGAAAGCCAGATCCAAATGAACAGAATGCCATGCACTGAACTTTACAGTATGAACCACTTGCAATGAAGGTAAGAAGGGTCCCTAATGATCACAATGCTATGTACTGGGCTTTAGAGAAATCTCCACTTGCAATGAAAGCAAGATCCAAATGAACAGAATGTCATGCACTGAGCTTTACAGTATGAACCACTTGCAATGAAAGTAGGATCCACAATGAACATGCCATGCACTGGGCTGTACAGTATGAACCACTTGCAATGCAATAAGGTTCCACAAAGGTCACAATGCTACGTAATGGACTGTACAGCATCAACCACTTGCAATGCAATAAGGTTCCACAAAGGTCACAATGGTTCGTACTGGGCGTTAGAGAATGAACCAGTTGCAATGAAATAAGGTACCACAAAGGTCACAATGCTACATACTGGGCTTTACAGCATCAACCACTTGCAATGAAAGAAGGGTCCCTAATGATCACAATGCTATGTACTGGTCTTTACAGAATGAACCTCTTGCAATGAAAGCAAGATCGAAATGAACATAATGCTTTGAACTGGGCTTTACTGAATTAACCACTTGCAATGCAATAAGGTTCCACAAAGGTCACAATGGTTCGTACTGGGCTTTACAGAATCAACCACTAGCAATCAGAGAAGTGTCCATAATGATCACATACTACGTACTGCGCTTTAGAGAATGAACCTCTTGCAATGAAATAAGGTACCACAAAGGTCACAATGCTACATACTGGGCTTTACAGCATCAACCACTTGCAATGAAAGAAGGGTCCCTAATGATCACAATGCTATGTACTGGTCTTTACAGAATGAACCTCTTGCAATGAAAGCCAGATCCAAATGAACAGAATGCCATGCACTGAACTTTACAGTATGAACCACTTGCAATGAAG
This sequence comes from Anolis carolinensis, assembly GCF_035594765.1. Classification (NCBI taxonomy): domain Eukaryota; kingdom Metazoa; phylum Chordata; class Lepidosauria; order Squamata; family Anolidae; genus Anolis; species Anolis carolinensis. The sequence continues at coordinate 203,163,458 of NC_085841.1, forward strand.
GTAAGAAGGGTCCCTAATGATCACAATGCTATGTACTGGGCTTTAGAGAAATCTCCACTTGCAATGAAAGCAAGATCCAAATGAACAGAATGTCATGCACTGAGCTTTACAGTATGAACCACTTGCAATGAAAGTAGGATCCACAATGAACATGCCATGCACTGGGCTGTACAGTATGAACCACTTGCAATGCAATAAGGTTCCACAAAGGTCACAATGCTACGTAATGGACTGTACAGCATCAACCACTTGCAATGCAATAAGGTTCCACAAAGGTCACAATGGTTCGTACTGGGCTTTAGAGAATGAACCAGTTGCAATGAAATAAGGTACCACAAAGGTCACAATGCTACATACTGGGCTTTACAGCATCAACCACTTGCAATGAAAGAAGGGTCCCTAATGATCACAATGCTATGTACTGGTCTTTACAGAATGAACCTCTTGCAATGAAAGCAAGATCGAAATGAACATAATGCTTTGAACTGGGCTTTACTGAATTAACCACTTGCAATGCAATAAGGTTCCACAAAGGTCACAATGGTTCGTACTGGGCTTTACAGAATCAACCACTAGCAATCAGAGAAGTGTCCATAATGATCACATACTACGTACTGCGCTTTAGAGAATGAAACTCTTGCAATGAGAGAACGGTCCATAATAATCACAATGCTACATACTGGGCTTTACAGCATCAACCACTAGCAATGAAAGGTCCATAATGAACACATGCTACGTACTGGGCTTTACAGAATCAACCACTTGCAATAAAAGAAGGGTCCCTAATGATCACAATGCTATGTACTGGGCTTGAAAGAATCAACCACTTGCAATGAGAGAAGGGTCCATACTGAACACATGCTACGTACTGGGCTTTACAGAATCAACCACTTGCAATGAAAGAAGGGTCCCTAATGATCACAATGCTATGTACTGGGCTTGAAAGAATCAACCACTAGCAATCAGAGAAGGGTCCATAATGATCACATGCTACGTAGTGGGCTTTACAGAATCAACCACTAGCAGTCAGAGAAGGGTCCATAATGATTACATGCTACCTACTGGTCTTTACAGAATGAACCTCTTGCAATGAAAGCAAGATCGAAATGAAAATAATGCTTTGAACTGGGATTTACAGAATGAACCAGTTGCAATAAAATAAGGTTCCACAAAGCTCACAATGGTTCGTACTGGGCTTTACAGAATCAACCACTAGCAATCAGAGAAGTGTCCATAATGATCACATACTACGTACTGCGCTTTAGAGAATGAACCTCTTGCAATGAGAGAACGGTCCATAATGATCACAATGCTACATACTGGGCTTTACAGCATCAACCACTAGCAATGAAAGGTCCATAATGAACACATGCTACGTACAGGGCTTTACAGAATCAACCACTTGCAATGAAAGAAGGGTCCCTATTGATCACAATGCTATGTACTGGGCTTGAAAGAATCAACCACTAGCAATCAGAGAAGGTTCCATAATGAACACATGCTATGTACTGGGCTTTACAGAATTAACCACTTGCAATGAAAGCAAGATCCAAATGAACAGAATGCCATGCACTGAGATTTACAGTATGAACCACTTGCAATGAAAGTAAGAAGGGTCCCTAATGATCACAATGCTATGTACTGGGCTTTACAGAATTAACCACTTGCAATGCAATAAGGTTCCACAAAGTTCACAATGGTTCGTACTGGGCTTTAGAGAATCAACCACTAGCAATGATAGAAGGGTCCATAATGAACACATGCTATGTACTGGGCTTTACAGAATTAACCACTTGCAATGAAAGCAAGATCCAAATGAACAGAATGCCATGCACTGAGATTTACAGTATGAACCACTTGCAATGAAAGTAAGAAGGGTCCCTAATGATCACAATGCTATGTACTGGGCTTTACAGAATTAACCACTTGCAATGCAATAAGGTTCCACAAAGTTCACAATGGTTCGTACTGGGCTTTAGAGAATCAACCACTAGCAATGATAGTAGGGTCCATATTGAACACATGCTACGTACTTGTCTTTACAGAATGAACCTCTTGCAATGAAAGCCAGATCCAAATGAACAGAATGCCATGCACTGAACTTTACAGTATGAACCACTTGCAATGAAGGTAAGAAGGGTCCCTAATGATCACAATGCTATGTACTGGGCTTTACAGAATCAACCACTTGCAATGAAAGCAAGATCCAAATGAACAGAATGCCATGCACTGAGCTTTACAGTATGAACCACTTGCAATGAAGGTAAGAAGGGTCCCTAATGATCACAATGCTATGTACTGGGCTTTAGAGAATTAACCACTTGCAATGAAAGCAAGATCCAAATGAACAGAATGTCATGCACTGAGCTTTACAGTATGAACCACTTGCAATGAAAGTAAGAAGGGTCCCTAATAATCACAATGCTATGTACTGGGCTTTACAGAATCAACCACTTGCAATGAAAGCAAGATCGAAATGAAAATAATGCCATGCACTGGGCTTTACAGAATTAACCACTTGCAATGCAATAAGGTTCCACAAAGGTCACAATTGTACGTACTGGGCTTTAGAGAATCAACCACTAGCAATGATAGTAGGGTCCATAATGAACACATGCTACGTACTGGGCTTTACAGAATCAACCACTTGCAATGCAATAAGGTTCCACAAATGTCACAATGGTTCGTACTGGGCTTTAGAGAATGAACCAGTTGCAATGAAATAAGGTACCACAAAGGTCACAATGCTACATACTCGGCTTTACAGCATCAACCACTTGCAATGAAAGAAGGGTCCCTAATGGTCACAATGCTATGTACTGGTCTTTACAGAATGAACCTCTTGCAATGAAAGCAAGATCCAAATGAACATAATGCTTTGAACTGGGCTTTACAGTATGAACCACTTGCAATGAAAGTAGGATCCACAATGAACATTATGCCATGCACTGGGCTTTACTGAATTAACCACTTGCAATGCAATAAGGTTCCACAAAGGTCACAATGGTTCGTACTGGGCTTTACAGAATCAACCACTAGCAATCAGGGAAGTGTCCATAATGATCACATACTACGTACTGCGCTTTAGAGAATGAACCTCTTGCAATGAGAGAACGGTCCATAATAATCACAATGCTACATACTGGGCTTTACAGCATCAACCACTAGCAATGAAAGGTCCATAATGAACACATGCTACGTACTGGGCTTTACAGAATCAACCACTTGCCATAAAAGAAGGGTCCCTAATGATCACAATGCTATGTACTGGGCTTGAAAGAATCCACCACTTGCAATGAGAGAAGGGTCCATACTGAACACATGCTACGTACTGGGCTTTACAGAATCAACCACTTGCAATGAAAGAAGGGTCCCTAATGATCACAATGCTATGTACTGGGCTTGAAAGAATCAACCACTAGCAATCAGAGAAGGGTCCATAATGATCACATGCTACGTAGTGGGCTTTACAGAATCAACCACTAGCAGTCAGAGAAGGGTCCATAATGATTACATGCTACCTACTGGTCTTTACAGAATGAACCTCTTGCAATGAAAGCAAGATCGAAATGAAAATAATGCTTTGAACTGGGATTTACAGAATGAACCAGTTGCAATAAAATAAGGTTCCACAAAGGTCACAATGGTTCGTACTGGGCTTTACAGAATCAACCACTAGCAATCAGAGAAGTGTCCATAATGATCACATACTACGTACTGCGCTTTAGAGAATGAATCTCTTGCAATGAGAGAACGGTCCATAATGATCACAATGCTACATACTGGGCTTTACAGCATCAACCTCTAGCAATGAAAGGTCCATAATGAACACATGCTACGTACAGGGCTTTACAGAATCAACCACTTGCAATGAAAGAAGGGTCCCTATTGATCACAATGCTATGTACTGGGCTTGAAAGAATCAACCACTAGCAATCAGAGAAGGGTCCATAATGATCACAATGCTACGTACTGGGCTTTACAGAATCAACCACTTGCAATGCAATAAGGTTCCACAAAGGTCACAATGGTTCGTACTGGGCTTTAGAGAATCAACCACTAGCAATGATAGAAGGGTCCATAATGAACACATGCTATGTACTGGGCTATACAGAATTAACCACTTGCAATGAAAGCAAGATCCAAATGAACAGAATGCCATGCACTGAGATTTACAGTATGAACCACTTGCAATGAAAGTAAGAAGGGTCCCTAATGATCACAATGCTATGTACTGGGCTTTACAGAATTAACCACTTGCAATGCAATAAGGTTCCACAAAGTTCACAATGGTTTGTACTGGGCTTTAGAGAATCAACCACTAGCAATGATAGTAGGGTCCATAATGAACACATGCTACGTACTGGTCTTTACAGAATGAACCTCTTGCAATGAAAGCCAGATCCAAATGAACAGAATGCCATGCACTGAACTTTACAGTATGAACCACTTGCAATGAAGGTAAGAAGGGTCCCTAATGATCGCAATGCTATGTACTGGGCTTTACAGAATCAACCACTTGCAATGAAAGCAAGATCCAAATGAACAGAATGCCATGCACTGAGCTTTACAGTATGAACCACTTGCAATGAAGGTAAGAAGGGTCCCTAATGACCACAATGCTATGTACTGGGCTTTAGAGAATTAACCACTTGCAATGAAAGCAAGATCCAAATGAACAGAATGTCATGCACTGAGCTTTACAGTATGAACCACTTGCAATGAAAGTAGGATCCACAATGAACATAATGCCATGCACTGGGCTGTACAGTATGAACCACTTGCAATGCAATAAGGTTCCACAAAGGTCACAATGCTACGTAATGGACTGTACAGCATCAACCACTTGCAATGCAATAAGGTTCCACAAAGGTCACAATGGTTCGTACTGGGCTTTATAGAATGAACCAGTTGCAATGAAATAAGGTACCACAAAGGTCACAATGCTACATACTGGGCTTTACAGCATCAACCACTTGCAATGAAAGAAGGGTCCCTAATGATCACAATGCTATGTACTGGTCTTTACTGAATGAACCTCTTGCAATGAAAGCAAGATCGAAATGAACATAATGCTTTGAACTGGGCTTTACAGTATGAACTACTTGCAATGAAAGTAGGATCCACAATGAACATTATGCCATGCACTGGGCTTTACTGAATTAACCACTTGCAATGCAATAAGGTTCCACAAAGGTCACAATGGTTCGTACTGGGCTTTACAGAATCAACCACTAGCAATCAGAGAAGTGTCCATAATGATCACATACTACGTACTGCGCTTTAGAGAATGAACCTCTTGCAATGAGAGAACGGTCCATAATAATCACAATGCTACATACTGGGCTTTACAGCATCAACCACTAGCAATGAAAGGTCCATAATGAACACATGCTACGTACTGGGCTTTACAAAATCAACCACTTGCAATGCAATAAGGTTCCACAAAGGTTACAATGGTTCGTACTGGGCTTTAGAGAATCAACCAGTTGCAATGAAATAAGGTACCACAAAGGTCACAATGCTACGTACTGGGCTTTACAGAATCAACCACTTGCAATGAAAGAAGGGTCCCTAATGATCACAATGCTTTGTACTGGGCTTGAAAGAATCAACCACTTGCAATGAGAGAAGGGTCCATACTGAACACATGCTACGTACTGGGCTTTACAGAATCAACCACTTGCAATGAAAGAAGGGTCCCTAATGATCACAATGCTATGTACTGGGCTTGAAAGAATCAACCACTAGCAATCAGAGAAGGGTCCATAATGATCACATGCTACGTAGTGGGCTTTACAGAATCAACCACTAGCAGTCAGAGAAGGGTCCATAATGATTACATGCTACCTACTGGTCTTTACAGAATGAACCTCTTGCAATGAAAGCAAGATCGAAATGAAAATAATGCTTTGAACTGGGATTTACAGAATGAACCAGTTGCAATAAAATAAGGTTCCACAAAGCTCACAATGGTTCGTACTGGGCTTTACAGAATCAACCACTAGCAATCAGAGAAGTGTCCATAATGATCACATACTACGTACTGCGCTTTAGAGAATGAACCTCTTGCAATGAGAGAACGGTCCATAATGATCACAATGCTACATACTGGGCTTTACAGCATCAACCACTAGCAATGAAAGGTCCATAATGAACACATGCTACGTACAGGGCTTTACAGAATCAACCACTTGCAATGAAAGAAGGGTCCCTATTGATCACAATGCTATGTACTGGGCTTGAAAGAATCAACCACTAGCAATCAGAGAAGGTTCCATAATGAACACATGCTATGTACTGGGCTTTACAGAATTAACCACTTGCAATGAAAGCAAGATCCAAATGAACAGAATGCCATGCACTGAGATTTACAGTATGAACCACTTGCAATGAAAGTAAGAAGGGTCCCTAATGATCACAATGCTATGTACTGGGCTTTACAGAATTAACCACTTGCAATGCAATAAGGTTCCACAAAGTTCACAATGGTTCGTACTGGGCTTTAGAGAATCAACCACTAGCAATGATAGAAGGGTCCATAATGAACACATGCTATGTACTGGGCTTTACAGAATTAACCACTTGCAATGAAAGCAAGATCCAAATGAACAGAATGCCATGCACTGAGATTTACAGTATGAACCACTTGCAATGAAAGTAAGAAGGGTCCCTAATGATCACAATGCTATGTACTGGGCTTTACAGAATTAACCACTTGCAATGCAATAAGGTTCCACAAAGTTCACAATGGTTCGTACTGGGCTTTAGAGAATCAACCACTAGCAATGATAGTAGGGTCCATATTGAACACATGCTACGTACTTGTCTTTACAGAATGAACCTCTTGCAATGAAAGCCAGATCCAAATGAACAGAATGCCATGCACTGAACTTTACAGTATGAACCACTTGCAATGAAGGTAAGAATGATCACAATGCTATGTACTGGGCTTTACAGAATCAACCACTTGCAATGAAAGCAAGATCCAAATGAACAGAATGCCATGCACTGAGCTTTACAGTATGAACCACTTGCAATGAAGGTAAGAAGGGTCCCTAATGATCACAATGCTATGTACTGGGCTTTAGAGAATTAACCACTTGCAATGAAAGCAAGATCCAAATGAACAGAATGTCATGCACTGAGCTTTACAGTATGAACCACTTGCAATGAAAGTAAGAAGGGTCCCTAATAATCACAATGCTATGTACTGGGCTTTACAGAATCAACCACTTGCAATGAAAGCAAGATCGAAATGAAAATAATGCCATGCACTGGGCTTTACAGAATTAACCACTTGCAATGCAATAAGGTTCCACAAAGGTCACAATTGTACGTACTGGGCTTTAGAGAATCAACCACTAGCAATGATAGTAGGGTCCATAATGAACACATGCTACGTTCTGGGCTTTACAGAATCAACCACTTGCAATGCAATAAGGTTCCACAAATGTCACAATGGTTCGTACTGGGCTTTAGAGAATGAACCAGTTGCAATGAAATAAGGTACCACAAAGGTCACAATGCTACATACTGGGCTTTACAGCATCAACCACTTGCAATGAAAGAAGGGTCCCTAATGGTCACAATGCTATGTACTGGTCTTTACAGAATGAACCTCTTGCAATGAAAGCAAGATCCAAATGAACATAATGCTTTGAACTGGGCTTTACAGTATGAACCACTTGCAATGAAAGTAGGATCCACAATGAACATTATGCCATGCACTGGGCTTTACTGAATTAACCACTTGCAATGCAATAAGGTTCCACAAAGGTCACAATGGTTCGTATGAATGAAATGAAAGGTCCATAATGAACACATGCTACGTACAGGGCTTTACAGAATCAACCACTTGCAATGAAAGAAGGGTCCCTATTGATCACAATGCTATGTACTGGGCTTGAAAGAATCAACCACTAGCAATCAGAGAAGGTTCCATAATGAACACATGCTATGTACTGGGCTTTACAGAATTAACCACTTGCAATGAAAGCAAGATCCAAATGAACAGAATGCCATGCACTAAGCTTTACAGTATGAACCACTTGCAATGAAAGTAGGATCCACAATGAACAGAATGCCATGCACTGAGATTTACAGTATGAACCACTTGCAATGGTTGAATGATCCCTAATGATCACAATGCTATGTACTGGTCTTTACAGAATGAACCTCTTGCAATGAAAGCCAGATCCAAATGAACAGAATGCCATGCACTGAACTTTACAGTATGAACCACTTGCAATGAAGGTAAGAAGGGTCCCTAATGATCACAATGCTATGTACTGGGCTTTAGAGAAATCTCCACTTGCAATGAAAGCAAGATCCAAATGAACAGAATGTCATGCACTGAGCTTTACAGTATGAACCACTTGCAATGAAAGTAGGATCCACAATGAACATGCCATGCACTGGGCTGTACAGTATGAACCACTTGCAATGCAATAAGGTTCCACAAAGGTCACAATGCTACGTAATGGACTGTACAGCATCAACCACTTGCAATGCAATAAGGTTCCACAAAGGTCACAATGGTTCGTACTGGGCGTTAGAGAATGAACCAGTTGCAATGAAATAAGGTACCACAAAGGTCACAATGCTACATACTGGGCTTTACAGCATCAACCACTTGCAATGAAAGAAGGGTCCCTAATGATCACAATGCTATGTACTGGTCTTTACAGAATGAACCTCTTGCAATGAAAGCAAGATCGAAATGAACATAATGCTTTGAACTGGGCTTTACTGAATTAACCACTTGCAATGCAATAAGGTTCCACAAAGGTCACAATGGTTCGTACTGGGCTTTACAGAATCAACCACTAGCAATCAGAGAAGTGTCCATAATGATCACATACTACGTACTGCGCTTTAGAGAATGAACCTCTTGCAATGAGAGAACGGTCCATAATAATCACAATGCTACATACTGGGCTTTACAGCATCAACCACTAGCAATGAAAGGTCCATAATGAACACATGCTACGTACTGGGCTTTACAGAATCAACCACTTGCAATAAAAGAAGGGTCCCTAATGATCACAATGCTATGTACTGGGCTTGAAAGAATCAACCACTTGCAATGCAATAAGGTTCCACAAAGGTCACAATGGTTCGTACTGGGCTTTAGAGAATCAACCACTAGCAATGATTGAACGGTCCATGATGATCACAATGCTATGTACATGCAATGAAAGCAAGATCCAAATGAACAGAATGCCATGCACTGAGATTTACAGTATGAACCACTTGCAATGAAAGTAAGAAGGGTCCCTAATGATCACAATGCTATGTACTGGGCTTTACAGAATTAACCACTTGCAATGCAATAAGGTTCCACAAAGTTCACAATGGTTCGTACTGGGCTTTAGAGAATCAACCACTAGCAATGATAGAAGGGTCCATAATGAACACATGCTATGTACTGGGCTTTACAGAATTAACCACTTGCAATGAAAGCAAGATCCAAATGAACAGAATGCCATGCACTGAGATTTACAGTATGAACCACTTGCAATGAAAGTAAGAAGGGTCCCTAATGATCACAATGCTATGTACTGGGCTTTACAGAATCAACCACTTGCAATACAATAAGTTTCCACAAAGGTCACAATGGTACGTACTGGGCTTTAGAGAATCAACCGCTAGCAATGAGAGAACGGTCCATAATGATCACAATGCTATGTACTGGTCTTTACAGAATGAACCTCTTGCAATGAAAGCAAGATCCAAATGAACAGAATGCCATGCACTGAGCTTTACAATATGAACCACTTGCAATGCAAGTAGTATACACAATAACATAATGCTATGTACTGGGCTTTACAGAATTAACCACTTGCAATGCTATAAGGTTCCACAAAGGTCACAATGGTACATACTGGGCTTTACAGAATCAACCACTAGCAATCAGAGAAGGGTCCGTAATGATCACATGCTACGTACTGGGCTTTACAGAATCAACCAGTAGCAATTAGAGAAGGGTCCATAATGAACACATGCTACGTACTGGGTTTACAGAATGAACCTCTTGCAATGAAAGCAAGATTGAAATGAACATAATGCTTTGAACTGGGCTTTACAGTATGAACCACTTCCAATGAAAGTAGTATCCACAATGAACATAATGCCATGCACTGGGCTTTACTGTATTGACCACTTGCAATGCAATAAGGTTCCACAAAGGTCACAATTGTACGTACTGGGCTTTAGAGAATCAACCACTAGCAATGATAGTAGGGTCCATAATGAACACATGCTACGTACTGGGCTTTACAGAATCAACCACTTGCAATGCAATAAGGTTCCACAAATGTCACAATGGTTCGTACTGGGCTTTAGAGAATGAACCAGTTGCAATGAAATAAGGTACCACAAAGGTCACTATGGTACATACTGGGCTTTAGAGAATCAACCACTAGCAATCAGAGAAGGGTCCATAATGATCACATGCTACTTACTGGTCTTTACAGAATGAACCTCTTGCAATGAAAGCAAGATCAAAATGACCATAATGCTTTGAACTGGGCTTTACAATATGAACCACTTGCAATGAAAGTAGTATCCACAAAGAACATAATGCCATGCACTGGGCTTTACTGAATTAACCACTTGCAATGCAATAAGGTTCCACAAAGGTCACAATGGTTCGTACTGGGCTTTAGAGAATCAACCACTTGCAATGATAGGTCCATAATGATTACATGCTACGTACTGGGCTTTACAGAATCAACCACTAGCAATGAGAGAAGGGTCCATAATGATTACATGCTACCTACTGGTCTTTACAGAATGAACCTCTTGCAATGAAAGCAAGATCGAAATGAACATAATGCTTTGTACTGGGCTTTACAGTATGAACCACTTCCAATGAAAGTAGTATCCACAATGAACATAATGCCATGCACTGGGCTTTACTGTATTGACCACTTGCAATGCAATAAGGTTCCACAAAGGTCACAATTGTACGTACTGGGCTTTAGAGAATCAACCACTAGCAATGATAGTAGGGTCCATAATGAACACATGCTACGTACTGGGCTTTACAGAATCAACCACTTGCAATGCAATAAGGTTCCACAAATGTCACAATGGTTCGTACTGGGCTTTAGAGAATGAACCAGTTGCAATGAAATAAGGTACCACAAAGGTCACAATGCTACATACTGGGCTTTACAGCATCAACCACTTGCAATGAAAGAAGGGTCCCTAATGATCACAATGCTATGTACTGGTCTTTACAGAATGAACCTCTTGCAATGAAAGCCAGATCCAAATGAACAGAATGCCATGCACTGAACTTTACAGTATGAACCACTTGCAATGAAGGTAAGAAGGGTCCCTAATGATCACAATGCTATGTACTGGGCTTTAGAGAAATCTCCACTTGCAATGAAAGCAAGATCCAAATGAACAGAATGTCATGCACTGAGCTTTACAGTATGAACCACTTGCAATGAAAGTAGGATCCACAATGAACATGCCATGCACTGGGCTGTACAGTATGAACCACTTGCAATGCAATAAGGTTCCACAAAGGTCACAATGCTACGTAATGGACTGTACAGCATCAACCACTTGCAATGCAATAAGGTTCCACAAAGGTCACAATGGTTCGTACTGGGCGTTAGAGAATGAACCAGTTGCAATGAAATAAGGTACCACAAAGGTCACAATGCTACATACTGGGCTTTACAGCATCAACCACTTGCAATGAAAGAAGGGTCCCTAATGATCACAATGCTATGTACTGGTCTTTACAGAATGAACCTCTTGCAATGAAAGCAAGATCGAAATGAACATAATGCTTTGAACTGGGCTTTACTGAATTAACCACTTGCAATGCAATAAGGTTCCACAAAGGTCACAATGGTTCGTACTGGGCTTTACAGAATCAACCACTAGCAATCAGAGAAGTGTCCATAATGATCACATACTACGTACTGCGCTTTAGAGAATGAACCTCTTGCAATGAGAGAACGGTCCATAATAATCACAATGCTACATACTGGGCTTTACAGCATCAACCACTAGCAATGAAAGGTCCATAATGAACACATGCTACGTACTGGGCTTTACAGAATCAACCACTTGCAATAAAAGAAGGGTCCCTAATGATCACAATGCTATGTACTGGGCTTGAAAGAATCAACCACTTGCAATGCAATAAGGTTCCACAAAGGTCACAATGGTTCGTACTGGGCTTTAGAGAATCAACCACTAGCAATGATAGAAGGGTCCATAATGAACACATGCTATGTACTGGGCTTTACAGAATTAACCACTTGCAATGAAAGCAAGATCCAAATGAACAGAATGCCATGCACTGAGATTTACAGTATGAACCACTTGCAATGAAAGTAAGAAGGGTCCCTAATGATCACAATGCTATGTACTGGGCTTTACAGAATCAACCACTTGCAATACAATAAGTTTCCACAAAGGTCACAATGGTACGTACTGGGCTTTAGAGAATCAACCGCTAGCAATGAGAGAACGGTCCATAATGATCACAATGCTATGTACTGGTCTTTACAGAATGAACCTCTTGCAATGAAAGCAAGATCCAAATGAACAGAATGCCATGCACTGAGCTTTACAATATGAACCACTTGCAATGCAAGTAGTATACACAATAACATAATGCTATGTACTGGGCTTTACAGAATTAACCACTTGCAATGCTATAAGGTTCCACAAAGGTCACAATGGTACATACTGGGCTTTACAGAATCAACCACTAGCAATCAGAGAAGGGTCCGTAATGATCACATGCTACGTACTGGGCTTTACAGAATCAACCAGTAGCAATTAGAGAAGGGTCCATAACGAACACATGCTACGTACTGGGTTTACAGAATGAACCTCTTGCAATGAAAGCAAGATTGAAATGAACATAATGCTTTGAACTGGGCTTTACAGTATGAACCACTTCCAATGAAAGTAGTATCCACAATGAACATAATGCCATGCACTGGGCTTTACTGTATTGACCACTTGCAATGCAATAAGGTTCCACAAAGGTCACAATTGTACGTACTGGGCTTTAGAGAATCAACCACTAGCAATGATAGTAGGGTCCATAATGAACACATGCTACGTACTGGGCTTTACAGAATCAACCACTTGCAATGCAATAAGGTTCCACAAATGTCACAATGGTTCGTACTGGGCTTTAGAGAATGAACCAGTTGCAATGAAATAAGGTACCACAAAGGTCACTATGGTACATACTGGGCTTTAGAGAATCAACCACTAGCAATCAGAGAAGGGTCCATAATGATCACATGCTACTTACTGGTCTTTACAGAATGAACCTCTTGCAATGAAAGCAAGATCAAAATGACCATAATGCTTTGAACTGGGCTTTACAATATGAACCACTTGCAATGAAAGTAGTATCCACAAAGAACATAATGCCATGCACTGGGCTTTACTGAATTAACCACTTGCAATGCAATAAGGTTCCACAAAGGTCACAATGGTTCGTACTGGGCTTTAGAGAATCAACCACTTGCAATGATAGGTCCATAATGATTACATGCTACGTACTGGGCTTTACAGAATCAACCACTAGCAATGAGAGAAGGGTCCATAATGATTACATGCTACCTACTGGTCTTTACAGAATGAACCTCTTGCAATGAAAGCAAGATCGAAATGAACATAATGCTTTGTACTGGGCTTTACAGTATGAACCACTTCCAATGAAAGTAGTATCCACAATGAACATAATGCCATGCACTGGGCTTTACTGTATTGACCACTTGCAATGCAATAAGGTTCCACAAAGGTCACAATTGTACGTACTGGGCTTTAGAGAATCAACCACTAGCAATGATAGTAGGGTCCATAATGAACACATGCTACGTACTGGGCTTTACAGAATCAACCACTTGCAATGCAATAAGGTTCCACAAATGTCACAATGGTTCGTACTGGGCTTTAGAGAATGAACCAGTTGCAATGAAATAAGGTACCACAAAGGTCACAATGCTACATACTGGGCTTTACAGCATCAACCACTTGCAATGAAAGAAGGGTCCCTAATGATCACAATGCTATGTACTGGTCTTTACAGAATGAACCTCTTGCAATGAAAGCCAGATCCAAATGAACAGAATGCCATGCACTGAACTTTACAGTATGAACCACTTGCAATGAAGGTAAGAAGGGTCCCTAATGATCACAATGCTATGTACTGGGCTTTAGAGAAATCTCCACTTGCAATGAAAGCAAGATCCAAATGAACAGAATGTCATGCACTGAGCTTTACAGTATGAACCACTTGCAATGAAAGTAGGATCCACAATGAACATGCCATGCACTGGGCTGTACAGTATGAACCACTTGCAATGCAATAAGGTTCCACAAAGGTCACAATGCTACGTAATGGACTGTACAGCATCAACCACTTGCAATGCAATAAGGTTCCACAAAGGTCACAATGGTTCGTACTGGGCGTTAGAGAATGAACCAGTTGCAATGAAATAAGGTACCACAAAGGTCACAATGCTACATACTGGGCTTTACAGCATCAACCACTTGCAATGAAAGAAGGGTCCCTAATGATCACAATGCTATGTACTGGTCTTTACAGAATGAACCTCTTGCAATGAAAGCAAGATCGAAATGAACATAATGCTTTGAACTGGGCTTTACTGAATTAACCACTTGCAATGCAATAAGGTTCCACAAAGGTCACAATGGTTCGTACTGGGCTTTACAGAATCAACCACTAGCAATCAGAGAAGTGTCCATAATGATCACATACTACGTACTGCGCTTTAGAGAATGAAACTCTTGCAATGAGAGAACGGTCCATAATAATCACAATGCTACATACTGGGCTTTACAGCATCAACCACTAGCAATGAAAGGTCCATAATGAACACATGCTACGTACTGGGCTTTACAGAATCAACCACTTGCAATAAAAGAAGGGTCCCTAATGATCACAATGCTATGTACTGGGCTTGAAAGAATCAACCACTTGCAATGAGAGAAGGGTCCATACTGAACACATGCTACGTACTGGGCTTTACAGAATCAACCACTTGCAATGAAAGAAGGGTCCCTAATGATCACAATGCTATGTACTGGGCTTGAAAGAATCAACCACTAGCAATCAGAGAAGGGTCCATAATGATCACATGCTACGTAGTGGGCTTTACAGAATCAACCACTAGCAGTCAGAGAAGGGTCCATAATGATTACATGCTACCTACTGGTCTTTACAGAATGAACCTCTTGCAATGAAAGCAAGATCGAAATGAAAATAATGCTTTGAACTGGGATTTACAGAATGAACCAGTTGCAATAAAATAAGGTTCCACAAAGCTCACAATGGTTCGTACTGGGCTTTACAGAATCAACCACTAGCAATCAGAGAAGTGTCCATAATGATCACATACTACGTACTGCGCTTTAGAGAATGAACCTCTTGCAATGAGAGAACGGTCCATAATGATCACAATGCTACATACTGGGCTTTACAGCATCAACCACTAGCAATGAAAGGTCCATAATGAACACATGCTACGTACAGGGCTTTACAGAATCAACCACTTGCAATGAAAGAAGGGTCCCTATTGATCACAATGCTATGTACTGGGCTTGAAAGAATCAACCACTAGCAATCAGAGAAGGTTCCATAATGAACACATGCTATGTACTGGGCTTTACAGAATTAACCACTTGCAATGAAAGCAAGATCCAAATGAACAGAATGCCATGCACTGAGATTTACAGTATGAACCACTTGCAATGAAAGTAAGAAGGGTCCCTAATGATCACAATGCTATGTACTGGGCTTTACAGAATTAACCACTTGCAATGCAATAAGGTTCCACAAAGTTCACAATGGTTCGTACTGGGCTTTAGAGAATCAACCACTAGCAATGATAGAAGGGTCCATAATGAACACATGCTATGTACTGGGCTTTACAGAATTAACCACTTGCAATGAAAGCAAGATCCAAATGAACAGAATGCCATGCACTGAGATTTACAGTATGAACCACTTGCAATGAAAGTAAGAAGGGTCCCTAATGATCACAATGCTATGTACTGGGCTTTACAGAATTAACCACTTGCAATGCAATAAGGTTCCACAAAGTTCACAATGGTTCGTACTGGGCTTTAGAGAATCAACCACTAGCAATGATAGTAGGGTCCATATTGAACACATGCTACGTACTTGTCTTTACAGAATGAACCTCTTGCAATGAAAGCCAGATCCAAATGAACAGAATGCCATGCACTGAACTTTACAGTATGAACCACTTGCAATGAAGGTAAGAAGGGTCCCTAATGATCACAATGCTATGTACTGGGCTTTACAGAATCAACCACTTGCAATGAAAGCAAGATCCAAATGAACAGAATGCCATGCACTGAGCTTTACAGTATGAACCACTTGCAATGAAGGTAAGAAGGGTCCCTAATGATCACAATGCTATGTACTGGGCTTTAGAGAATTAACCACTTGCAATGAAAGCAAGATCCAAATGAACAGAATGTCATGCACTGAGCTTTACAGTATGAACCACTTGCAATGAAAGTAAGAAGGGTCCCTAATAATCACAATGCTATGTACTGGGCTTTACAGAATCAACCACTTGCAATGAAAGCAAGATCGAAATGAAAATAATGCCATGCACTGGGCTTTACAGAATTAACCACTTGCAATGCAATAAGGTTCCACAAAGGTCACAATTGTATGTACTGGGCTTTAGAGAATCAACCACTAGCAATGATAGTAGGGTCCATAATGAACACATGCTACGTACTGGGCTTTACAGAATCAACCACTTGCAATGCAATAAGGTTCCACAAATGTCACAATGGTTCGTACTGGGCTTTAGAGAATGAACCAGTTGCAATGAAATAAGGTACCACAAAGGTCACAATGCTACATACTGGGCTTTACAGCATCAACCACTTGCAATGAAAGAAGGGTCCCTAATGGTCACAATGCTATGTACTGGTCTTTACAGAATGAACCTCTTGCAATGAAAGCAAGATCCAAATGAACATAATGCTTTGAACTGGGCTTTACAGTATGAACCACTTGCAATGAAAGTAGGATCCACAATGAACATTATGCCATGCACTGGGCTTTACTGAATTAACCACTTGCAATGCAATAAGGTTCCACAAAGGTCACAATGGTTCGTACTGGGCTTTACAGAATCAACCACTAGCAATCAGGGAAGTGTCCATAATGATCACATACTACGTACTGCGCTTTAGAGAATGAACCTCTTGCAATGAGAGAACGGTCCATAATAATCACAATGCTACATACTGGGCTTTACAGCATCAACCACTAGCAATGAAAGGTCCATAATGAACACATGCTACGTACTGGGCTTTACAGAATCAACCACTTGCCATAAAAGAAGGGTCCCTAATGATCACAATGCTATGTACTGGGCTTGAAAGAATCCACCACTTGCAATGAGAGAAGGGTCCATACTGAACACATGCTACGTACTGGGCTTTACAGAATCAACCACTTGCAATGAAAGAAGGGTCCCTAATGATCACAATGCTATGTACTGGGCTTGAAAGAATCAACCACTAGCAATCAGAGAAGGGTCCATAATGATCACATGCTACGTAGTGGGCTTTACAGAATCAACCACTAGCAGTCAGAGAAGGGTCCATAATGATTACATGCTACCTACTGGTCTTTACAGAATGAACCTCTTGCAATGAAAGCAAGATCGAAATGAAAATAATGCTTTGAACTGGGATTTACAGAATGAACCAGTTGCAATAAAATAAGGTTCCACAAAGGTCACAATGGTTCGTACTGGGCTTTACAGAATCAACCACTAGCAATCAGAGAAGTGTCCATAATGATCACATACTACGTACTGCGCTTTAGAGAATGAATCTCTTGCAATGAGAGAACGGTCCATAATGATCACAATGCTACATACTGGGCTTTACAGCATCAACCACTAGCAATGAAAGGTCCATAATGAACACATGCTACGTACAGGGCTTTACAGAATCAACCACTTGCAATGAAAGAAGGGTCCCTATTGATCACAATGCTATGTACTGGGCTTGAAAGAATCAACCACTAGCAATCAGAGAAGGGTCCATAATGATCACAATGCTACGTACTGGGCTTTACAGAATCAACCACTTGCAATGCAATAAGGTTCCACAAAGGTCACAATGGTTCGTACTGGGCTTTAGAGAATCAACCACTAGCAATGATAGAAGGGTCCATAATGAACACATGCTATGTACTGGGCTATACAGAATTAACCACTTGCAATGAAAGCAAGATCCAAATGAACAGAATGCCATGCACTGAGATTTACAGTATGAACCACTTGCAATGAAAGTAAGAAGGGTCCCTAATGATCACAATGCTATGTACTGGGCTTTACAGAATTAACCACTTGCAATGCAATAAGGTTCCACAAAGTTCACAATGGTTTGTACTGGGCTTTAGAGAATCAACCACTAGCAATGATAGTAGGGTCCATAATGAACACATGCTACGTACTGGTCTTTACAGAATGAACCTCTTGCAATGAAAGCCAGATCCAAATGAACAGAATGCCATGCACTGAACTTTACAGTATGAACCACTTGCAATGAAGGTAAGAAGGGTCCCTAATGATCGCAATGCTATGTACTGGGCTTTACAGAATCAACCACTTGCAATGAAAGCAAGATCCAAATGAACAGAATGCCATGCACTGAGCTTTACAGTATGAACCACTTGCAATGAAGGTAAGAAGGGTCCCTAATGACCACAATGCTATGTACTGGGCTTTAGAGAATTAACCACTTGCAATGAAAGCAAGATCCAAATGAACAGAATGTCATGCACTGAGCTTTACAGTATGAACCACTTGCAATGAAAGTAGGATCCACAATGAACATAATGCCATGCACTGGGCTGTACAGTATGAACCACTTGCAATGCAATAAGGTTCCACAAAGGTCACAATGCTATGTAATGGACTGTACAGCATCAACCACTTGCAATGCAATAAGGTTCCACAAAGGTCACAATGGTTCGTACTGGGCTTTAGAGAATGAACCAGTTGCAATGAAATAAGGTACCACAAAGGTCACAATGCTACATACTGGGCTTTACAGCATCAACCACTTGCAATGAAAGAAGGGTCCCTAATGATCACAATGCTATGTACTGGTCTTTACTGAATGAACCTCTTGCAATGAAAGCAGGATCGAAATGAACATAATGCTTTGAACTGGGCTTTACAGTATGAACTACTTGCAATGAAAGTAGGATCCACAATGAACATTATGCCATGCACTGGGCTTTACTGAATTAACCACTTGCAATGCAATAAGGTTCCACAAAGGTCACAATGGTTCGTACTGGGCTTTACAGAATCAACCACTAGCAATCAGAGAAGTGTCCATAATGATCACATACTACGTACTGCGCTTTAGAGAATGAACCTCTTGCAATGAGAGAACGGTCCATAATAATCACAATGCTACATACTGGGCTTTACAGCATCAACCACTAGCAATGAAAGGTCCATAATGAACACATGCTACGTACTGGGCTTTACAGAATCAACCACTTGCAATGCAATAAGGTTCCACAAAGGTTACAATGGTTCGTACTGGGCTTTAGAGAATCAACCAGTTGCAATGAAATAAGGTACCACAAAGGTCACAATGCTACGTACTGGGCTTTACAGAATCAACCACTTGCAATGAAAGAAGGGTCCCTAATGATCACAATGCTTTGTACTGGGCTTGAAAGAATCAACCACTTGCAATGAGAGAAGGATCCATACTGAACTCATGCTACGTACTGGGCTTTACAGAATCAACCACTTGCAATGAAAGAAGGGTCCCTAATGATCACAATGCTATGTACTGGGCTTGAAAGAATCAACCACTAGCAATCAGAGAAGGGTCCATAATGATCACATGCTACGTAGTGGGCTTTACAGAATCAACCACTAGCAGTCAGAGAAGGGTCCATAATGATTACATGCTACCTACTGGTCTTTACAGAATGAACCTCTTGCAATGAAAGCAAGATCGAAATGAAAATAATGCTTTGAACTGGGATTTACAGAATGAACCAGTTGCAATAAAATAAGGTTCCACAAAGCTCACAATGGTTCGTACTGGGCTTTACAGAATCAACCACTAGCAATCAGAGAAGTGTCCATAATGATCACATAACTACGTACTGCGCTTTAGAGAATGAACCTCTTGCAATGAGAGAACGGTCCATAATGATCACAATGCTACGTACAGGGCTTTACAGAATCAACCACTTGCAATGAAAGAAGGGTCCCTATTGATCACAATGCTATGTACTGGGCTTGAAAGAATCAACCACTAGCAATCAGAGAAGGGTCCATAATGAACACATGCTATGTACTGGGCTTTACAGAATTAACCACTTGCAATGAAAGCAAGATCCAAATGAACAGAATGCCATGCACTGAGATTTACAGTATGAACCACTTGCAATGAAAGTAAGAAGGGTCCCTAATGATCACAATGCTATGTACTGGGCTTTACAGAATTAACCACTTGCAATGCAATAAGGTTCCACAAAGTTCACAATGGTTCGTACTGGGCTTTAGAGAATCAACCACTAGCAATGATAGAAGGGTCCATAATGAACACATGCTATGTACTGGGCTTTACAGAATTAACCACTTGCAATGAAAGCAAGATCCAAATGAACAGAATGCCATGCACTGAGATTTACAGTATGAACCACTTGCAATGAAAGTAAGAAGGGTCCCTAATGATCACAATGCTATGTACTGGGCTTTACAGAATTAACCACTTGCAATGCAATAAGGTTCCACAAAGTTCACAATGGTTCGTACTGGGCTTTAGAGAATCAACCACTAGCAATGATAGTAGGGTCCATATTGAACACATGCTACGTACTTGTCTTTACAGAATGAACCTCTTGCAATGAAAGCCAGATCCAAATGAACAGAATGCCATGCACTGAACTTTACAGTATGAACCACTTGCAATGAAGGTAAGAATGATCACAATGCTATGTACTGGGCTTTACAGAATCAACCACTTGCAATGAAAGCAAGATCCAAATGAACAGAATGCCATGCACTGAGCTTTACAGTATGAACCACTTGCAATGAAGGTAAGAAGGGTCCCTAATGATCACAATGCTATGTACTGGGCTTTAGAGAATTAACCACTTGCAATGAAAGCAAGATCCAAATGAACAGAATGTCATGCACTGAGCTTTACAGTATGAACCACTTGCAATGAAAGTAAGAAGGGTCCCTAATAATCACAATGCTATGTACTGGGCTTTACAGAATCAACCACTTGCAATGAAAGCAAGATCGAAATGAAAATAATGCCATGCACTGGGCTTTACAGAATTAACCACTTGCAATGCAATAAGGTTCCACAAAGGTCACAATTGTACGTACTGGGCTTTAGAGAATCAACCACTAGCAATGATAGTAGGGTCCATAATGAACACATGCTACGTACTGGGCTTTACAGAATCAACCACTTGCAATGCAATAAGGTTCCACAAATGTCACAATGGTTCGTACTGGGCTTTAGAGAATGAACCAGTTGCAATGAAATAAGGTACCACAAAGGTCACAATGCTACATACTGGGCTTTACAGCATCAACCACTTGCAATGAAAGAAGGGTCCCTAATGGTCACAATGCTATGTACTGGTCTTTACAGAATGAACCTCTTGCAATGAAAGCAAGATCCAAATGAACATAATGCTTTGAACTGGGCTTTACAGTATGAACCACTTGCAATGAAAGTAGGATCCACAATGAACATTATGCCATGCACTGGGCTTTACTGAATTAACCACTTGCAATGCAATAAGGTTCCACAAAGGTCACAATGGTTCGTATGAATGAAATGAAAGGTCCATAATGAACACATGCTACGTACAGGGCTTTACAGAATCAACCACTTGCAATGAAAGAAGGGTCCCTATTGATCACAATGCTATGTACTGGGCTTGAAAGAATCAACCACTAGCAATCAGAGAAGGTTCCATAATGAACACATGCTATGTACTGGGCTTTACAGAATTAACCACTTGCAATGAAAGCAAGATCCAAATGAACAGAATGCCATGCACTGAGATTTACAGTATGAACCACTTGCAATGAAAGTAAGAAGGGTCCCTAATGATCACAATGCTATGTACTGGGCTTTACAGAATTAACCACTTGCAATGCAATAAGGTTCCACAAAGTTCACAATGGTTCGTACTGGGCTTTAGAGAATCAACCACTAGCAATGCAATAAGGTTCCACAAAGGTTACAATGGTTCGTACTGGGCTTTAGAGAATCAACCAGTTGCAATGAAATAAGGTACCACAAAGGTCACAATGCTACGTACTGGGCTTTACAGAATCAACCACTTGCAATGAAAGAAGGGTCCCTAATGATCACAATGCTTTGTACTGGGCTTGAAAGAATCAACCACTTGCAATGAGAGAAGGGTCCATACTGAACACATGCTACGTACTGGGCTTTACAGAATCAACCACTTGCAATGAAAGAAGGGTCCCTAATGATCACAATGCTATGTACTGGGCTTGAAAGAATCAACCACTAGCAATCAGAGAAGGGTCCATAATGATCACATGCTACGTAGTGGGCTTTACAGAATCAACCACTAGCAGTCAGAGAAGGGTCCATAATGATTACATGCTACCTACTGGTCTTTACAGAATGAACCTCTTGCAATGAAAGCAAGATCGAAATGAAAATAATGCTTTGAACTGGGATTTACAGAATGAACCAGTTGCAATAAAATAAGGTTCCACAAAGCTCACAATGGTTCGTACTGGGCTTTACAGAATCAACCACTAGCAATCAGAGAAGTGTCCATAATGATCACATACTACGTACTGCGCTTTAGAGAATGAACCTCTTGCAATGAGAGAACGGTCCATAATGATCACAATGCTACATACTGGGCTTTACAGCATCAACCACTAGCAATGAAAGGTCCATAATGAACACATGCTACGTACTGGGCTTTACAGAATCAACCACTTGCCATAAAAGAAGGGTCCCTAATGATCACAATGCTATGTACTGGGCTTGAAAGAATCCACCACTTGCAATGAGAGAAGGGTCCATACTGAACACATGCTACGTACTGGGCTTTACAGAATCAACCACTTGCAATGAAAGAAGGGTCCCTAATGATCACAATGCTATGTACTGGGCTTGAAAGAATCAACCACTAGCAATCAGAGAAGGGTCCATAATGATCACATGCTACGTAGTGGGCTTTACAGAATCAACCACTAGCAGTCAGAGAAGGGTCCATAATGATTACATGCTACCTACTGGTCTTTACAGAATGAACCTCTTGCAATGAAAGCAAGATCGAAATGAAAATAATGCTTTGAACTGGGATTTACAGAATGAACCAGTTGCAATAAAATAAGGTTCCACAAAGCTCACAATGGTTCGTACTGGGCTTTACAGAATCAACCACTAGCAATCAGAGAAGTGTCCATAATGATCACATACTACGTACTGCGCTTTAGAGAATGAATCTCTTGCAATGAGAGAACGGTCCATAATGATCACAATGCTACATACTGGGCTTTACAGCATCAACCACTAGCAATGAAAGGTCCATAATGAACACATGCTACGTACAGGGCTTTACAGAATCAACCACTTGCAATGAAAGAAGGGTCCCTATTGATCACAATGCTATGTACTGGGCTTGAAAGAATCAACCACTAGCAATCAGAGAAGGGTCCATAATGATCACAATGCTACGTACTGGGCTTTACAGAATCAACCACTTGCAATGCAATAAGGTTCCACAAAGTTCACAATGGTTTGTACTGGGCTTTAGAGAATCAACCACTAGCAATGATAGTAGGGTCCCTATTGATCACAATGCTATGTACTGGGCTTGAAAGAATCAACCACTAGCAATCAGAGAAGGTTCCATAATGAACACATGCTATGTACTGGGCTATACAGAATTAACCACTTGCAATGAAAGCAAGATCCAAATGAACAGAATGCCATGCACTGAGATTTACAGTATGAACCACTTGCAATGAAAGTAAGAAGGGTCCCTAATGATCACAATGCTATGTACTGGGCTTTACAGAATTAACCACTTGCAATGCAATAAGGTTCCACAAAGTTCACAATGGTTTGTACTGGGCTTTAGAGAATCAACCACTAGCAATGATAGTAGGGTCCATAATGAACACATGCTACGTACTGGTCTTTACAGAATGAACCTCTTGCAATGAAAGCCAGATCCAAATGAACAGAATGCCATGCACTGAACTTTACAGTATGAACCACTTGCAATGAAGGTAAGAAGGGTCCCTAATGATCGCAATGCTATGTACTGGGCTTTACAGAATCAACCACTTGCAATGAAAGCAAGATCCAAATGAACAGAATGCCATGCACTGAGCTTTACAGTATGAACCACTTGCAATGAAGGTAAGAAGGGTCCCTAATGACCACAATGCTATGTACTGGGCTTTAGAGAATTAACCACTTGCAATGAAAGCAAGATCCAAATGAACAGAATGTCATGCACTGAGCTTTACAGTATGAACCACTTGCAATGAAAGTAGGATCCACAATGAACATAATGCCATGCACTGGGCTGTACAGTATGAACCACTTGCAATGCAATAAGGTTCCACAAAGGTCACAATGCTACGTAATGGACTGTACAGCATCAACCACTTGCAATGCAATAAGGTTCCACAAAGGTCACAATGGTTCGTACTGGGCTTTAGAGAATGAACCAGTTGCAATGAAATAAGGTACCACAAAGGTCACAATGCTACATACTGGGCTTTACAGCATCAACCACTTGCAATGAAAGAAGGGTCCCTAATGATCACAATGCTATGTACTGGTCTTTACTGAATGAACCTCTTGCAATGAAAGCAAGATCGAAATGAACATAATGCTTTGAACTGGGCTTTACAGTATGAACTACTTGCAATGAAAGTAGGATCCACAATGAACATTATGCCATGCACAGGGCTTTACTGAATTAACCACTTGCAATGCAATAAGGTTCCACAAAGGTCACAATGGTTCGTACTGGGCTTTACAGAATCAACCACTAGCAATCAGAGAAGTGTCCATAATGATCACATACTACGTACTGCGCTTTAGAGAATGAACCTCTTGCAATGAGAGAACGGTCCATAATAATCACAATGCTACATACTGGGCTTTACAGCATCAACCACTAGCAATGAAAGGTCCATAATGAACACATGCTACGTACTGGGCTTTACAGAATCAACCACTTGCAATGCAATAAGGTTCCACAAAGGTTACAATGGTTCGTACTGGGCTTTAGAGAATCAACCAGTTGCAATGAAATAAGGTACCACAAAGGTCACAATGCTACGTACTGGGCTTTACAGAATCAACCACTTGCAATGAAAGAAGGGTCCCTAATGATCACAATGCTTTGTACTGGGCTTGAAAGAATCAACCACTAGCAATCAGAGAAGGGTCCATAATGATCACATGCTACGTAGTGGGCTTTACAGAATCAACCACTAGCAGTCAGAGAAGGGTCCATAATGATTACATGCTACCTACTGGTCTTTACAGAATGAACCTCTTGCAATGAAAGCAAGATCGAAATGAAAATAATGCTTTGAACTGGGATTTAGAGAATGAACCAGTTGCAATAAAATAAGGTTCCACAAAGGTCACAATGGTTCGTACTGGGCTTTACAGAATCAACCACTAGCAATCAGAGAAGTGTCCATAATGATCACATACTACGTACTGCGCTTTAGAGAATGAACCTCTTGCAATGAGAGAACGGTCCATAATGATCACAATGCTACATACTGGGCTTTACAGCATCAACCACTAGCAATGAAAGGTCCATAATGAACACATGCTACGTACAGGGCTTTACAGAATCAACCACTTGCAATGAAAGAAGGGTCCCTATTGATCACAATGCTATGTACTGGGCTTGAAAGAATCAACCACTAGCAATCAGAGAAGGGTCCATAATGATCACAATGCTACGTACTGGGCTTTACAGAATCAACCACTTGCAATGCAATAAGGTTCCACAAAGGTCACAATGGTTCGTACTGGGCTTTAGAGAATCAACCACTAGCAATGATAGAAGGGTCCATAATGAACACATGCTATGTACTGGGCTTTACAGAATGAACCTCTTGCAATGAAAGCAAGATCCAAATGAACAGAATGCCATGCACTGAGATTTACAGTATGAACCACTTGCAATGAAAGTAAGAAGGGTCCCTAATGATCACAATGCTATATACTGGGCTTTACAGAATTAACCACTTGCAATGCAATAAGGTTCCACAAAGTTCACAATGGTTCGTACTGGGCTTTAGAGAATCAACCACTAGCAATGATAGTAGGGTCCATAATGAACACATGCTACGTACTGGTCTTTACAGAATGAACCTCTTGCAATGAAAGCCAGATCCAAATGAACAGAATGCCATGCACTGAACTTTACAGTATGAACCACTTGCAATGAAGGTAAGAAGGGTCCCTAATGATCGCAATGCTATGTACTGGGCTTTACAGAATCAACCACTTGCAATGAAAGCAAGATCCAAATGAACAGAATGCCATGCACTGAGCTTTACAGTATGAACCACTTGCAATGAAGGTAAGAAGGGTCCCTAATGATCACAATGCTATGTACTGGGCTTTACAGAATCAACCACTTGCAATGAAAGCAAGATCCAAATTAACAGAATGTCATGCACTGAGCTTTACAGTATGAACCACTTGCAATGAAAGTAGGATCCACAATGAACATAATGCCATGCACTGGGCTGTACAGTATGAACCACTTGCAATGCAATAAGGTTCCACAAAGGTCACAATGCTACGTAATGGACTGTACAGCATCAACCACTTGCAATGCAATAAGGTTCCACAAAGGTCACAATGGTTCGTACTGGGCTTTAGAGAATGAACCAGTTGCAATGAAATAAGGTACCACAAAGGTCACAATGCTACATACTGGGCTTTACAGCATCAACCACTTGCAATGAAAGAAGGGTCCCTAATGATCACAATGCTATGTACTGGTCTTTACAGAATGAACCTCTTGCAATGAAAGCAAGATCGAAATGAACATAATGCTTTGAACTGGGCTTTACTGAATTAACCACTTGCAATGCAATAAGGTTCCACAAAGGTCACAATGGTTCGTACTGGGCTTTACAGAATCAACCACTAGCAATGATAGAAGGGTCCATAATGAACACATGCTATGTACTGGTCTTTACAGAATGAACCTCTTGCAATGAAAGCAAGATCGAAATGAACATAATGCTTTGAACTGGGCTTTACTGAATTAACCACTTGCAATGCAATAAGGTTCCACAAAGGTCACAATGGTTCGTACTGGGCTTTACAGAATCAACCACTAGCAATCAGAGAAGTGTCCATAATGATCACATACTACGTACTGCGCTTTAGAGAATGAACCTCTTGCAATGAGAGAACGGTCCATAATGATCACAATGCTACATACTGGGCTTTACAGCATCAACCACTAGCAATGAAAGGTCCATAATGAACACATGCTACGTACAGGGCTTTACAGAATCAACCACTTGCAATGAAAGAAGGGTCCCTATTGATCACAATGCTATGTACTGGGCTTGAAAGAATCAACCACTAGCAATCAGAGAAGGTTCCATAATGAACACATGCTATGTACTGGGCTTTACAGAATTAACCACTTGCAATGAAAGCAAGATCCAAATGAACAGAATGCCATGCACTGAGATTTACAGTATGAACCACTTGCAATGCAATAAGGTTCCACAAAGGTCACAATGCTACGTAATGGACTGTACAGCATCAACCACTTGCAATGCAATAAGGTTCCACAAAGGTCACAATGGTTCGTACTGGGCTTTAGAGAATGAACCAGTTGCAATGAAATAAGGTACCACAAAGGTCACAATGCTACATACTGGGCTTTACAGCATCAACCACTTGCAATGAAAGAAGGGTCCCTAATGATCACAATGCTATGTACTGGTCTTTACAGAATGAACCTCTTGCAATGAAAGCAAGATCGAAATGAACATAATGCTTTGAACTGGGCTTTACTGAATTAACCACTTGCAATGCAATAAGGTTCCACAAAGGTCACAATGGTTCGTACTGGGCTTTACAGAATCAACCACTAGCAATGATAGAAGGGTCCATAATGAACACATGCTATGTACTGGTCTTTACAGAATGAACCTCTTGCAATGAAAGCAAGATCGAAATGAACATAATGCTTTGAACTGGGCTTTACTGAATTAACCACTTGCAATGCAATAAGGTTCCACAAAGGTCACAATGGTTCGTACTGGGCTTTACAGAATCAACCACTAGCAATCAGAGAAGTGTCCATAATGATCACATACTACGTACTGCGCTTTAGAGAATGAACCTCTTGCAATGAGAGAACGGTCCATAATGATCACAATGCTACATACTGGGCTTTACAGCATCAACCACTAGCAATGAAAGGTCCATAATGAACACATGCTACGTACAGGGCTTTACAGAATCAACCACTTGCAATGAAAGAAGGGTCCCTATTGATCACAATGCTATGTACTGGGCTTGAAAGAATCAACCACTAGCAATCAGAGAAGGTTCCATAATGAACACATGCTATGTACTGGGCTTTACAGAATTAACCACTTGCAATGAAAGCAAGATCCAAATGAACAGAATGCCATGCACTGAGATTTACAGTATGAACCACTTGCAATGAAAGTAAGAAGGGTCCCTAATGATCACAATGCTATGTACTGGGCTTTACAGAATTAACCACTTGCAATGCAATAAGGTTCCACAAAGTTCACAATGGTTCGTACTGGGCTTTAGAGAATCAACCACTAGCAATGATAGTAGGGTCCATATTGAACACATGCTACGTACTTGTCTTTACAGAATGAACCTCTTGCAATGAAAGCCAGATCCAAATGAACAGAATGCCATGCACTGAACTTTACAGTATGAACCACTTGCAATGAAGGTAAGAAGGGTCCCTAATGATCACAATGCTATGTACTGGGCTTTACAGAATCAACCACTTGCAATGAAAGCAAGATCCAAATGAACAGAATGCCATGCACTGAGCTTTACAGTATGAACCACTTGCAATGAAGGTAAGAAGGGTCCCTAATGATCACAATGCTATGTACTGGGCTTTAGAGAATTAACCACTTGCAATGAAAGCAAGATCCAAATGAACAGAATGTCATGCACTGAGCTTTACAGTATGAACCACTTGCAATGAAAGTAAGAAGGGTCCCTAATAATCACAATGCTATGTACTGGGCTTTACAGAATCAACCACTTGCAATGAAAGCAAGATCGAAATGAAAATAATGCCATGCACTGGGCTTTACAGAATTAACCACTTGCAATGCAATAAGGTTCCACAAAGGTCACAATTGTACGTACTGGGCTTTAGAGAATCAACCACTAGCAATGATAGTAGGGTCCATAATGAACACATGCTACGTACTGGGCTTTACAGAATCAACCACTTGCAATGCAATAAGGTTCCACAAATGTCACAATGGTTCGTACTGGGCTTTAGAGAATCAACCACTAGCAATGATAGTAGGGTCCCTATTGATCACAATGCTATGTACTGGGCTTGAAAGAATCAACCACTAGCAATCAGAGAAGGTTCCATAATGAACACATGCTATGTACTGGGCTATACAGAATTAACCACTTGCAATGAAAGCAAGATCCAAATGAACAGAATGCCATGCACTGAGATTTACAGTATGAACCACTTGCAATGAAAGTAAGAAGGGTCCCTAATGATCACAATGCTATGTACTGGGCTTTACAGAATTAACCACTTGCAATGCAATAAGGTTCCACAAAGTTCACAATGGTTTGTACTGGGCTTTAGAGAATCAACCACTAGCAATGATAGTAGGGTCCATAATGAACACATGCTACGTACTGGTCTTTACAGAATGAACCTCTTGCAATGAAAGCCAGATCCAAATGAACAGAATGCCATGCACTGAACTTTACAGTATGAACCACTTGCAATGAAGGTAAGAAGGGTCCCTAATGATCGCAATGCTATGTACTGGGCTTTACAGAATCAACCACTTGCAATGAAAGCAAGATCCAAATGAACAGAATGCCATGCACTGAGCTTTACAGTATGAACCACTTGCAATGAAGGTAAGAAGGGTCCCTAATGACCACAATGCTATGTACTGGGCTTTAGAGAATTAACCACTTGCAATGAAAGCAAGATCCAAATGAACAGAATGTCATGCACTGAGCTTTACAGTATGAACCACTTGCAATGAAAGTAGGATCCACAATGAACATAATGCCATGCACTGGGCTGTACAGTATGAACCACTTGCAATGCAATAAGGTTCCACAAAGGTCACAATGCTACGTAATGGACTGTACAGCATCAACCACTTGCAATGCAATAAGGTTCCACAAAGGTCACAATGGTTCGTACTGGGCTTTAGAGAATGAACCAGTTGCAATGAAATAAGGTACCACAAAGGTCACAATGCTACATACTGGGCTTTACAGCATCAACCACTTGCAATGAAAGAAGGGTCCCTAATGATCACAATGCTATGTACTGGTCTTTACTGAATGAACCTCTTGCAATGAAAGCAAGATCGAAATGAACATAATGCTTTGAACTGGGCTTTACAGTATGAACTACTTGCAATGAAAGTAGGATCCACAATGAACATTATGCCATGCACTGGGCTTTACTGAATTAACCACTTGCAATGCAATAAGGTTCCACAAAGGTCACAATGGTTCGTACTGGGCTTTACAGAATCAACCACTAGCAATCAGAGAAGTGTCCATAATGATCACATACTACGTACTGCGCTTTAGAGAATGAACCTCTTGCAATGAGAGAACGGTCCATAATAATCACAATGCTACATACTGGGCTTTACAGCATCAACCACTAGCAATGAAAGGTCCATAATGAACACATGCTACGTACTGGGCTTTACAGAATCAACCACTTGCAATGCAATAAGGTTCCACAAAGGTTACAATGGTTCGTACTGGGCTTTAGAGAATCAACCAGTTGCAATGAAATAAGGTACCACAAAGGTCACAATGCTACGTACTGGGCTTTACAGAATCAACCACTTGCAATGAAAGAAGGGTCCCTAATGATCACAATGCTTTGTACTGGGCTTGAAAGAATCAACCACTAGCAATGAAAGAATGATCCCTAATGATCACAATGCTACGTAGTGGGCTTTACAGAATCAACCACTAGCAGTCAGAGAAGGGTCCATAATGATTACATGCTACCTACTGGTCTTTACAGAATGAACCTCTTGCAATGAAAGCAAGATCGAAATGAAAATAATGCTTTGAACTGGGATTTAGAGAATGAACCAGTTGCAATAAAATAAGGTTCCACAAAGGTCACAATGGTTCGTACTGGGCTTTACAGAATCAACCACTAGCAATCAGAGAAGTGTCCATAATGATCACATACTACGTACTGCGCTTTAGAGAATGAACCTCTTGCAATGAGAGAACGGTCCATAATGATCACAATGCTACATACTGGGCTTTACAGCATCAACCACTAGCAATGAAAGGTCCATAATGAACACATGCTACGTACAGGGCTTTACAGAATCAACCACTTGCAATGAAAGAAGGGTCCCTATTGATCACAATGCTATGTACTGGGCTTGAAAGAATCAACCACTAGCAATCAGAGAAGGGTCCATAATGATCACAATGCTACGTACTGGGCTTTACAGAATCAACCACTTGCAATGCAATAAGGTTCCACAAAGGTCACAATGGTTCGTACTGGGCTTTAGAGAATCAACCACTAGCAATGATAGAAGGGTCCATAATGAACACATGCTATGTACTGGGCTTTACAGAATGAACCTCTTGCAATGAAAGCAAGATCCAAATGAACAGAATGCCATGCACTGAGATTTACAGTATGAACCACTTGCAATGAAAGTAAGAAGGGTCCCTAATGATCACAATGCTATATACTGGGCTTTACAGAATTAACCACTTGCAATGCAATAAGGTTCCACAAAGTTCACAATGGTTCGTACTGGGCTTTAGAGAATCAACCACTAGCAATGATAGTAGGGTCCATAATGAACACATGCTACGTACTGGTCTTTACAGAATGAACCTCTTGCAATGAAAGCCAGATCCAAATGAACAGAATGCCATGCACTGAACTTTACAGTATGAACCACTTGCAATGAAGGTAAGAAGGGTCCCTAATGATCGCAATGCTATGTACTGGGCTTTACAGAATCAACCACTTGCAATGAAAGCAAGATCCAAATGAACAGAATGCCATGCACTGAGCTTTACAGTATGAACCACTTGCAATGAAGGTAAGAAGGGTCCCTAATGATCACAATGCTATGTACTGGGCTTTACAGAATCAACCACTTGCAATGAAAGCAAGATCCAAATTAACAGAATGTCATGCACTGAGCTTTACAGTATGAACCACTTGCAATGAAAGTAGGATCCACAATGAACATAATGCCATGCACTGGGCTGTACAGTATGAACCACTTGCAATGCAATAAGGTTCCACAAAGGTCACAATGCTACGTAATGGACTGTACAGCATCAACCACTTGCAATGCAATAAGGTTCCACAAAGGTCACAATGGTTCGTACTGGGCTTTAGAGAATGAACCAGTTGCAATGAAATAAGGTACCACAAAGGTCACAATGCTACATACTGGGCTTTACAGCATCAACCACTTGCAATGAAAGAAGGGTCCCTAATGATCACAATGCTATGTACTGGTCTTTACAGAATGAACCTCTTGCAATGAAAGCAAGATCGAAATGAACATAATGCTTTGAACTGGGCTTTACTGAATTAACCACTTGCAATGCAATAAGGTTCCACAAAGGTCACAATGGTTCGTACTGGGCTTTACAGAATCAACCACTAGCAATGATAGAAGGGTCCATAATGAACACATGCTATGTACTGGTCTTTACAGAATGAACCTCTTGCAATGAAAGCAAGATCGAAATGAACATAATGCTTTGAACTGGGCTTTACTGAATTAACCACTTGCAATGCAATAAGGTTCCACAAAGGTCACAATGGTTCGTACTGGGCTTTACAGAATCAACCACTAGCAATCAGAGAAGTGTCCATAATGATCACATACTACGTACTGCGCTTTAGAGAATGAACCTCTTGCAATGAGAGAACGGTCCATAATGATCACAATGCTACATACTGGGCTTTACAGCATCAACCACTAGCAATGAAAGGTCCATAATGAACACATGCTACGTACAGGGCTTTACAGAATCAACCACTTGCAATGAAAGAAGGGTCCCTATTGATCACAATGCTATGTACTGGGCTTGAAAGAATCAACCACTAGCAATCAGAGAAGGTTCCATAATGAACACATGCTATGTACTGGGCTTTACAGAATTAACCACTTGCAATGAAAGCAAGATCCAAATGAACAGAATGCCATGCACTGAGATTTACAGTATGAACCACTTGCAATGCAATAAGGTTCCACAAAGGTCACAATGCTACGTAATGGACTGTACAGCATCAACCACTTGCAATGCAATAAGGTTCCACAAAGGTCACAATGGTTCGTACTGGGCTTTAGAGAATGAACCAGTTGCAATGAAATAAGGTACCACAAAGGTCACAATGCTACATACTGGGCTTTACAGCATCAACCACTTGCAATGAAAGAAGGGTCCCTAATGATCACAATGCTATGTACTGGTCTTTACAGAATGAACCTCTTGCAATGAAAGCAAGATCGAAATGAACATAATGCTTTGAACTGGGCTTTACTGAATTAACCACTTGCAATGCAATAAGGTTCCACAAAGGTCACAATGGTTCGTACTGGGCTTTACAGAATCAACCACTAGCAATGATAGAAGGGTCCATAATGAACACATGCTATGTACTGGTCTTTACAGAATGAACCTCTTGCAATGAAAGCAAGATCGAAATGAACATAATGCTTTGAACTGGGCTTTACTGAATTAACCACTTGCAATGCAATAAGGTTCCACAAAGGTCACAATGGTTCGTACTGGGCTTTACAGAATCAACCACTAGCAATCAGAGAAGTGTCCATAATGATCACATACTACGTACTGCGCTTTAGAGAATGAACCTCTTGCAATGAGAGAACGGTCCATAATGATCACAATGCTACATACTGGGCTTTACAGCATCAACCACTAGCAATGAAAGGTCCATAATGAACACATGCTACGTACAGGGCTTTACAGAATCAACCACTTGCAATGAAAGAAGGGTCCCTATTGATCACAATGCTATGTACTGGGCTTGAAAGAATCAACCACTAGCAATCAGAGAAGGTTCCATAATGAACACATGCTATGTACTGGGCTTTACAGAATTAACCACTTGCAATGAAAGCAAGATCCAAATGAACAGAATGCCATGCACTGAGATTTACAGTATGAACCACTTGCAATGAAAGTAAGAAGGGTCCCTAATGATCACAATGCTATGTACTGGGCTTTACAGAATTAACCACTTGCAATGCAATAAGGTTCCACAAAGTTCACAATGGTTCGTACTGGGCTTTAGAGAATCAACCACTAGCAATGATAGTAGGGTCCATATTGAACACATGCTACGTACTTGTCTTTACAGAATGAACCTCTTGCAATGAAAGCCAGATCCAAATGAACAGAATGCCATGCACTGAACTTTACAGTATGAACCACTTGCAATGAAGGTAAGAAGGGTCCCTAATGATCACAATGCTATGTACTGGGCTTTACAGAATCAACCACTTGCAATGAAAGCAAGATCCAAATGAACAGAATGCCATGCACTGAGCTTTACAGTATGAACCACTTGCAATGAAGGTAAGAAGGGTCCCTAATGATCACAATGCTATGTACTGGGCTTTAGAGAATTAACCACTTGCAATGAAAGCAAGATCCAAATGAACAGAATGTCATGCACTGAGCTTTACAGTATGAACCACTTGCAATGAAAGTAAGAAGGGTCCCTAATAATCACAATGCTATGTACTGGGCTTTACAGAATCAACCACTTGCAATGAAAGCAAGATCGAAATGAAAATAATGCCATGCACTGGGCTTTACAGAATTAACCACTTGCAATGCAATAAGGTTCCACAAAGGTCACAATTGTACGTACTGGGCTTTAGAGAATCAACCACTAGCAATGATAGTAGGGTCCATAATGAACACATGCTACGTACTGGGCTTTACAGAATCAACCACTTGCAATGCAATAAGGTTCCACAAATGTCACAATGGTTCGTACTGGGCTTTAGAGAATCAACCACTAGCAATGATAGTAGGGTCCCTATTGATCACAATGCTATGTACTGGGCTTGAAAGAATCAACCACTAGCAATCAGAGAAGGTTCCATAATGAACACATGCTATGTACTGGGCTATACAGAATTAACCACTTGCAATGAAAGCAAGATCCAAATGAACAGAATGCCATGCACTGAGATTTACAGTATGAACCACTTGCAATGAAAGTAAGAAGGGTCCCTAATGATCACAATGCTATGTACTGGGCTTTACAGAATTAACCACTTGCAATGCAATAAGGTTCCACAAAGTTCACAATGGTTTGTACTGGGCTTTAGAGAATCAACCACTAGCAATGATAGTAGGGTCCATAATGAACACATGCTACGTACTGGTCTTTACAGAATGAACCTCTTGCAATGAAAGCCAGATCCAAATGAACAGAATGCCATGCACTGAACTTTACAGTATGAACCACTTGCAATGAAGGTAAGAAGGGTCCCTAATGATCGCAATGCTATGTACTGGGCTTTACAGAATCAACCACTTGCAATGAAAGCAAGATCCAAATGAACAGAATGCCATGCACTGAGCTTTACAGTATGAACCACTTGCAATGAAGGTAAGAAGGGTCCCTAATGACCACAATGCTATGTACTGGGCTTTAGAGAATTAACCACTTGCAATGAAAGCAAGATCCAAATGAACAGAATGTCATGCACTGAGCTTTACAGTATGAACCACTTGCAATGAAAGTAGGATCCACAATGAACATAATGCCATGCACTGGGCTGTACAGTATGAACCACTTGCAATGCAATAAGGTTCCACAAAGGTCACAATGCTACGTAATGGACTGTACAGCATCAACCACTTGCAATGCAATAAGGTTCCACAAAGGTCACAATGGTTCGTACTGGGCTTTAGAGAATGAACCAGTTGCAATGAAATAAGGTACCACAAAGGTCACAATGCTACATACTGGGCTTTACAGCATCAACCACTTGCAATGAAAGAAGGGTCCCTAATGATCACAATGCTATGTACTGGTCTTTACTGAATGAACCTCTTGCAATGAAAGCAAGATCGAAATGAACATAATGCTTTGAACTGGGCTTTACAGTATGAACTACTTGCAATGAAAGTAGGATCCACAATGAACATTATGCCATGCACTGGGCTTTACTGAATTAACCACTTGCAATGCAATAAGGTTCCACAAAGGTCACAATGGTTCGTACTGGGCTTTACAGAATCAACCACTAGCAATCAGAGAAGTGTCCATAATGATCACATACTACGTACTGCGCTTTAGAGAATGAACCTCTTGCAATGAGAGAACGGTCCATAATAATCACAATGCTACATACTGGGCTTTACAGCATCAACCACTAGCAATGAAAGGTCCATAATGAACACATGCTACGTACTGGGCTTTACAGAATCAACCACTTGCAATGCAATAAGGTTCCACAAAGGTTACAATGGTTCGTACTGGGCTTTAGAGAATCAACCAGTTGCAATGAAATAAGGTACCACAAAGGTCACAATGCTACGTACTGGGCTTTACAGAATCAACCACTTGCAATGAAAGAAGGGTCCCTAATGATCACAATGCTTTGTACTGGGCTTGAAAGAATCAACCACTAGCAATCAGAGAAGGGTCCATAATGATCACATGCTACGTAGTGGGCTTTACAGAATCAACCACTAGCAGTCAGAGAAGGGTCCATAATGATTACATGCTACCTACTGGTCTTTACAGAATGAACCTCTTGCAATGAAAGCAAGATCGAAATGAAAATAATGCTTTGAACTGGGATTTAGAGAATGAACCAGTTGCAATAAAATAAGGTTCCACAAAGGTCACAATGGTTCGTACTGGGCTTTACAGAATCAACCACTAGCAATCAGAGAAGTGTCCATAATGATCACATACTACGTACTGCGCTTTAGAGAATGAACCTCTTGCAATGAGAGAACGGTCCATAATGATCACAATGCTACATACTGGGCTTTACAGCATCAACCACTAGCAATGAAAGGTCCATAATGAACACATGCTACGTACAGGGCTTTACAGAATCAACCACTTGCAATGAAAGAAGGGTCCCTATTGATCACAATGCTATGTACTGGGCTTGAAAGAATCAACCACTAGCAATCAGAGAAGGGTCCATAATGATCACAATGCTACGTACTGGGCTTTACAGAATCAACCACTTGCAATGCAATAAGGTTCCACAAAGGTCACAATGGTTCGTACTGGGCTTTAGAGAATCAACCACTAGCAATGATAGAAGGGTCCATAATGAACACATGCTATGTACTGGGCTTTACAGAATGAACCTCTTGCAATGAAAGCAAGATCCAAATGAACAGAATGCCATGCACTGAGATTTACAGTATGAACCACTTGCAATGAAAGTAAGAAGGGTCCCTAATGATCACAATGCTATATACTGGGCTTTACAGAATTAACCACTTGCAATGCAATAAGGTTCCACAAAGTTCACAATGGTTCGTACTGGGCTTTAGAGAATCAACCACTAGCAATGATAGTAGGGTCCATAATGAACACATGCTACGTACTGGTCTTTACAGAATGAACCTCTTGCAATGAAAGCCAGATCCAAATGAACAGAATGCCATGCACTGAACTTTACAGTATGAACCACTTGCAATGAAGGTAAGAAGGGTCCCTAATGATCGCAATGCTATGTACTGGGCTTTACAGAATCAACCACTTGCAATGAAAGCAAGATCCAAATGAACAGAATGCCATGCACTGAGCTTTACAGTATGAACCACTTGCAATGAAGGTAAGAAGGGTCCCTAATGATCACAATGCTATATACTGGGCTTTACAGAATTAACCACTTGCAATGCAATAAGGTTCCACAAAGTTCACAATGGTTCGTACTGGGCTTTAGAGAATCAACCACTAGCAATGATAGTAGGGTCCATAATGAACACATGCTACGTACTGGTCTTTACAGAATCAACCACTTGCAATGAAAGCAAGATCCAAATTAACAGAATGTCATGCACTGAGCTTTACAGTATGAACCACTTGCAATGAAAGTAGGATCCACAATGAACATAATGCCATGCACTGGGCTGTACAGTATGAACCACTTGCAATGCAATAAGGTTCCACAAAGGTCACAATGCTACGTAATGGACTGTACAGCATCAACCACTTGCAATGCAATAAGGTTCCACAAAGGTCACAATGGTTCGTACTGGGCTTTAGAGAATGAACCAGTTGCAATGAAATAAGGTACCACAAAGGTCACAATGCTACATACTGGGCTTTACAGCATCAACCACTTGCAATGAAAGAAGGGTCCCTAATGATCACAATGCTATGTACTGGTCTTTACAGAATGAACCTCTTGCAATGAAAGCAAGATCGAAATGAACATAATGCTTTGAACTGGGCTTTACTGAATTAACCACTTGCAATGCAATAAGGTTCCACAAAGGTCACAATGGTTCGTACTGGGCTTTACAGAATCAACCACTAGCAATGATAGAAGGGTCCATAATGAACACATGCTATGTACTGGTCTTTACAGAATGAACCTCTTGCAATGAAAGCAAGATCGAAATGAACATAATGCTTTGAACTGGGCTTTACTGAATTAACCACTTGCAATGCAATAAGGTTCCACAAAGGTCACAATGGTTCGTACTGGGCTTTACAGAATCAACCACTAGCAATCAGAGAAGTGTCCATAATGATCACATACTACGTACTGCGCTTTAGAGAATGAACCTCTTGCAATGAGAGAACGGTCCATAATGATCACAATGCTACATACTGGGCTTTACAGCATCAACCACTAGCAATGAAAGGTCCATAATGAACACATGCTACGTACAGGGCTTTACAGAATCAACCACTTGCAATGAAAGAAGGGTCCCTATTGATCACAATGCTATGTACTGGGCTTGAAAGAATCAACCACTAGCAATCAGAGAAGGTTCCATAATGAACACATGCTATGTACTGGGCTTTACAGAATTAACCACTTGCAATGAAAGCAAGATCCAAATGAACAGAATGCCATGCACTGAGATTTACAGTATGAACCACTTGCAATGAAAGTAAGAAGGGTCCCTAATGATCACAATGCTATGTACTGGGCTTTACAGAATTAACCACTTGCAATGCAATAAGGTTCCACAAAGTTCACAATGGTTCGTACTGGGCTTTAGAGAATCAACCACTAGCAATGATAGTAGGGTCCATATTGAACACATGCTACGTACTTGTCTTTACAGAATGAACCTCTTGCAATGAAAGCCAGATCCAAATGAACAGAATGCCATGCACTGAACTTTACAGTATGAACCACTTGCAATGAAGGTAAGAAGGGTCCCTAATGATCACAATGCTATGTACTGGGCTTTACAGAATCAACCACTTGCAATGAAAGCAAGATCCAAATGAACAGAATGCCATGCACTGAGCTTTACAGTATGAACCACTTGCAATGAAGGTAAGAAGGGTCCCTAATGATCACAATGCTATGTACTGGGCTTTAGAGAATTAACCACTTGCAATGAAAGCAAGATCCAAATGAACAGAATGTCATGCACTGAGCTTTACAGTATGAACCACTTGCAATGAAAGTAAGAAGGGTCCCTAATAATCACAATGCTATGTACTGGGCTTTACAGAATCAACCACTTGCAATGAAAGCAAGATCGAAATGAAAATAATGCCATGCACTGGGCTTTACAGAATTAACCACTTGCAATGCAATAAGGTTCCACAAAGGTCACAATTGTACGTACTGGGCTTTAGAGAATCAACCACTAGCAATGATAGTAGGGTCCATAATGAACACATGCTACGTACTGGGCTTTACAGAATCAACCACTTGCAATGCAATAAGGTTCCACAAATGTCACAATGGTTCGTACTGGGCTTTAGAGAATGAACCAGTTGCAATGAAATAAGGTACCACAAAGGTCACAATGCTACATACTGGGCTTTACAGCATCAACCACTTGCAATGAAAGAAGGGTCCCTAATGGTCACAATGCTATGTACTGGTCTTTACAGAATGAACCTCTTGCAATGAAAGCAAGATCCAAATGAACATAATGCTTTGAACTGGGCTTTACAGTATGAACCACTTGCAATGAAAGTAGGATCCACAATGAACATTATGCCATGCACTGGGCTTTACTGAATTAACCACTTGCAATGCAATAAGGTTCCACAAAGGTCACAATGGTTCGTACTGAGCTTTACAGAATCAACCACTAGCAATCAGGGAAGTGTCCATAATGATCACATACTACGTACTGCGCTTTAGAGAATGAACCTCTTGCAATGAGAGAACGGTCCATAATAATCACAATGCTACATACTGGGCTTTACAGCATCAACCACTAGCAATGAAAGGTCCATAATGAACACATGCTACGTACTGGGCTTTACAGAATCAACCACTTGCAATAAAAGAAGGGTCCCTAATGATCACAATGCTATGTACTGGGCTTGAAAGAATCCACCACTTGCAATGAGATAAGGGTCCATACTGAACACATGCTACGTACTGGGCTTTACAGAATCAACCACTTGTAATGAAAGAAGGGTCCCTAATGATCAAAATGCTATGTACTGGGCTTGAAAGAATCAACCACTAGCAATCAGAGAAGGGTCCATAATGATCACATGCTACGTAGTGGGCTTTACAGAATCAACCACTAGCAGTCAGAGAAGGGTCCATAATGATTACATGCTACCTACTGGTCTTTACA
The DNA here is from genome assembly GCF_035594765.1 of Anolis carolinensis. Lineage (NCBI taxonomy): Eukaryota > Metazoa > Chordata > Lepidosauria > Squamata > Anolidae > Anolis > Anolis carolinensis. The sequence continues at coordinate 203,204,657 of NC_085841.1, forward strand.
GAATGAACCTCTTGCAATGAAAGCAAGATCGAAATGAAAATAATGCTTTGAACTGGGATTTACAGAATGAACCAGTTGCAATAAAATAAGGTTCCACAAAGGTCACAATGGTTCGTACTGGGCTTTACAGAATCAACCACTAGCAATCAGAGAAGTGTCCATAATGATCACATACTACGTACTGCGCTTTAGAGAATGAATCTCTTGCAATGAGAGAACGGTCCATAATGATCACAATGCTACATACTGGGCTTTACAGCATCAACCACTAGCAATGAAAGGTCCATAATGAACACATGCTACGTACAGGGCTTTACAGAATCAACCACTTGCAATGAAAGAAGGGTCCCTATTGATCACAATGCTATGTACTGGGCTTGAAAGAATCAACCACTAGCAATCAGAGAAGGGTCCATAATGATCACAATGCTACGTACTGGGCTTTACAGAATCAACCACTTGCAATGCAATAAGGTTCCACAAAGGTCACAATGGTTCGTACTGGGCTTTAGAGAATCAACCACTAGCAATGATAGAAGGGTCCATAATGAGAACATGCTATGTACTGGGCTATACAGAATTAACCACTTGCAATGAAAGCAAGATCCAAATGAACAGAATGCCATGCACTGAGATTTACAGTATGAACCACTTGCAATGAAAGTAAGAAGGGTCCCTAATGATCACAATGCTATGTACTGGGCTTTACAGAATTAACCACTTGCAATGCAATAAGGTTCCACAAAGTTCACAATGGTTCGTACTGGGCTTTAGAGAATCAACCACTAGCAATGATAGTAGGGTCCATATTGAACACATGCTACGTACTGGTCTTTACAGAATGAACCTCTTGCAATGAAAGCCAGATCCAAATGAACAGAATGCCATGCACTGAACTTTACAGTATGAACCACTTGCAATGAAGGTAAGAAGGGTCCCTAATGATCACAATGCTATGTACTGGGCTTTACAGAATCAACCACTTGCAATGAAAGCAAGATCCAAATGAACAGAATGCCATGCACTGAGCTTTACAGTATGAACCACTTGCAATGAAGGTAAGAAGGGTCCCTAATGATCACAATGCTATGTACAGGGCTTTAGAGAATTAACCACTTGCAATGAAAGCAAGATCCAAATGAACAGAATGTCATGCACTGAGCTTTACAGTATGAACCACTTGCAATGAAAGTAGTATCCACAATGAACATAATGCCATGCACTGGGCTGTACAGTATGAACCACTTGCAATGCAATAAGGTTCCACAAAGGTCACAATGCTACGTAATGGACTGTACAGCATCAACCACTTGCAATGCAATAAGGTTCCACAAAGGTCACAATGGTTCGTACTGGGCTTTAGAGAATCAACCACTAGCAATGATAGTAGGGTCCATAATGAACACATGCTACGTACTGGTCTTTACAGAATGAACCTCTTGCAATGAAAGCAAGATCCAAATGAACAGAATGTCATGCACTGAGCTTTACAGAATGAACCTCTTGCAATGAAAGCCAGATCCAAATGAACAGGATGCCATGCACTGAACTTTACAGAATGAACCACTTGCAATGAAGGTAAGAAGGGTCCCTAATGATCACAATGCTATGTACTGGGCTTTACAGAATCAACCACTTGCAATGAAAGCAAGATCCAAATGAACAGAATGCCATGCACTGAGCTTTACAGTATGAACCACTTGCAATGAAGGTAAGAAGGGTCCCTAATGATCACAATGCTATGTACTGGGCTTTACAGAATCAACCACTTGCAATGAAAGCAAGATCGAAATGAACAGAATGCCATGCACTGAGCTTTACAGTATGAACCACTTGCAATGAAAGAATGATCCCTAATGATCACAATCCAACGTACCACTTGCAATGCAAGTAGTATACACAATAACATAATGCTATGTACTGGGCTTTACAGAATGAACCACTTGCAATGCTATAAGGTTCCACAAAGGTCACAATGGTACATACTGGGCTTTACAGAATCAACCACTAGCAATCAGAGAAGGGTCCGTAATGATCACATGCTACGTACTGGGCTTTACAGAATCAACCAGTAGCAATTAGAGAAGGGTCCATAATGAACACATGCTACGTACTGGGCTTTACAGAATGAACCTCTTGCAATGAAAGCAAGATCGAAATGAACATAATGCTTTGAACTGGGCTTTACAGTATGAACCACTTCCAATGAAAGTAGTATCCACAATGAACATATGCCATGCACTGGGCTTTACTGTATTGACCACTTGCAATGCAATAAGGTTCCACAAAGGTCACAATTGTACGTACTGGGCTTTAGAGAATCAACCACTAGCAATGATAGTAGGGTCCATAATGAACACATGCTACGTACTGGGCTTTACAGAATCAACCACTTGCAATGCAATAAGGTTCCACAAATGTCACAATGGTTCGTACTGGGCTTTAGAGAATGAACCAGTTGCAATGAAATAAGGTACCACAAAGGTCACAATGCTACATACTGGGCTTTACAGCATCAACCACTTGCAATGAAAGAAGGGTCCCTAATGATCACAATGCTATGTACTGGTCTTTACAGAATGAACCTCTTGCAATGAAAGCAAGATCGAAATGAACATAATGCTTTGAACTGGGCTTTACAGTATGAACCACTTGCAATGAAAGTAGGATCCACAATGAACATTATGCCATGCACTGGACTTTACTGAATTAACCACTTGCAATGCAATAAGGTTCCACAAAGGTCACAATGGTACATACTGGGCTTTAGAGAATCAACCACTAGCAATCAGAGAAGGGTCCATAATGATTACATGCTACGTACTGGGCTGTGCAGAATTAACCACTAGCAATCAGAGAAGGGTCCATAATGATTACATGCTACCTACTGGTCTTTACAGAATGAACCTCTTGCAATGAAAGCAAGATCGAAATGAAAATAATGCTTTGAACTGGGCTTTACAGAATCAACCATTTGCAATGCAATAAGGTTCCACAAAGGTCACAATGGTTCGTACTGGGCTTTAGAGAATCAACCACTAGCAATGATAGTAGGGTCCATAATGAACACATGCTACGTACTGGTCTTTACAGAATGAACCTCTTGCAATGAAAGCAAGATCCAAATGAACAGAATGCCGTGCACTGAGCTTTACAGTATGAACCACTTGCAATGAAAGTAAGAAGGGTCCCTAATAATCACAATGCTATGTACTGGGCTTTACAGAATCAACCACTTGCAATGCAATAAGTTTCCACAAAGGTCACAATGGTACGTACTGGGCTTTACAGCATCAACCACTCGCAATGAAAGGTCCATAATGAACACATGCTACATACTGGACTTTACAGAATCAACCACTTGCAATGAGAGAAGGGTCCCTAATGATCACAATGCTATGTACTGGGCTTTAGAGAATTAACCTCTTGCAATGAAAGCAAGATCCAAATGAACAGAATGTCATGCACTGAGCTTTACAGTATGAACCACTTGCAATGAAAGTAGGATCCACAATGAACATAATGCCATGCTTTACAGTATGAACCACTTGCAATGCAATAAGGTTCCACAAAGGTCACAATGCTACGTAATGGACTGTACAGCATCAACCACTTGCAATGCAGTAAGGTTCCACAAAGGTCACAATGGTACGTACTGGGCTTTATAGAATCAACCACTAGCAATCGGAGAAGGGTCCATAATGATTACATGCTACCTACTGGTCTTTACAGAATGAACCTCTTGCAATGAAAGCAAGATCGACATGAACTTAATGCTTTGAACTGGGCTTTACAGTATGAACCACTTGCAATGAAAGTAGTATCCACAAAGGTTCCACAAAGGTCACAATGGTACGTACTGGGCTTTAGAGAATCAACCACTAGCAATGATAGTAGGGTCCATAATGAACACATGCTACGTACTGGGCTTTACAGAATCAACCACTAGCAATCAGAGAAGGGTCCATAATGATCACATGCTATGTACTGGGCTTTACAGAATCAACCACTTGCAATGCAATAAGGTTCCACAAAGGTCACAATGGTTCGTACTGGGCTTTAGAGAATCAACCACTAGCAATGATAGTAGGGTCCATAATGAACACATGCTACGTACTGGTCTTTACAGAATGAACCTCTTGCAATGAAAGCAAGATCCAAATGAACAGAATGTCATGCACTGAGCTTTACAGTATGAATCACTTGCAATGAAAGTAGGATCCACAATGAACATAATGCCATGCACTGGGCTGTACAGTATGAACCACTTGCAATGCAATAAGGTTCCACAAAGGTCACAATGCTACGTAATGGACTGTACAGCATCAACCACTTGCAATGCAATAAGGTTCCACAAAGGTCACAATGGTACGTACTGGGCTTTATAGAATCAACCACTAGCAATCAGAGAAGGGTCCATAATGATTACATGCTACCTACTGGTCTTTACAGAATGACCCTCTTGCAATGAAAGCAAGATCGACATGAACATAATGCTTTGAACTGGGCTTTACAGTATGAACCACTTGCAATGAAAGTAGTATCCACAAAGGTTCCACAAAGGTCACAATGGTACGTACTGGGCTTTAGAGAATCAACCACTAGCAATGATAGTAGGGTCCATAATGAACACATGCTACGTACTGGGCTTTACAGAATCAACCACTAGCAATCAGAGAAGGGTCCATAATGATCACATGCTACGTACTGGGCTTTACAGAATCAACCACTTGCAATGCAATAAGGTTCCACAAAGGTCACAATGGTTCGTACTGGGCTTTAGAGAATCAACCACTAGCAATGATAGTAGGGTCCATAATGAACACATGCTACGTACTGGTCTTTACAGAATGAACCTCTTGCAATGAAAGCAAGATCCAAATGAACAGAATGTCATGCACTGAGCTTTACAGAATGAACCTCTTGCAATGAAAGCCAGATCCAAATGAACAGAATGCCATGCACTGAACTTTACAGAATGAACCACTTGCAATGAAGGTAAGAAGGGTCCCTAATGATCACAATGCTATGTACTGGGCTTTACAGAATCAACCACTTGCAATGAAAGCAAGATCCAAATGAACAGAATGCCATGCACTGAGCTTTACAGTATGAACCACTTGCAATGAAGGTAAGAAGGGTCCCTAATGATCACAATGCTATGTACTGGGCTTTACAGAATCAACCACTTGCAATGAAAGCAAGATCGAAATGAACAGAATGCCATGCACTGAGCTTTACAGTATGAACCACTTGCAATGAAAGAATGATCCCTAATGATCACAATCCAACGTACTGGGCTTTACAGAATTAACCACTTGCAATGCAATAAGGTTCCACAAAGGTCACAATGGTTCGTACTGGGCTTTAGAGAATCAACCACTAGCAATGATAGAAGGGTCCATAATGAACACATGCTATGTACTGGGCTTTACAGAATTAACCACTTACAATGAAAGCAAGATCCAAATGAACAGAATGCCATGCACTAAGCTTTACAGTATGAACCACTTGCAATGAAAGTAGGATCCACAAGGAACATAATGCCATGCACTGTGCTTTACATTGTGAACCACTTGCAATGAAAGTAGGATCCACAAGGAACATAATGCCATGCACTGAACTTTACAGTATGAACCACTTGCAATGAAAGAATGATCCCTAATGATCACAATGCTATGTACTGGGCTTTGCAGAATTAACCACTTGCCATGCAATAAGGTTCCACAATGATCACATGCTACGTACTGGGCTGTACAGAATCAACCACTAGCAATCAGAGAAGGGTCCATAATGATTACATGCTACCTACTGGTCTTTACAGAATGAACCTCTTGCAATGAAAGCAAGACCGAAATGAAAATAATGCCATGCACTGGGCTTTACAGAATTAACCACTTGCAATGCAATAAGGTTCCACAAAGGTCACAATCGTTCGTACTGGGCTTTACAGAATGAACCACGTGCAAGGCAATAAGGTTCCACAAAGGTCACAGTGGTACATACTGGGCTTTAGAGAATCAACCACTAGCAATGAGAGAAGGGTCCATAATGATCACATGCTACGTACTGGGCTGTACAGAATCAACCACTAGCAATCAGAGAAGGGTCCATAATGATTACATGCTACCTACTGGTCTTTACAGAATGAACCTCTTGCAATGAAAGCAAGATCGAAATGAAAATAATGCCATGCACTGGGCTTTACAGAATTAACCACTTGCAATGCAATAAGGTTCCACAAAGGTCACAATGGTTCGTACTGGGCTTTAGAGAATCAACCACTAGCAATGATAGAAGGGTCCATAATGAACACATGTCCATAATGAACACATGCTTTACAGAATTAACCACTTACAATGAAAGCAAGATCCAAATGAACAGAATGCCATGCACTAAGCTTTACAGTATGAACCACTTGCAATGAAAGTAGGATCCACAAGGAACATAATGCCATGCACTGGGCTTTACATTGTGAACCACTTGCAATGAAAGTAGGATCCACAATGAACATAATGCCATGCACTGGGCTTTACAGAATCAACCACTAGCAATCAGAGAAGGGTCCATAATGATCACATGCTACGTACTGGGCTTTACAGAATCAGCCAGTAGCAATCAGAGAAGGGTCCATAATGAACACATGCTACGTACTGGGCTTTACAGAATGAACCTCTTGCAATGAAAGCAAGATCCAAATGAACAGAATGCCATGCACTGAACTTTACAGTATGAACCACTTGCAATGAAAGAATGATCCCTAATGATCACAATGCTATGTACTGGGCTTTACAGAATTAACCACTTGCAATGCAATAAGGTTCCACAAAGGTCACAATGGTTCGTACTGGGCTTTACATAATGAACCATGTGCAATGCAATAAGGTTCCACAAAGGTCACAATGGTACATACTGGGCTTTAGAGAATCAACCACTAGCAATGAGAGAAGGGTCCATAATGATCACATGCTACGTACTGGGCTGTACAGAATCAACCACTAGCAATCAGAGAAGGGTCCATAATGATTACATGCTACCTACTGGTCTTTACAGAATGAACCTCTTGCAATGAAAGCAAGATCGAAATGAAAATAATGCCATGCACTGGGCTTTACAGAATTAACCACTTGCAATGCAATAAGGTTCCACAAAGGTCACAATAGTTCGTACTGGGCTTTAGAGATTCAACCACTAGCAATCAGAGAAGGGTCCATAATGAACACATGCTACGTACTGGGCTTTAGAGAATCAACCAGTAGCAATCAGAGAAGGGTCCATAATGAACACATGCTACGTACTGGGCTGTACAGAATGAACCTCTTGCAATGAAAGCAAGATCCAAATGAACAGAATGCCATGCACTGAACTTTACAGTATGAACCACTTGCAATGAAAGAATGATCCCTAATGATCACAATGCTATGTACTGGGTTTTACAGAATTAACCACTTGCAATGCAATAAGGTTCCTCAAAGGTCACAATGGTTCATACTGGGCTTTACAGAATGAACCACATGCAATGCAATAAGGTTCCACAAAGGTCACAATGGTAAATGCTGGGCTTTAGAGAATCAACCACTAGCAATGAGAGAAGGGTCCATAATGATCACATGCTACGTACTGGGCTGTACAGAATCAAACACTAGCAATCAGAGAAGGGTCCATAATGATTACATGCTACCTACTGGTCTTTACAGAATGAACCTCTTGCAATGAAAGCAAGATCGAAATGAAAATAATGCCATGCACTGGGCTTTACAGAATTAACCACTTGCAATGCAATAAGTTTCCACAAAGGTCACAATGGTTCGTACTGGGCTTTAGAGAATTAACCACTTACAATGAAAGCAAGATCCAAATGAACAGAATGCCATGCACTAAGCTTTACAGTATGAACCACTTGCAATGAAAGTAGCATCCACAAGAAACATAATGCCATGCACTGGGCTTTACAGAATCAACCACTAGCAATCAGAGAAGGGTCCATAATGATCACATGCTATGTACTGGGCTTTACAGAATCAACCAGTAGCAATCAGAGAAGGGTCCATAATGAACACATGCTACGTACTGGGCTTTACAGAATGAACCTCTTGCAAAGAAAGCAAGATCCAAATGAACAGAATGCCATGCACTGAACTTTACAGTATGAACCACTTGCAATGAAAGAATGATCCCTAATGATCACAATGCTATGTACTGGGCTTTACAGAATTAACCACTTGCAATGCAATAAGGTTCCACAAAGGTCACAATGGTTCGTACTGGGCTTTACAGAATGAACCACGTGCAATGCAATAAGGTTCCACAAAGGTCACAATGGTACGTACTGGGCTGTACAGAATCAACCACTAGCAATCAGAGAAGGGTCCATAATGATTACATGCTACCTACTGGTCTTTATAGAATGAACCTCTTGCAATGAAAGCAAGATCGAAATGAAAATAATGCCATGCACTGGGCTTTACAGAATTAACCACTTGCAATGCAATAAGGTTCCACAAAGGTCACAATGGTTCGTACTGGGCTTTAGAGAATCAACCACTAGCAATGATAGAAGGGTCCATAATGAACACATGCTACGTACTGGGCTTTACAGAATCAACCAGTAGCAATCAGAGAAGGGTCCATAATGAACACATGCTACGTACTGGGCTGTACAGAATGAACCTCTTGCAATGAAAGCAAGATCCAAATGAACAGAATGCCATGCACTGAACTTTACAGTATGAACCACTTGCAATGAAAGAATGATCCCTAATGATCACAATGCTATGTACTGGGCTTTACAGAATTAACCACTTGCAATGCAATAAGGTTCCACAAAGGTCACAATGGTTCGTACTGGGCTTTACAGAATTAACCACGTGCAATGCAATAAGGTTCCACAAAGGTCACAATGGTACATACTGGGCTTTAGAGAATCAACCACTAGCAATGAGAGAAGGGTCCATAATGATCACATGCTACGTACTGGGCTGTACAGAATGAACCTCTTGCAATGAAAGCAAGATCGAAATGAAAATAATGCCATGCACTGGGCTTTACAGAATTAACCACTTGCAATGCAAAAAGTTTCCACAAAGGTCACAATGGTTCGTACTGGGCTTTAGAGAATCAACCACTAGCAATGATAGAAGGGTCCATAATGAACACATGCTATGTACTGGGCTTTACAGAATTAACCACTTACAATGAAAGCAAGATCCAAATGAACAGAATGCCATGCACTAAGCTTTACAGTATGAACCACTTGCAATGAAAGTAGGATCCACAATGAACATAATGCCATGCACTGGGCTTTACAGAATCAACCACTAGCAATCAGAGAAGGGTCCATAATGATCACATGCTACGTACTGGGCTTTACAGAATCAACCAGTAGCAATCAGAGAAGGGTCCATAATGAACACATGCTACGTACTGGGCTTTACAGAATGAACCTCTTGCAAAGAAAGCAAGATCCATATGAACAGAATGCCATGCACTGAACTTTACAGTATGAACCACTTGCAATGAAAGAATGATCCCTAATGATCACAATGCTATGTACTGGGCTTTACAGAATTAACCACTTGCAATGCAATAAGGTTCCACAAAGGTCACAATGGTTCGTACTGGGCTTTACAGAATTAACCACGTGCAATGCAATAAGGTTCCACAATTGCATTCAATAAGGTTCCACAAAGGTCACAATGGTACGTACTGGGCTGTACAGAATCAACCACTAGCAATCAGAGAAGGGTCCATAATGATTACATGCTACCTACTGGTCTTTACAGAATGAACCTCTTGCAATGAAAGCAAGATCGAAATGAAAATAATGCCATGCACTTTACAGAATCAACCACTTGCAATGCAATAAGGTTCCACAAAGGTCACAATGGTTCGTACTGGGCTTTAGAGAATCAACCACTAGCAATGATAGAAGGGTCCATAATGAACACATGCTATGTACTGGGCGTTACAGAATTAACCACTTGCAATGCTATAAGTTTCCACAAAGGTCCCAATGGTAAGTACTGGGCTTTAGAGAATCAACCACTAGCAATGAGAGAACGGTCCATAATGATCACAATGCTATGTACTGGGCATACAGAATTAACCACTTGCAATGAAAGCAAGATCCAAATGAACAGAATGCCATGCATTGAGCTTTACAGTATGTACCACTTGCAATGAAAGTAGGATCCACAATGAACATAATGCCATGCACTGGGCTTTACAGTGTGAACCACTTGCAATGAAAGTAGGATCCACTATGAACATAATGCCATGCACTGGGCTTTACAGAATTAACCACTTGCAATGCAATAAGGTTCCACAAAGATCACAATGGTTCGTACTGGGCTTCAGAGAATCAACCACTAGCAATGAGAGAAGGGTCCATAATGAACACATGCTATGTACTGGGCTTTACAGAATGAACCTCTTGCAATGAAATCAAGATCCAAATGAACATAATGCTTTGAACTGGGCTTTACAGTATGAACCACTTGCAATGAAAGTAGTATCCAAAATGAACATAATGCCATGCACTGGGCTTTACTGAATTAACCACTTGCAATGCAATAAGGTTCCACAAAGGTCACAATGGTACGTACTGGGCTTTAGAGAATCAACCACGAGCAATGAGAGAAGGGTCGCTAATGATCACAATGCTATGTACTGGTCTTTACAGAATGAACCTCTTGCAATGAAAGCAAGATCCAAATGAACAGAATGCCATGCACTGAGCTTTACAGTATGAACCACTTGCAATGAAAGTAGTATCCAAAATGAACATAATGCCATGCACTGGGCTTTACAGTATGAACCACTTGCAATGCAATAAGGTTCCACAAAGGTCAAAAATGCTACGTAATGGACAGTACAGCATCAACCACTTGCAATGCAATAAGGTTCCACAAAGGTCACAATGGTACGTACTGGGCTTTAGAGAATCAACCACTAGCAATGATAGTAGGGTCCATAATGAACACATGCTACGTACTGGGCTTTACAGAATCAACCACTAGCAATCAGAGAAGGGTCCATAATGATCACATGCTACGTACTGGGCTTTACAGAATCAACCACTTGCAATGCAATAAGGTTCCACAAAGGTCACAATGGTTCGTACTGGGCTTTAGAGAATCAACCACTAGCAATGATAGTAGGGTCCATAATGAACACATGCTACGTACTGGTCTTTACAGAACGAACCTCTTGCAATGAAAGCAAGATCCCTAATGATCACAATGCTATGTACTGGGCTTTACAGTGTGAACCACTTGCAATGCAATAAGTTTCCACAAAGGTCACAATGGTAAGTACTGGGCTTTAGAGAATCAACCACTAGCAATGAGAGAACGGTCCATAATGATCACAATGCTATGTACTTGCAATGAAAGCAAGATCCAAATGAACAGAATGCCATGCACTGAGCTTTACAGTATGAACCACTTGCAATGAAAGTAGGATCCACAATGAACATAATGCCATGCAATGGGCTTTACAGAATGAACCAGTTGCAATAAAATAAGGTTCCACAAAGGTCACAATGGTTCGTACTGGGCTTTACAGAATCAACCACTAGCAATCAGAGAAGTGTCCATAATGATCACATACTACGTACTGCGCTTTAGAGAATGAACCTCTTGCAATGAGAGAACGGTCCATAATAATCACAATGCTACATACTGGGCTTTACAGCATCAACCACTAGCAATGAAAGGTCCATAATGAACACATGCTACGTACTGGGCTTTACAGAATCAACCACTTGCAATAAAAGAAGGGTCCCTAATGATCACAATGCTATGTACTGGGCTTGAAAGAATCAACCACTAGCAATCAGAGAAGGGTCCATACTGAACACATGCTACGTACTGGGCTTTACAGCATCAACCACTTGCAATGAAAGAAGGGTCCCTAATGATCACAATGCTATGTACTGGTCTTTACAGAATGAACCTCTTGCAATGAAAGCAAGATCGAAATGAACATAATGCTTTGAACTGGGCTTTACAGTATGAACCACTTGCAATGAAAGTAGGATCCACAATGAACATTATGCCATGCACTGGACTTTACTGAATTAACCACTTGCAATGCAATAAGGTTCCACAAAGGTCACAATGGTACATACTGGGCTTTAGAGAATCAACCACTAGCAATCAGAGAAGGGTCCATAATGATTACATGCTACGTACTGGGCTGTGCAGAATTAACAACTAGCATACAGAGAAGGGTCCATAATGATTACATGCTACCTACTGGTCTTTACAGAATGAACCTCTTGCAATGAAAGCAAGATCGAAATGAAAATAATGCTTTGAACTGGGCTTTACAGAATCAACCATTTGCAATGCAATAAGGTTCCACAAAGGTCACAATGGTTCGTACTGGGCTTTAGAGAATCAACCACTAGCAATGATAGTAGGGTCCATAATGAACACATGCTACGTACTGGTCTTTACAGAATGAACCTCTTGCAATGAAAGCAAGATCCAAATGAACAGAATGCCATGCACTGAGCTTTACAGTATGAACCACTTGCAATGAAAGTAAGAAGGGTCCCTAATAATCACAATGCTATGTACTGGGCTTTACAGAATCAACCACTTGCAATGCAATAAGTTTCCACAAAGGTCACAATGGTACGTACTGGGCTTTACAGCATCAACCACTCGCAATGAAAGGTCCATAATGAACACATGCTACATACTGGACTTTACAGAATCAACCACTTGCAATGAGAGAAGGGTCCCTAATGATCACAATGCTATGTACTGGGCTTTAGAGAATTAACCTCTTGCAATGAAAGCAAGATCCAAATGAACAGAATGTCATGCACTGAGCTTTACAGTATGAACCACTTGCAATGAAAGTAGGATCCACAATGAACATAATGCCATGCACTGGGCTTTACAGTATGAACCACTTGCAATGCAATAAGGTTCCACAAAGGTCACAATGCTACGTAATGGACTGTACAGCATCAACCACTTGCAATGCAGTAAGGTTCCACAAAGGTCACAATGGTACGTACTGGGCTTTATAGAATCAACCACTAGCAATCGGAGAAGGGTCCATAATGATTACATGCTACCTACTGGTCTTTACAGAATGAACCTCTTGCAATGAAAGCAAGATCGACATGAACATAATGCTTTGAACTGGGCTTTACAGTATGAACCACTTGCAATGAAAGTAGTATCCACAAAGGTTCCACAAAGGTCACAATGGTACGTACTGGGCTTTAGAGAATCAACCACTAGCAATGATAGTAGGGTCCATAATGAACACATGCTACGTACTGGGCTTTACAGAATCAACCACTAGCAATCAGAGAAGGGTCCATAATGATCACATGCTACGTACTGGGCTTTACAGAATCAACCACTTGCAATGCAATAAGGTTCCACAAAGGTCACAATGGTTCGTACTGGGCTTTAGAGAATCAACCACTAGCAATGATAGTAGGGTCCATAATGAACACATGCTACGTACTGATCTTTACAGAATGAACCTCTTGCAATGAAAGCAAGATCCCTAATGATCACAATGCAACGTACTGGGCTTTACAGAATTAACCACTTGCAATGCAATAAGGTTCTACAAAGGTCACAATGGTTCGTACTGGGCTTTAGAGAATCAACCACTAGCAATGATAGTAGGGTCCATAATGAACACATGCTACGTACTGGTCTTTACAGAATGAACCTCTTGCAATGAAAGCAAGATCCAAATGAACAGAATGTCATGCACTGAGCTTTACAGTATGAATCACTTGCAATGAAAGTAGGATCCACAATGAACATAATGCCATGCACTGGGCTGTACAGTATGAACCACTTGCAATGCAATAAGGTTCCACAAAGGTCACAATGCTACGTAATGGACTGTACAGCATCAACCACTTGCAATGCAATAAGGTTCCACAAAGGTCACAATGGTACGTACTGGGCTTTATAGAATCAACCACTAGCAATCAGAGAAGGGTCCATAATGATTACATGCTACCTACTGGTCTTTACAGAATGACCCTCTTGCAATGAAAGCAAGATCGACATGAACATAATGCTTTGAACTGGGCTTTACAGTATGAACCACTTGCAATGAAAGTAGTATCCACAAAGGTTCCACAAAGGTCACAATGGTACATACTGGGCTTTAGAGAATCAACCACTAGCAATGATAGTAGGGTCCATAATGAACACATGCTACGTACTGGGCTTTACAGAATCAACCACTAGCAATCAGAGAAGGGTCCATAATGATCACATGCTACGTACTGGGCTTTACAGAATCAACCACTTGCAATGCAATAAGGTTCCACAAAGGTCACAATGGTTCGTACTGGGCTTTAGAGAATCAACCACTAGCAATGATAGTAGGGTCCATAATGAACACATGCTACGTACTGGTCTTTACAGAATGAACCTCTTGCAATGAAAGCAAGATCCAAATGAACAGAATGTCATGCACTGAGCTTTACAGAATGAACCTCTTGCAATGAAAGCCAGATCCAAATGAACAGAATGCCATGCACTGAACTTTACAGAATGAACCACTTGCAATGAAGGTAAGAAGGGTCCCTAATGATCACAATGCTATATACTGGGCTTTACAGAATCAACCACTTGCAATGAAAGCAAGATCCAAATGAACAGAATGCCATGCACTGAGCTTTACAGTATGAACCACTTGCAATGAAGGTAAGAAGGGTCCCTAATGATCACAATGCTATGTACTGGGCTTTACAGAATCAACCACTTGCAATGAAAGCAAGATCGAAATGAACAGAATGCCATGCACTGAGCTTTACAGTATGAACCACTTGCAATGAAAGAATGATCCCTAATGATCACAATCCAACGTACTGGGCTTTACAGAATTAACCACTTGCAATGCAATAAGGTTCCACAAAGGTCACAATGGTTCGTACTGGGCTTTAGAGAATCAACCACTAGCAATGATAGAAGGGTCCATAATGAACACATGCTATGTACTGGGCTTTACAGAATTAACCACTTACAATGAAAGCAAGATCCAAATGAACAGAATGCCATGCACTAAGCTTTACAGTATGAACCACTTGCAATGAAAGTAGGATCCACAAGGAACATAATGCCATGCACTGTGCTTTACATTGTGAACCACTTGCAATGAAAGTAGGATCCACAAGGAACATAATGCCATGCACTGAACTTTACAGTATGAACCACTTGCAATGAAAGAATGATCCCTAATGATCACAATGCTATGTACTGGGCTTTGCAGAATTAACCACTTGCCATGCAATAAGGTTCCACAATGATCACATGCTACGTACTGGGCTGTACAGAATCAACCACTAGCAATCAGAGAAGGGTCCATAATGATTACATGCTACCTACTGGTCTTTACAGAATGAACCTCTTGCAATGAAAGCAAGACCGAAATGAAAATAATGCCATGCACTGGGCTTTACAGAATTAACCACTTGCAATGCAATAAGGTTCCACAAAGGTCACAATCGTTCGTACTGGGCTTTACAGAATGAACCACGTGCAAGGCAATAAGGTTCCACAAAGGTCACAGTGGTACATACTGGGCTTTAGAGAATCAACCACTAGCAATGAGAGAAGGGTCCATAATGATCACATGCTACGTACTGGGCTGTACAGAATCAACCACTAGCAATCAGAGAAGGGTCCATAATGATTACATGCTACCTACTGGTCTTTACAGAATGAACCTCTTGCAATGAAAGCAAGATCGAAATGAAAATAATGCCATGCACTGGGCTTTACAGAATTAACCACTTGCAATGCAATAAGGTTCCACAAAGGTCACAATGGTTCGTACTGGGCTTTAGAGAATCAACCACTAGCAATGATAGAAGGGTCCATAATGAACACATGCTATGTACTGGGCTTTACAGAATTAACCACTTACAATGAAAGCAAGATCCAAATGAACAGAATGCCATGCACTAAGCTTTACAGTATGAACCACTTGCAATGAAAGTAGGATCCACAAGGAACATAATGCCATGCACTGGGCTTTACATTGTGAACCACTTGCAATGAAAGTAGGATCCACAATGAACATAATGCCATGCACTGGGCTTTACAGAATCAACCACTAGCAATCAGAGAAGGGTCCATAATGATCACATGCTACGTACTGGGCTTTACAGAATCAGCCAGTAGCAATCAGAGAAGGGTCCATAATGAACACATGCTACGTACTGGGCTTTACAGAATGAACCTCTTGCAATGAAAGCAAGATCCAAATGAACAGAATGCCATGCACTGAACTTTACAGTATGAACCACTTGCAATGAAAGAATGATCCCTAATGATCACAATGCTATGTACTGGGCTTTACAGAATTAACCACTTGCAATGCAATAAGGTTCCACAAAGGTCACAATGGTTCGTACTGGGCTTTACATAATGAACCACGTGCAATGCAATAAGGTTCCACAAAGGTCACAATGGTACATACTGGGCTTTAGAGAATCAACCACTAGCAATGAGAGAAGGGTCCATAATGATCACATGCTACGTACTGGGCTGTACAGAATCAACCACTAGCAATCAGAGAAGGGTCCATAATGATTACATGCTACCTACTGGTCTTTACAGAATGAACCTCTTGCAATGAAAGCAAGATCGAAATGAAAATAATGCCATGCACTGGGCTTTACAGAATTAACCACTTGCAATGCAATAAGGTTCCACAAAGGTCACAATAGTTCGTACTGGGCTTTAGAGATTCAACCACTAGCAATCAGAGAAGGGTCCATAATGAACACATGCTACGTACTGGGCTTTAGAGAATCAACCAGTAGCAATCAGAGAAGGGTCCATAATGAACACATGCTACGTACTGGGCTGTACAGAATGAACCTCTTGCAATGAAAGCAAGATCCAAATGAACAGAATGCCATGCACTGAACTTTACAGTATGAATCACTTGCAATGAAAGAATGATCCCTAATGATCACAATGCTATGTACTGGGTTTTACAGAATTAACCACTTGCAATGCAATAAGGTTCCTCAAAGGTCACAATGGTTCATACTGGGCTTTACAGAATGAACCACGTGCAATGCAATAAGGTTCCACAAAGGTCACAATGGTAAATGCTGGGCTTTAGAGAATCAACCACTAGCAATGAGAGAAGGGTCCATAATGATCACATGCTACGTACTGGGCTGTACAGAATCAAACACTAGCAATCAGAGAAGGGTCCATAATGATTACATGCTACCTACTGGTCTTTACAGAATGAACCTCTTGCAATGAAAGCAAGATCGAAATGAAAATAATGCCATGCACTGGGCTTTACAGAATTAACCACTTGCAATGCAATAAGTTTCCACAAAGGTCACAATGGTTCGTACTGGGCTTTAGAGAATTAACCACTTACAATGAAAGCAAGATCCAAATGAACAGAATGCCATGCACTAAGCTTTACAGTATGAACCACTTGCAATGAAAGTAGCATCCACAAGAAACATAATGCCATGCACTGGGCTTTACAGAATCAACCACTAGCAATCAGAGAAGGGTCCATAATGATCACATGCTACGTACTGGGCTTTACAGAATCAACCAGTAGCAATCAGAGAAGGGTCCATAATGAACACATGCTACGTACTGGGCTTTACAGAATGAACCTCTTGCAAAGAAAGCAAGATCCAAATGAACAGAATGCCATGCACTGAACTTTACAGTATGAACCACTTGCAATGAAAGAATGATCCCTAATGATCACAATGCTATGTACTGGGCTTTACAGAATTAACCACTTGCAATGCAATAAGGTTCCACAAAGGTCACAATGGTTCGTACTGGGCTTTACAGAATGAACCACGTGCAATGCAATAAGGTTCCACAAAGGTCACAATGGTACGTACTGGGCTGTACAGAATCAACCACTAGCAATCAGAGAAGGGTCCATAATGATTACATGCTACCTACTGGTCTTTATAGAATGAACCTCTTGCAATGAAAGCAAGATCGAAATGAAAATAATGCCATGCACTGGGCTTTACAGAATTAACCACTTGCAATGCAATAAGGTTCCACAAAGGTCACAATGGTTCGTACTGGGCTTTAGAGAATCAACCACTAGCAATGATAGAAGGGTCCATAATGAACACATGCTACGTACTGGGCTTTACAGAATCAACCAGTAGCAATCAGAGGTCCATAATGAACACATGCTACGTACTGGGCTGTACAGAATGAACCTCTTGCAATGAAAGCAAGATCCAAATGAACAGAATGCCATGCACTGAACTTTACAGTATGAACCACTTGCAATGAAAGAATGATCCCTAATGATCACAATGCTATGTACTGGGCTTTACAGAATTAACCACTTGCAATGCAATAAGGTTCCACAAAGGTCACAATGGTTCGTACTGGGCTTTACAGAATTAACCACGTGCAATGCAATAAGGTTCCACAAAGGTCACAATGGTACATACTGGGCTTTAGAGAATCAACCACTAGCAATGAGAGAAGGGTCCATAATGATCACATGCTACGTACTGGGCTGTACAGAATGAACCTCTTGCAATGAAAGCAAGATCGAAATGAAAATAATGCCATGCACTGGGCTTTACAGAATTAACCACTTGCAATGCAAAAAGTTTCCACAAAGGTCACAATGGTTCGTACTGGGCTTTAGAGAATCAACCACTAGCAATGATAGAAGGGTCCATAATGAACACATGCTATGTACTGGGCTTTACAGAATTAACCACTTACAATGAAAGCAAGATCCAAATGAACAGAATGCCATGCACTAAGCTTTACAGTATGAACCACTTGCAATGAAAGTAGGATCCACAAGGAACATAATGCCATGCACTGGGCTTTACATTGTGAACAGAGTGCAATGAAAGTAGGATCCACAATGAACATAATGCCATGCACTGGGCTTTACAGAATCAACCACTAGCAATCAGAGAAGGGTCCATAATGATCACATGCTACGTACTGGGCTTTACAGAATCAACCAGTAGCAATCAGAGAAGGGTCCATAATGAACACATGCTACGTACTGGGCTTTACAGAATGAACCTCTTGCAAAGAAAGCAAGATCCATATGAACAGAATGCCATGCACTGAACTTTACAGTATGAACCACTTGCAATGAAAGAATGATCCCTAATGATCACAATGCTATGTACTGGGCTTTACAGAATTAACCACTTGCAATGCAATAAGGTTCCACAAAGGTCACAATGGTTCGTACTGGGCTTTACAGAATGAACCACGTGCAATGCAATAAGGTTCCACAAAGGTCACAATGGTACGTACTGGGCTGTACAGAATCAACCACTAGCAATCAGAGAAGGGTCCATAATGATTACATGCTACCTACTGGTCTTTACAGAATGAACCTCTTGCAATGAAAGCAAGATCGAAATGAAAATAATGCCATGCACTTTACAGAATCAACCACTTGCAATGCAATAAGGTTCCACAAAGGTCACAATGGTTCGTACTGGGCTTTAGAGAATCAACCACTAGCAATGATAGAAGGGTCCATAATGAACACATGCTATGTACTGGGCGTTACAGAATTAACCACTTGCAATGCTATAAGTTTCCACAAAGGTCCCAATGGTAAGTACTGGGCTTTAGAGAATCAACCACTAGCAATGAGAGAACGGTCCATAATGATCACAATGCTATGTACTGGGCATACAGAATTAACCACTTGCAATGAAAGCAAGATCCAAATGAACAGAATGCCATGCATTGAGCTTTACAGTATGTACCACTTGCAATGAAAGTAGGATCTACAATGAACATAATGCCATGCACTGGGCTTTACAGTGTGAACCACTTGCAATGAAAGTAGGATCCACTATGAACATAATGCCATGCACTGGGCTTTACAGAATTAACCACTTGCAATGCAATAAGGTTCCACAAAGATCACAATGGTTCGTACTGGGCTTCAGAGAATCAACCACTAGCAATGAGAGAAGGGTCCATAATGAACACATGCTATGTACTGGGCTTTACAGAATGAACCTCTTGCAATGAAATCAAGATCCAAATGAACATAATGCTTTGAACTGGGCTTTACAGTATGAACCACTTGCAATGAAAGTAGTATCCAAAATGAACATAATGCTGAAGGGGTCACTTGGCCTTGGCCAAAGTGACTCCATTTTAGAATGCCTGTCTGCTTTAAAAATCCAGGGATCAGTCTGTCCCCCATAAGTATAAAGTTTGCAAACTTGCTGTCTTAGGACATCATGTGTTTATGTTTAAGCAAGAATTCAGTTGTGGTCAGCCGATTCTGAGAAATGTATGCAATATATAAATTACATGTGTTTTGCTTGCACCTGTCGAAAGTTGTGGTTAGAAGTTGTTGACAACTCAGGAAATTCTAGCTCACCACAAACTGAACTGGGAATTTCCAGTAAAATTTAGTTCAGAAAGAGGAACTAGAAATCTGTAAACAACCAGGGTATAAAAAGGACCCCAGAGCTTGAGTCGGGGGAGACGATCTTTACTGACCCCACCACTACGTGTGGTCATCGTCTACCTGTAGCTACAAATAAAGGTGTTTTTGTCCTCAACCTTTGGACTCCGAGTGATGACTCATAACAGCTTGGTAAGAACCCGGCAATTTATAGAGTGATTGGGGGGAATTCCCAAATCACCCCTTTCATTTCTGGCGCCCAACGTGGGGCCCGGAATTTTGGGATTTGTAGTTTTGCCAAGACTCTGTTGAAGTCCACTCGGAGTTGCTCTTGGGAGCAAGGCGTGCTCCCTCCCCTTCCAGGGTGCTGCGTACGGTCCGCACCGAGACGTGGCCACGGCCTCTTAATAGAGGTAAAGACCGGTGGTTCCCTTCACATCACCCGAGGTAAGGGAAGGCGTGCTCTCCTCCAAAACAGAAGTTGTGAGACAACCACCACTCGTGGAAAGGCGGCCGCCGCGGGACGGGACGAAAATTAGGCAAGTATACCTCTTGAACCGCTTGTTGTTGTTGTTGGGTTGATCTTTCACACCCCAGTGGGTGGGAAAGAAGAAGCTTTGCGGGGAGGGAAGTTTTAAATTGTAAAGATAGTTCCAGGTCCCGTAGGAATCCCTTGGGAACCAAGAGAACCCCATAGGGAGAAAAGAGCTCTAGGGAAGACCTGAAAAGGGAGATCCAATCGGGTCTAGGAGGCAAACCCTAGTAACAAGACGTGCACGGGTGATCCAAACACGGTCCGGGGGCATACTCCATTAGGAAATTGGTTTTTTTACATACCACCATGGGTGGGAAAGAATCAAAAGAATCGGGAGGGTCCATGACCCCCCTCCAATGTATGTTAAATAATTTTGAGCAATTTAAGAAGTACACTACTGAGAAAGGAATGAGGCCAAATAAGTTGCGTGCGTTGTGTGAGTTAGAATGGGTCTCATTTCCCCTCACTCCCCAGTGGCCTTCCAAAGGTTCACTCGATCCTGTTCTGATTTTAAGTGTTTATAGATTTGTTGCAGACGTGCATCCAAATCAGTTCAAATACATCTCTGCTTGGTATGATGTGGTGCGAAAACAACCTGAATGGTTGGGAGAATGTGAATGCATGAATGTGGATGATGTGATGACCGAGAGGAAGAGAGGAGTTGGTTCAGGTGATTCCCAAAGGGAAATTGACACCCCAATGGGAAAGAAATGGGGAAGGCAGTACCTCCCCTATCCAAATTCAGGGGATCCGGCCCATGAACCTATGCCGGCTCGCCCATATACACCTGCCCTCTATCCTCCACTGTCACCACTTAAAGGGGGAGGTGCAATGGGGAGATTCCACCCCACTGCAGCTGCTAGAGTCCCTGTGCGGGAGCCTGTGATGGGTTCTAGCCTCGGACCATACCTACCCCCGGAAGAAAGTGAATGGAATCTGAATGGAGCAAAAGCACAGGCACTTGAGGAATTGGAGCAAATGAGAAGGGCTCGTAGGTATGGAAAGTTAAGTGAAGTTGAGTCACCACAGCTGGTGCCCATTTCTCCAGATGATCAAGGGAACCATAGGTTTGGAACTAGGAATCTGTTTCAGTATAAACCCTTCACCTCTCTAGATATTTTGAATATCAAAAAGGCCCGCCCCGCTTGGACAGAAGATCCAAGGGGCATGGCAAATCTGGTTGAAGGTATCATTCTGACACATAATCCTAGTTGGATGGATTTGAAGCAGTTGATAGAAATGTTGCTGACCGCAGAAGAAAGAGTGTTGTTGACTCAAGTAGGTAGACAAGAGGCTGTGAGAGAACATGCAAACTCAAATAGTTTAGATGCTGTTGATGTATACCAGGAAAAAGTGTTCCCAGTGAGAGTAGACCCTCGATGGGATCCAAATACAGCAAATGGTAGGGATTCTTTGAGATTGTACCAGAAGTTAATTGTTTGTGCTTTGAAGAAAGGAACTCCAAGAGTTCCCAATGTAAGAAGGATTTACCAGATGGAACAGGAGCAGGATGAAAGTCCGGTGGCATTTTTGGAGAGGCTTAGAGAAGCATTTGAGAAGTTTTCTCCTTATGATATGAAGGATTGGAATGATCATGCCGATGGAAAGATAGTGTTGAAAAGTGTTTTCATCAGCCAATGTTGGCCAGACATACGGAGAGAGTTGCAGAAGGAGGTGGGGTTGGCCCACCTGACATTAGAAAGGATATTGGAAATTGCAAATCAGGTTTATTTGTCTCGAGAGGCTATGCAAGTGAAACGGGAGGAGGCGAGAGCGTCTCATAGAGCCAAGGTTTTGGCTGCTGTGTTCCAGGGAGACCAGCCCAGTTGGGGCCCGGTTGCAGCCGGGCTAGTGGACCCAGCCCTGGATGTTTATGGGCTGGCGTCTTGTTGTTAAAATGTAATTCTTTAAGTCCTTAGTAGTTGATTTCGCCGAAGATGCCAAGGGTCTAGAGTTTTGTGATTATATACTCAGGGTGGGGGTGCCAACCACTGCTGAGAGAGTTGTAGAGGTCAGGCGTGCCATGTCAAGGGATGCAATCCCTAGGTACGGGATGCTCTACACATTGGGGTTGACAATGGCCTAGCCATTTGTTCACCAGGTGGCAAAGGCTCTGCCTTTGTGCACCAGGTCCTTGGGTGCCTAACTCAGTTGTTAGGAACCGCTTGGAAGTTGCATTGTGTTATTGACCTTAGTCTTCGAGGAAAGAACGAACAGGGCTCTGAAGGGAAGTCCAATCTCTGGACATGTTGTTAAAATAAACTATATAAGTATGCTGGTGTCATCCCTTTTCCCGTTACTGCGCTACATTTTTTTCTTACCAGGAGACCAGGGTTGGCTGAAAAATTGGCAGTGTAATCCCCTCGGCTAAGGTGGAAAGAACCACTGGAGGCGTTCGACCACTGGAGGTGGTCCTGATAACTCCTACTACTGTGAAGTTAAGAGATGTGAAGCCGGGGTACATTACACTTGCATCAAAAAGGGACTACACCACCAAAGATCCTGACTCCTGGAAGGTAAACCTGCATAAGGACAATCCACTCAAACTCACACACCCTAAGGGTCAAGCTACCAAGAGCTGCCCTGAAGAGGAGGGGCCCGAAGCTACCTAGAGCTAACCCCAGAGGTCAGGTTACCAAGAACCGCCTTGAAGAAGGAAGGAGGGTACACTTCCGAGAGTGTCCCAAAAGACCGAATGGACACTTGGGTTTGGGTGTGGGGAATTGTGGGTACCTGTGTGGGTTGTATTCTGTTTCTGTGTTGGCTAAAGTGTTGTAATATTGAGGACAAACACAAGGGTAAAGATGAGGACACAATTGTGCTTTTTAATGTTGATCATGATGCCGTTGGTGCAGGCACATATGGGTTGGGACAGGAACATGTTCCACCAACTAATTAAAGATATAGTAAAGGAAGCAGAAGTAAAAGACTGCTGGGTTTGTGCCCATAGCCCTCGTTCCCAATATGAGGGTTGGGTCATGAAAGCAGGTCCATTGCTGGATCTAAGTGGATGGAAACTGTTCACCCCTTGGACATACGCTGACCATGAGGGGTTGACTGATTCAGCTCAATTTATGTTGGCCCATGATGAATCTGCACCAACCGCATCAGCTTGTTTGACACGATCAAAAGATGGGATCTCAGAGATTGAACATAAGAATTATCCCCAAGCCACCCTTATAGAGGTAGGAGATTACCCCCATTGTAATTTCTCTCTCCCTGTATACTATGACAATATACACCATAGAGTTAAACAGCCACAACCACAAAGATTAAGAAGGCAAGCTTCCTCGCCAGAGGGTGATGACAAGACACCACCCTCTCGTCCGGCACGTAATGGGAAAGCAAATAATCCCCCTAAGATGTATGTGGTTAAGCCCGGGTCGGAGCTGCCTCAGGCAGCAATTCAGCCACCTGTGGCGGGAGCGGCGGCTCCACCACAACTGCCTGTGGGTGGTGCTGAACCTTCACCACGATCACCAGTGGCGAGAGCTGCACCCCCACCGCGGCAAGATCTGGTCCGGACACGAGGAAACTTCCCAATGGAATATCAAATTCCTGGTAGGCCAAGGCCCGGTATTTTGCTTGACAACCATGCCATGGGAGGATTGCCTCCGGGATATTTCTGGATATGTGGGAAGTGGGGAGGTAAAGTCTTGCCCCCACTGTGGGTTGGTACCTGCACCATTGGTACCCTAGTCCCCACCAATATTGAGATACACCCGCGAGAGCAGCCCCTGCAAGCATTGGGAGCAACTGACCGGTGGAACAGGCCTAAAAGATCATATGATGAAAAACGTGGCTACAATCCTGATAATACGTACCTAAATGAGGGAGAACGATTTGGAGCAATTCTGTTTCCTTGGGTGGGAGCTGCCCTAAATGTTAAACAACTGAGAAGGATTTCCGCACAGCTGGAAATTATGGCTAATCAGACTGTCTTTGGCATAAAAGCACTCCAGACCGAAATTGATTCATTGACAGGAGTTCTCATGCAACACAAGATGGCGCTAGATTACCTTTTGGCGGCAGAAGGCGGTTTATGTGTATGGTTAAATATAACCTGCTGCCATTACATCAATGAGTCTGGAGTTATTGAATCTGATGTGGCCAAGATTAACAGCGTTGTCTTCACCATAAGGGCTAAATACACCCCAAAGGGAACCGGCTGGATTGATTGGCTTTTGAATTTTTTTCCGGATATCTGGTGGCTGAGGGACCTCATCAAAATATTGTTTGTAATTTTGCTGATTGTAATTCTTGCCTTGCTTTTTCTGCCATGTATCATGTTGTGCTTGAGAAACATGGTTGCCAGACTGATCACTGATATTTTCACTCAGCGCAGGGAAGTTCAGCGTGTCATGTACATGCAGTTAAACACCATGGAACAAGACACCACCCCACTGTAATTGGGAAGGTGAAATAGCCTGTGTAACCAAGAAAATGTCTTCCTTGGTTACAAGAAAAAACGGGGGAATGAAGGGGTCACTTGGCCTTGGCCAAAGTGACTCCATTTTAGAATGCCTGTCTGCTTTAAAAATCCAGGGATCAGTCTGTCCCCCATAAGTATAAAGTTTGCAAACTTGCTGTCTTAGGACATCATGTGTTTATGTTTAAGCAAGAATTCAGTTGTGGTCAGCCGATTCTGAGAAATGTATGCAATATATAAATTACATGTGTTTTGCTTGCACCTGTCGAAAGTTGTGGTTAGAAGTTGTTGACAACTCAGGAAATTCTAGCTCACCACAAACTGAACTGGGAATTTCCAGTAAAATTTAGTTCAGAAAGAGGAACTAGAAATCTGTAAACAACCAGGGTATAAAAAGGACCCCAGAGCTTGAGTCGGGGGAGACGATCTTTACTGACCCCACCACTACGTGTGGTCATCGTCTACCTGTAGCTACAAATAAAGGTGTTTTTGTCCTCAACCTTTGGACTCCGAGTGATGACTCATAACAGCTTGGTAAGAACCCGGCAATTTATAGAGTGATTGGGGGGAATTCCCAAATCACCCCTTTCAATGCCATGCACTGGGCTTTACTGAATTAACCACTTGCAATGCAATAAGGTTCCACAAAGGTCACAATGGTACGTACTGGGCTTTAGAGAATCAACCACGAGCAATGAGAGAAGGGTCGCTAATGATCACAATGCTATGTACTGGTCTTTACAGAATGAACCTCTTGCAATGAAAGCAAGATCCAAATGAACAGAATGCCATGCACTGAGCTTTACAGTATGAACCACTTGCAATGAAAGTAGTATCCAAAATGAACATAATGCCATGCACTGGGCTTTACAGTATGAACCACTTGCAATGCAATAAGGTTCCACAAAGGTCACAATGCTACGTAATGGACTGTACAGCATCAACCACTTGCAATGCAATAAGGTTCCACAAAGGTCACAATGGTACGTACTGGGCTTTAGAGAATCAACCACTAGCAATGATAGTAGGGTCCATAATGAACACATGCTACGTACTGGGCTTTACAGAATCAACCACTTGCAATAAAAGAAGGGTCCCTAATGATCACAATGCTATGTACTGGGCTTGAAAGAATCAACCACTTGCAATGAGAGAAGGGTCCATACTGAACACATGCTACGTACTGGGCTTTACAGAATCAACCACTTGCAATGAAAGAAGGGTCCCTAATGATCACAATGCTATGTACTGGGCTTGAAAGAATCAACCACTAGCAATCAGAGAAGGGTCCATAATGATCACATGCTACGTAGTGGGCTTTACAGAATCAACCACTAGCAGTCAGAGAAGGGTCCATAATGATTACATGCTACCTACTGGTCTTTACAGAATGAACCTCTTGCAATGAAAGCAAGATCGAAATGAAAATAATGCTTTGAACTGGGATTTACAGAATGAACCAGTTGCAATAAAATAAGGTTCCACAAAGGTCACAATGGTTCGTACTGGGCTTTACAGAATCAACCACTAGCAATCAGAGAAGTGTCCATAATGATCACATACTACGTACTGCGCTTTAGAGAATGAACCTCTTGCAATGAGAGAACGGTCCATAATGATCACAATGCTACATACTGGGCTTTACAGCATCAACCACTAGCAATGAAAGGTCCATAATGAACACATGCTACGTACAGGGCTTTACAGAATCAACCACTTGCAATGAAAGAAGGGTCCCTATTGATCACAATGCTATGTACTGGGCTTGAAAGAATCAACCACTAGCAATCAGAGAAGGGTCCATAATGAACACATGCTATGTACTGGGCTTTACAGAATTAACCACTTGCAATGAAAGCAAGATCCAAATGAACAGAATGCCATGCACTGAGATTTACAGTATGAACCACTTGCAATGAAAGTAAGAAGGGTCCCTAATGATCACAATGCTATGTACTGGGCTTTACAGAATTAACCACTTGCAATGCAATAAGGTTCCACAAAGTTCACAATGGTTCGTACTGGGCTTTAGAGAATCAACCACTAGCAATGATAGTAGGGTCCATATTGAACACATGCTACGTACTTGTCTTTACAGAATGAACCTCTTGCAATGAAAGCCAGATCCAAATGAACAGAATGCCATGCACTGAACTTTACAGTATGAACCACTTGCAATGAAGGTAAGAAGGGTCCCTAATGATCACAATGCTATGTACTGGGCTTTACAGAATCAACCACTTGCAATGAAAGCAAGATCCAAATGAACAGAATGCCATGCACTGAGCTTTACAGTATGAACCACTTGCAATGAAGGTAAGAAGGGTCCCTAATGATCACAATGCTATGTACTGGGCTTTAGAGAATTAACCACTTGCAATGAAAGCAAGATCCAAATGAACAGAATGTCATGCACTGAGCTTTACAGTATGAACCACTTGCAATGAAAGTAAGAAGGGTCCCTAATAATCACAATGCTATGTACTGGGCTTTACAGAATCAACCACTTGCAATGAAAGCAAGATCGAAATGAAAATAATGCCATGCACTGGGCTTTACAGAATTAACCACTTGCAATGCAATAAGGTTCCACAAAGGTCACAATTGTACGTACTGGGCTTTAGAGAATCAACCACTAGCAATGATAGTAGGGTCCATAATGAACACATGCTACGTACTGGGCTTTACAGAATCAACCACTTGCAATGCAATAAGGTTCCACAAATGTCACAATGGTTCGTACTGGGCTTTAGAGAATGAACCATTTGCAATGAAATAAGGTACCACAAAGGTCACAATGCTACATACTGGGCTTTACAGCATCAACCACTTGCAATGAAAGAAGGGTCCCTAATGGTCACAATGCTATGTACTGGTCTTTACAGAATGAACCTCTTGCAATGAAAGCAAGATCCAAATGAACATAATGCTTTGAACTGGGCTTTACAGTATGAACCACTTGCAATGAAAGTAGGATCCACAATGAACATTATGCCATGCACTGGGCTTTACTGAATTAACCACTTGCAATGCAATAAGGTTCCACAAAGGTCACAATGGTTCGTACTGGGCTTTACAGAATCAACCACTAGCAATCAGGGAAGTGTCCATAATGATCACATACTACGTACTGGGCTTTACAGAATGAACCTCTTGCAATGAGAGAACGGTCCATAATAATCACAATGCTACATACTGGGCTTTACAGCATCAACCACTAGCAATGAAAGGTCCATAATGAACACATGCTACGTACTGGGCTTTACAGAATCAACCACTTGCAATAAAAGAAGGGTCCCTAATGATCACAATGCTATGTACTGGGCTTGAAAGAATCCACCACTTGCAATGAGATAAGGGTCCATACTGAACACATGCTACGTACTGGGCTTTACAGAATCAACCACTTGTAATGAAAGAAGGGTCCCTAATGATCAAAATGCTATGTACTGGGCTTGAAAGAATCAACCACTAGCAATCAGAGAAGGGTCCATAATGATCACATGCTACGTAGTGGGCTTTACAGAATCAACCACTAGCAGTCAGAGAAGGGTCCATAATGATTACATGCTACCTACTGGTCTTTACAGAATGAACCTCTTGCAATGAAAGCAAGATCGAAATGAAAATAATGCTTTGAACTGGGATTTACAGAATGAACCAGTTGCAATAAAATAAGGTTCCACAAAGGTCACAACGGTTCGTACTGGGCTTTACAGAATCAACCACTAGCAATCAGAGAAGTGTCCATAATGATCACATACTACGTACTGCGCTTTAGAGAATGAATCTCTTGCAATGAGAGAACGGTCCATAATGATCACAATGCTACATACTGGGCTTTACAGCATCAACCACTAGCAATGAAAGGTCCATAATGAACACATGCTACGTACAGGGCTTTACAGAATCAACCACTTGCAATGAAAGAAGGGTCCCTATTGATCACAATGCTATGTACTGGGCTTGAAAGAATCAACCACTAGCAATCAGAGAAGGGTCCATAATGATCACAATGCTACGTACTGGGCTTTACAGAATCAACCACTTGCAATGCAATAAGGTTCCACAAAGGTCACAATGGTTCGTACTGGGCTTTAGAGAATCAACCACTAGCAATGATAGAAGGGTCCATAATGAGCACATGCTATGTACTGGGCTATACAGAATTAACCACTTGCAATGAAAGCAAGATCCAAATGAACAGAATGCCATGCACTGAGATTTACAGTATGAACCACTTGCAATGAAAGTAAGAAGGGTCCCTAATGATCACAATGCTATGTACTGGGCTTTACAGAATTAACCACTTGCAATGCAATAAGGTTCCACAAAGTTCACAATGGTTCGTACTGGGCTTTAGAGAATCAACCACTAGCAATGATAGTAGGGTCCATATTGAACACATGCTACGTACTGGTCTTTACAGAATGAACCTCTTGCAATGAAAGCCAGATCCAACTGAACAGAATGCCATGCACTGAACTTTACAGTATGAACCACTTGCAATGAAGGTAAGAAGGGTCCCTAATGATCACAATGCTATGTACTGGGCTTTACAGAATCAACCACTTGCAATGAAAGCAAGATCCAAATGAACAGAATGCCATGCACTGAGCTTTACAGTATGAACCACTTGCAATGAAGGTAAGAAGGGTCCCTAATGATCACAATGCTATGTACAGGGCTTTAGAGAATTAACCACTTGCAATGAAAGCAAGATCCAAATGAACAGAATGTCATGCACTGAGCTTTACAGTATGAACCACTTGCAATGAAAGTAGTATCCACAATGAACATAATGCCATGCACTGGGCTGTACAGTATGAACCACTTGCAATGCAATAAGGTTCCACAAAGGTCACAATGCTACGTAATGGACTGTACAGCATCAACCACTTGCAATGCAATAAGGTTCCACAAAGGTCACAATGGTTCGTACTGGGCTTTAGAGAATCAACCACTAGCAATGATAGTAGGGTCCATAATGAACACATGCTACGTACTGGTCTTTACAGAATGAACCTCTTGCAATGAAAGCAAGATCCAAATGAACAGAATGTCATGCACTGAGCTTTACAGAATGAACCTCTTGCAATGAAAGCCAGATCCAAATGAACAGAATGCCATGCACTGAACTTTACAGAATGAACCACTTGCAATGAAGGTAAGAAGGGTCCCTAATGATCACAATGCTATGTACTGGGCTTTACAGAATCAACCACTTGCAATGAAAGCAAGATCCAAATGAACAGAATGCCATGCACTGAGCTTTACAGTATGAACCACTTGCAATGAAGGTAAGAAGGGTCCCTAATGATCACAATGCTATGTACTGGGCTTTACAGAATCAACCACTTGCAATGAAAGCAAGATCGAAATGAACAGAATGCCATGCACTGAGCTTTACAGTATGAACCACTTGCAATGAAAGAATGATCCCTAATGATCACAATCCAACGTACCACTTGCAATGCAAGTAGTATACACAATAACATAATGCTATGTACTGGGCTTTACAGAATGAACCACTTGCAATGCTATAAGGTTCCACAAAGGTCACAATGGTACATACTGGGCTTTACAGAATCAACCACTAGCAATCAGAGAAGGGTCCGTAATGATCACATGCTACGTACTGGGCTTTACAGAATCAACCAGTAGCAATTAGAGAAGGGTCCATAATGAACACATGCTACGTACTGGGCTTTACAGAATGAACCTCTTGCAATGAAAGCAAGATCGAAATGAACATAATGCTTTGAACTGGGCTTTACAGTATGAACCACTTCCAATGAAAGTAGTATCCACAATGAACATATGCCATGCACTGGGCTTTACTGTATTGACCACTTGCAATGCAATAAGGTTCCACAAAGGTCACAATTGTACGTACTGGGCTTTAGAGAATCAACCACTAGCAATGATAGTAGGGTCCATAATGAACACATGCTACGTACTGGGCTTTACAGAATCAACCACTTGCAATGCAATAAGGTTCCACAAATGTCACAATGGTTCGTACTGGGCTTTAGAGAATGAACCAGTTGCAATGAAATAAGGTACCACAAAGGTCACAATGCTACATACTGGGCTTTACAGCATCAACCACTTGCAATGAAAGAAGGGTCCCTAATGATCACAATGCTATGTACTGGTCTTTACAGAATGAACCTCTTGCAATGAAAGCAAGATCGAAATGAACATAATGCTTTGAACTGGGCTTTACAGTATGAACCACTTGCAATGAAAGTAGGATCCACAATGAACATTATGCCATGCACTGGACTTTACTGAATTAACCACTTGCAATGCAATAAGGTTCCACAAAGGTCACAATGGTACATACTGGGCTTTAGAGAATCAACCACTAGCAATCAGAGAAGGGTCCATAATGATTACATGCTACGTACTGGGCTGTGCAGAATTAACCACTAGCAATCAGAGAAGGGTCCATAATGATTACATGCTACCTACTGGTCTTTACAGAATGAACCTCTTGCAATGAAAGCAAGATCGAAATGAAAATAATGCTTTGAACTGGGCTTTACAGAATCAACCATTTGCAATGCAATAAGGTTCCACAAAGGTCACAATGGTTCGTACTGGGCTTTAGAGAATCAACCACTAGCAATGATAGTAGGGTCCATAATGAACACATGCTACGTACTGGTCTTTACAGAATGAACCTCTTGCAATGAAAGCAAGATCCAAATGAACAGAATGCCGTGCACTGAGCTTTACAGTATGAACCACTTGCAATGAAAGTAAGAAGGGTCCCTAATAATCACAATGCTATGTACTGGGCTTTACAGAATCAACCACTTGCAATGCAATAAGTTTCCACAAAGGTCACAATGGTACGTACTGGGCTTTACAGCATCAACCACTCGCAATGAAAGGTCCATAATGAACACATGCTACATACTGGACTTTACAGAATCAACCACTTGCAATGAGAGAAGGGTCCCTAATGATCACAATGCTATGTACTGGGCTTTAGAGAATTAACCTCTTGCAATGAAAGCAAGATCCAAATGAACAGAATGTCATGCACTGAGCTTTACAGTATGAACCACTTGCAATGAAAGTAGGATCCACAATGAACATAATGCCATGCACTGGGCTTTACAGTATGAACCACTTGCAATGCAATAAGGTTCCACAAAGGTCACAATGCTACGTAATGGACTGTACAGCATCAACCACTTGCAATGCAGTAAGGTTCCACAAAGGTCACAATGGTACGTACTGGGCTTTATAGAATCAACCACTAGCAATCGGAGAAGGGTCCATAATGATTACATGCTACCTACTGGTCTTTACAGAATGAACCTCTTGCAATGAAAGCAAGATCGACATGAACTTAATGCTTTGAACTGGGCTTTACAGTATGAACCACTTGCAATGAAAGTAGTATCCACAAAGGTTCCACAAAGGTCACGATGGTACGTACTGGGCTTTAGAGAATCAACCACTAGCAATGATAGTAGGGTCCATAATGAACACATGCTACGTACTGGGCTTTACAGAATCAACCACTAGCAATCAGAGAAGGGTCCATAATGATCACATGCTACGTACTGGGCTTTACAGAATCAACCACTTGCAATGCAATAAGGTTCCACAAAGGTCACAATGGTTCGTACTGGGCTTTAGAGAATCAACCACTAGCAATGATAGTAGGGTCCATAATGAACACATGCTACGTACTGATCTTTACAGAATGAACCTCTTGCAATGAAAGCAAGATCCCTAATGATCACAATGCAACGTACTGGGCTTTACAGAATTAACCACTTGCAATGCAATAAGGTTCTACAAAGGTCACAATGGTTCGTACTGGGCTTTAGAGAATCAACCACTAGCAATGATAGTAGGGTCCATAATGAACACATGCTACGTACTGGTCTTTACAGAATGAACCTCTTGCAATGAAAGCAAGATCCAAATGAACAGAATGTCATGCACTGAGCTTTACAGTATGAATCACTTGCAATGAAAGTAGGATCCACAATGAACATAATGCCATGCACTGGGCTGTACAGTATGAACCACTTGCAATGCAATAAGGTTCCACAAAGGTCACAATGCTACGTAATGGACTGTACAGCATCAACCACTTGCAATGCAATAAGGTTCCACAAAGGTCACAATGGTACGTACTGGGCTTTATAGAATCAACCACTAGCAATCAGAGAAGGGTCCATAATGATTACATGCTACCTACTGGTCTTTACAGAATGACCCTCTTGCAATGAAAGCAAGATCGACATGAACATAATGCTTTGAACTGGGCTTTACAGTATGAACCACTTGCAATGAAAGTAGTATCCACAAAGGTTCCACAAAGGTCACAATGGTACGTACTGGGCTTTAGAGAATCAACCACTAGCAATGATAGTAGGGTCCATAATGAACACATGCTACGTACTGGGCTTTACAGAATCAACCACTAGCAATCAGAGAAGGGTCCATAATGATCACATGCTACGTACTGGGCTTTACAGAATCAACCACTTGCAATGCAATAAGGTTCCACAAAGGTCACAATGGTTCGTACTGGGCTTTAGAGAATCAACCACTAGCAATGATAGTAGGGTCCATAATGAACACATGCTACGTACTGGTCTTTACAGAACGAACCTCTTGCAATGAAAGCAAGATCCCTAATGATCACAATGCTATGTACTGGGCTTTACAGTGTGAACCACTTGCAATGCAATAAGTTTCCACAAAGGTCACAATGGTAAGTACTGGGCTTTAGAGAATCAACCACTAGCAATGAGAGAACGGTCCATAATGATCACAATGCTATGTACTTGCAATGAAAGCAAGATCCAAATGAACAGAATGCCATGCACTGAGCTTTACAGTATGAACCACTTGCAATGAAAGTAGGATCCACAATGAACATAATGCCATGCAATGGGCTTTACAGAATGAACCAGTTGCAATAAAATAAGGTTCCACAAAGGTCACAATGGTTCGTACTGGGCTTTACAGAATCAACCACTAGCAATCAGAGAAGTGTCCATAATGATCACATACTACGTACTGCGCTTTAGAGAATGAACCTCTTGCAATGAGAGAACGGTCCATAATAATCACAATGCTACATACTGGGCTTTACAGCATCAACCACTAGCAATGAAAGGTCCATAATGAACACATGCTACGTACTGGGCTTTACAGAATCAACCACTTGCAATAAAAGAAGGGTCCCTAATGATCACAATGCTATGTACTGGGCTTGAAAGAATCAACCACTAGCAATCAGAGAAGGGTCCATACTGAACACATGCTACGTACTGGGCTTTACAGCATCAACCACTTGCAATGAAAGAAGGGTCCCTAATGATCACAATGCTATGTACTGGTCTTTACAGAATGAACCTCTTGCAATGAAAGCAAGATCGAAATGAACATAATGCTTTGAACTGGGCTTTACAGTATGAACCACTTGCAATGAAAGTAGGATCCACAATGAACATTATGCCATGCACTGGACTTTACTGAATTAACCACTTGCAATGCAATAAGGTTCCACAAAGGTCACAATGGTACATACTGGGCTTTAGAGAATCAACCACTAGCAATCAGAGAAGGGTCCATAATGATTACATGCTACGTACTGGGCTGTGCAGAATTAACCACTAGCAATCAGAGAAGGGTCCATAATGATTACATGCTACCTACTGGTCTTTACAGAATGAACCTCTTGCAATGAAAGCAAGATCGAAATGAAAATAATGCTTTGAACTGGGCTTTACAGAATCAACCATTTGCAATGCAATAAGGTTCCACAAAGGTCACAATGGTTCGTACTGGGCTTTAGAGAATCAACCACTAGCAATGATAGTAGGGTCCATAATGAACACATGCTACGTACTGGTCTTTACAGAATGAACCTCTTGCAATGAAAGCAAGATCCAAATGAACAGAATGCCATGCACTGAGCTTTACAGTATGAACCACTTGCAATGAAAGTAAGAAGGGTCCCTAATAATCACAATGCTATGTACTGGGCTTTACAGAATCAACCACTTGCAATGCAATAAGTTTCCACAAAGGTCACAATGGTACGTACTGGGCT
Organism: Anolis carolinensis; assembly: GCF_035594765.1. Taxonomy (NCBI): domain Eukaryota; kingdom Metazoa; phylum Chordata; class Lepidosauria; order Squamata; family Anolidae; genus Anolis; species Anolis carolinensis. The sequence goes on from NC_085841.1 coordinate 203,240,147, forward strand.
TTACAGCATCAACCACTCGCAATGAAAGGTCCATAATGAACACATGCTACATACTGGACTTTACAGAATCAACCACTTGCAATGAGAGAAGGGTCCCTAATGATCACAATGCTATGTACTGGGCTTTAGAGAATTAACCTCTTGCAATGAAAGCAAGATCCAAATGAACAGAATGTCATGCACTGAGCTTTACAGTATGAACCACTTGCAATGAAAGTAGGATCCACAATGAACATAATGCCATGCACTGGGCTTTACAGTATGAACCACTTGCAATGCAATAAGGTTCCACAAAGGTCACAATGCTACGTAATGGACTGTACAGCATCAACCACTTGCAATGCAGTAAGGTTCCACAAAGGTCACAATGGTACGTACTGGGCTTTATAGAATCAACCACTAGCAATCGGAGAAGGGTCCATAATGATTACATGCTACCTACTGGTCTTTACAGAATGAACCTCTTGCAATGAAAGCAAGATCGACATGAACTTAATGCTTTGAACTGGGCTTTACAGTATGAACCACTTGCAATGAAAGTAGTATCCACAAAGGTTCCACAAAGGTCACAATGGTACGTACTGGGCTTTAGAGAATCAACCACTAGCAATGATAGTAGGGTCCATAATGAACACATGCTACGTACTGGGCTTTACAGAATCAACCACTAGCAATCAGAGAAGGGTCCATAATGATCACATGCTACGTACTGGGCTTTACAGAATCAACCACTTGCAATGCAATAAGGTTCCACAAAGGTCACAATGGTTCGTACTGGGCTTTAGAGAATCAACCACTAGCAATGATAGTAGGGTCCATAATGAACACATGCTACGTACTGATCTTTACAGAATGAACCTCTTGCAATGAAAGCAAGATCCCTAATGATCACAATGCAACGTACTGGGCTTTACAGAATTAACCACTTGCAATGCAATAAGGTTCTACAAAGGTCACAATGGTTCGTACTGGGCTTTAGAGAATCAACCACTAGCAATGATAGTAGGGTCCATAATGAACACATGCTACGTACTGGTCTTTACAGAATGAACCTCTTGCAATGAAAGCAAGATCCAAATGAACAGAATGTCATGCACTGAGCTTTACAGTATGAATCACTTGCAATGAAAGTAGGATCCACAATGAACATAATGCCATGCACTGGGCTGTACAGTATGAACCACTTGCAATGCAATAAGGTTCCACAAAGGTCACAATGCTACGTAATGGACTGTACAGCATCAACCACTTGCAATGCAATAAGGTTCCACAAAGGTCACAATGGTACGTACTGGGCTTTATAGAATCAACCACTAGCAATCAGAGAAGGGTCCATAATGATTACATGCTACCTACTGGTCTTTACAGAATGACCCTCTTGCAATGAAAGCAAGATCGACATGAACATAATGCTTTGAACTGGGCTTTACAGTATGAACCACTTGCAATGAAAGTAGTATCCAGAAAGGTTCCACAAAGGTCACAATGGTACGTACTGGGCTTTAGAGAATCAACCACTAGCAATGATAGTAGGGTCCATAATGAACACATGCTACGTACTGGGCTTTACAGAATCAACCACTAGCAATCAGAGAAGGGTCCATAATGATCACATGCTACGTACTGGGCTTTACAGAATCAACCACTTGCAATGCAATAAGGTTCCACAAAGGTCACAATGGTTCGTACTGGGCTTTAGAGAATCAACCACTAGCAATGATAGTAGGGTCCATAATGAACACATGCTACGTACTGGTCTTTACAGAATGAACCTCTTGCAATGAAAGCAAGATCCAAATGAACAGAATGTCATGCACTGAGCTTTACAGAATGAACCTCTTGCAATGAAAGCCAGATCCAAATGAACAGAATGCCATGCACTGAACTTTACAGAATGAACCACTTGCAATGAAGGTAAGAAGGGTCCCTAATGATCACAATGCTATGTACTGGGCTTTACAGAATCAACCACTTGCAATGAAAGCAAGATCCAAATGAACAGAATGCCATGCACTGAGCTTTACAGTATGAACCACTTGCAATGAAGGTAAGAAGGGTCCCTAATGATCACAATGCTATGTACTGGGCTTTACAGAATCAACCACTTGCAATGAAAGCAAGATCGAAATGAACAGAATGCCATGCACTGAGCTTTACAGTATGAACCACTTGCAATGAAAGAATGATCCCTAATGATCACAATCCAACGTACTGGGCTTTACAGAATTAACCACTTGCAATGCAATAAGGTTCCACAAAGGTCACAATGGTTCGTACTGGGCTTTAGAGAATCAACCACTAGCAATGATAGAAGGGTCCATAATGAACACATGCTATGTACTGGGCTTTACAGAATTAACCACTTACAATGAAAGCAAGATCCAAATGAACAGAATGCCATGCACTAAGCTTTACAGTATGAACCACTTGCAATGAAAGTAGGATCCACAAGGAACATAATGCCATGCACTGTGCTTTACATTGTGAACCACTTGCAATGAAAGTAGGATCCACAAGGAACATAATGCCATGCACTGAACTTTACAGTATGAACCACTTGCAATGAAAGAATGATCCCTAATGATCACAATGCTATGTACTGGGCTTTGCAGAATTAACCACTTGCCATGCAATAAGGTTCCACAATGATCACATGCTACGTACTGGGCTGTACAGAATCAACCACTAGCAATCAGAGAAGGGTCCATAATGATTACATGCTACCTACTGGTCTTTACAGAATGAACCTCTTGCAATGAAAGCAAGACCGAAATGAAAATAATGCCATGCACTGGGCTTTACAGATTTAACCACTTGCAATGCAATAAGGTTCCACAAAGGTCACAATCGTTCGTACTGGGCTTTACAGAATGAACCACGTGCAAGGCAATAAGGTTCCACAAAGGTCACAGTGGTACATACTGGGCTTTAGAGAATCAACCACTAGCAATGAGAGAAGGGTCCATAATGATCACATGCTACGTACTGGGCTGTACAGAATCAACCACTAGCAATCAGAGAAGGGTCCATAATGATTACATGCTACTTACTGGTCTTTACAGAATGAACCTCTTGCAATGAAAGCAAGATCGAAATGAAAATAATGCCATGCACTGGGCTTTACAGAATTAACCACTTGCAATGCAATAAGGTTCCACAAAGGTCACAATGGTTCGTACTGGGCTTTAGAGAATCAACCACTAGCAATGATAGAAGGGTCCATAATGAACACATGCTATGTACTGGGCTTTACAGAATTAACCACTTACAATGAAAGCAAGATCCAAATGAACAGAATGCCATGCACTAAGCTTTACAGTATGAACCACTTGCAATGAAAGTAGGATCCACAAGGAACATAATGCCATGCACTGGGCTTTACATTGTGAACCACTTGCAATGAAAGTAGGATCCACAATGAACATAATGCCATGCACTGGGCTTTACAGAATCAACCACTAGCAATCAGAGAAGGGTCCATAATGATCACATGCTACGTACTGGGCTTTACAGAATCAGCCAGTAGCAATCAGAGAAGGGTCCATAATGAACACATGCTACGTACTGGGCTTTACAGAATGAACCTCTTGCAATGAAAGCAAGATCCAAATGAACAGAATGCCATGCACTGAACTTTACAGTATGAACCACTTGCAATGAAAGAATGATCCCTAATGATCACAATGCTATGTACTGGGCTTTACAGAATTAACCACTTGCAATGCAATAAGGTTCCACAAAGGTCACAATGGTTCGTACTGGGCTTTACATAATGAACCACGTGCAATGCAATAAGGTTCCACAAAGGTCACAATGGTACATACTGGGCTTTAGAGAATCAACCACTAGCAATGAGAGAAGGGTCCATAATGATCACATGCTACGTACTGGGCTGTACAGAATCAACCACTAGCAATCAGAGAAGGGTCCATAATGATTACATGCTACCTACTGGTCTTTACAGAATGAACCTCTTGCAATGAAAGCAAGATCGAAATGAAAATAATGCCATGCACTGGGCTTTACAGAATTAACCACTTGCAATGCAATAAGGTTCCACAAAGGTCACAATAGTTCGTACTGGGCTTTAGAGATTCAACCACTAGCAATCAGAGAAGGGTCCATAATGAACACATGCTACGTACTGGGCTTTAGAGAATCAACCAGTAGCAATCAGAGAAGGGTCCATAATGAACACATGCTACGTACTGGGCTGTACAGAATGAACCTCTTGCAATGAAAGCAAGATCCAAATGAACAGAATGCCATGCACTGAACTTTACAGTATGAACCACTTGCAATGAAAGAATGATCCCTAATGATCACAATGCTATGTACTGGGTTTTACAGAATTAACCACTTGCAATGCAATAAGGTTCCTCAAAGGTCACAATGGTTCATACTGGGCTTTACAGAATGAACCACGTGCAATGCAATAAGGTTCCACAAAGGTCACAATGGTAAATGCTGGGCTTTAGAGAATCAACCACTAGCAATGAGAGAAGGGTCCATAATGATCACATGCTACGTACTGGGCTGTACAGAATCAAACACTAGCAATCAGAGAAGGGTCCATAATGATTACATGCTACCTACTGGTCTTTACAGAATGAACCTCTTGCAATGAAAGCAAGATCGAAATGAAAATAATGCCATGCACTGGGCTTTACAGAATTAACCACTTGCAATGCAATAAGTTCCCACAAAGGTCACAATGGTTCGTACTGGGCTTTAGAGAATTAACCACTTACAATGAAAGCAAGATCCAAATGAACAGAATGCCATGCACTAAGCTTTACAGTATGAACCACTTGCAATGAAAGTAGCATCCACAAGAAACATAATGCCATGCACTGGGCTTTACAGAATCAACCACTAGCAATCAGAGAAGGGTCCATAATGATCACATGCTACGTACTGGGCTTTACAGAATCAACCAGTAGCAATCAGAGAAGGGTCCATAATGAACACATGCTACGTACTGGGCTTTACAGAATGAACCTCTTGCAAAGAAAGCAAGATCCAAATGAACAGAATGCCATGCACTGAACTTTACAGTATGAACCACTTGCAATGAAAGAATGATCCCTAATGATCACAATGCTATGTACTGGGCTTTACAGAATTAACCACTTGCAATGCAATAAGGTTCCACAAAGGTCACAATGGTTCGTACTGGGCTTTACAGAATGAACCACGTGCAATGCAATAAGGTTCCACAAAGGTCACAATGGTACGTACTGGGCTGTACAGAATCAACCACTAGCAATCAGAGAAGGGTCCATAATGATTACATGCTACCTACTGGTCTTTATAGAATGAACCTCTTGCAATGAAAGCAAGATCGAAATGAAAATAATGCCATGCACTGGGCTTTACAGAATTAACCACTTACAATGAAAGCAAGATCCAAATGAACAGAATGCCATGCACTAAGCTTTACAGTATGAACCACTTGCAATGAAAGTAGGATCCACAAGGAACATAATGCCATGCACTGGGCTTTACATTGTGAACCACTTGCAATGAAAGTAGGATCCACAATGAACATAATGCCATGCACTGGGCTTTACAGAATCAACCACTAGCAATCAGAGAAGGGTCCATAATGATCACATGCTACGTACTGGGCTTTACAGAATCAGCCAGGAGCAATCAGAGAAGGGTCCATAATGAACACATGCTACGTACTGGGCTGTACAGAATGAACCTCTTGCAATGAAAGCAAGATCCAAATGAACAGAATGCCATGCACTGAACTTTACAGTATGAACCACTTGCAATGAAAGAATGATCCCTAATGATCACAATGCTATGTACTGGGCTTTACAGAATTAACCACTTGCAATGCAATAAGGTTCCACAAAGGTCACAATGGTTCGTACTGGGCTTTACATAATGAACCACGTGCAATGCAATAAGGTTCCACAAACGTCACAATGGTACATACTGGGCTTTAGAGAATCAACCACTAGCAATGAGAGAAGGGTCCATAATGATCACATGCTACGTACTGGGCTGTACAGAATCAACCACTAGCAATCAGAGAAGGGTCCATAATGATTACATGCTACCTACTGGTCTTTACAGAATGAACCTCTTGCAATGAAAGCAAGATCGAAATGAAAATAATGCCATGCACTGGGCTTTACAGAATTAACCACTTGCAATGCAATAAGGTTCCACAAAGGTCACAATAGTTCGTACTGGGCTTTAGAGATTCAACCACTAGCAATCAGAGAAGGGTCCATAATGAACACATGCTACGTACTGGGCTTTAGAGAATCAACCAGTAGCAATCAGAGAAGGGTCCATAATGAACACATGCTACGTACTGGGCTGTACAGAATGAACCTCTTGCAATGAAAGCAAGATCCAAATGAACAGAATGCCATGCACTGAACTTTACAGTATGAACCACTTGCAATGAAAGAATGATCCCTAATGATCACAATGCTATGTACTGGGTTTTACAGAATTAACCACTTGCAATGCAATAAGGTTCCTCAAAGGTCACAATGGTTCATACTGGGCTTTACAGAATGAACCACGTGCAATGCAATAAGGTTCCACAAAGGTCACAATGGTAAATGCTGGGCTTTAGAGAATCAACCACTAGCAATGAGAGAAGGGTCCATAATGATCACATGCTACGTACTGGGCTGTACAGAATCAAACACTAGCAATCAGAGAAGGGTCCATAATGATTACATGCTACCTACTGGTCTTTACAGAATGAACCTCTTGCAATGAAAGCAAGATCGAAATGAAAATAATGCCATGCACTGGGCTTTACAGAATTAACCACTTGCAATGCAATAAGTTTCCACAAAGGTCACAATGGTTCGTACTGGGCTTTAGAGAATTAACCACTTACAATGAAAGCAAGATCCAAATGAACAGAATGCCATGCACTAAGCTTTACAGTATGAACCACTTGCAATGAAAGTAGCATCCACAAGAAACATAATGCCATGCACTGGGCTTTACAGAATCAACCACTAGCAATCAGAGAAGGGTCCATAATGATCACATGCTACGTACTGGGCTTTACAGAATGAACCTCTTGCAAAGAAAGCAAGATCCAAATGAACAGAATGCCATGCACTGAACTTTACAGTATGAACCACTTGCAATGAAAGAATGATCCCTAATGATCACAATGCTATGTACTGGGCTTTACAGAATTAACCACTTGCAATGCAATAAGGTTCCACAAAGGTCACAATGGTTCGTACTGGGCTTTACAGAATGAACCACGTGCAATGCAATAAGGTTCCACAAAGGTCACAATGGTACGTACTGGGCTGTACAGAATCAACCACTAGCAATCAGAGAAGGGTCCATAATGATTACATGCTACCTACTGGTCTTTATAGAATGAACCTCTTGCAATGAAAGCAAGATCGAAATGAAAATAATGCCATGCACTGGGCTTTACAGAATTAACCACTTGCAATGCAATAAGGTTCCACAAAGGTCACAATGGTTCGTACTGGGCTTTAGAGAATCAACCACTAGCAATGATAGAAGGGTCCATAATGAACACATGCTACGTACTGGGCTTTACAGAATCAACCAGTAGCAATCAGAGGTCCATAATGAACACATGCTACGTACTGGGCTGTACAGAATGAACCTCTTGCAATGAAAGCAAGATCCAAATGAACAGAATGCCATGCACTGAACTTTACAGTATGAACCACTTGCAATGAAAGAATGATCCCTAATGATCACAATGCTATGTACTGGGCTTTACAGAATTAACCACTTGCAATGCAATAAGGTTCCACAAAGGTCACAATGGTTCGTACTGGGCTTTACAGAATTAACCACGTGCAATGCAATAAGGTTCCACAAAGGTCACAATGGTACATACTGGGCTTTAGAGAATCAACCACTAGCAATGAGAGAAGGGTCCATAATGATCACATGCTACGTACTGGGCTGTACAGAATGAACCTCTTGCAATGAAAGCAAGATCGAAATGAAAATAATGCCATGCACTGGGCTTTACAGAATTAACCACTTGCAATGCAAAAAGTTTCCACAAAGGTCACAATGGTTCGTACTGGGCTTTAGAGAATCAACCACTAGCAATGATAGAAGGGTCCATAATGAACACATGCTATGTACTGGGCTTTACAGAATTAACCACTTACAATGAAAGCAAGATCCAAATGAACAGAATGCCATGCACTAAGCTTTACAGTATGAACCACTTGCAATGAAAGTAGGATCCACAAGGAACATAATGCCATGCACTGGGCTTTACATTGTGAACAGAGTGCAATGAAAGTAGGATCCACAATGAACATAATGCCATGCACTGGGCTTTACAGAATCAACCACTAGCAATCAGAGAAGGGTCCATAATGATCACATGCTACGTACTGGGCTTTACAGAATCAACCAGTAGCAATCAGAGAAGGGTCCATAATGAACACATGCTACGTACTGGGCTTTACAGAATGAACCTCTTGCAAAGAAAGCAAGATCCATATGAACAGAATGCCATGCACTGAACTTTACAGTATGAACCACTTGCAATGAAAGAATGATCCCTAATGATCACAATGCTATGTACTGGGCTTTACAGAATTAACCACTTGCAATGCAATAAGGTTCCACAAAGGTCACAATGGTTCGTACTGGGCTTTACAGAATGAACCACGTGCAATGCAATAAGGTTCCACAAAGGTCACAATGGTACGTACTGGGCTGTACAGAATCAACCACTAGCAATCAGAGAAGGGTCCATAATGATTACATGCTACCTACTGGTCTTTACAGAATGAACCTCTTGCAATGAAAGCAAGATCGAAATGAAAATAATGCCATGCACTTTACAGAATCAACCACTTGCAATGCAATAAGGTTCCACAAAGGTCACAATGGTTCGTACTGGGCTTTAGAGAATCAACCACTAGCAATGATAGAAGGGTCCATAATGAACACATGCTATGTACTGGGCGTTACAGAATTAACCACTTGCAATGCTATAAGTTTCCACAAAGGTCCCAATGGTAAGTACTGGGCTTTAGAGAATCAACCACTAGCAATGAGAGAACGGTCCATAATGATCACAATGCTATGTACTGGGCATACAGAATTAACCACTTGCAATGAAAGCAAGATCCAAATGAACAGAATGCCATGCATTGAGCTTTACAGTATGTACCACTTGCAATGAAAGTAGGATCCACAATGAACATAATGCCATGCACTGGGCTTTACAGTGTGAACCACTTGCAATGAAAGTAGGATCCACTATGAACATAATGCCATGCACTGGGCTTTACAGAATTAACCACTTGCAATGCAATAAGGTTCCACAAAGATCACAATGGTTCGTACTGGGCTTCAGAGAATCAACCACTAGCAATGAGAGAAGGGTCCATAATGAACTCATGCTACGTACTGGTCTTTACAGAATCAACCACTTGCAATGAAAGCAAGATCCAAATGAACAGAATGCCATGCACTGAGCTTTACAGTATGAACCATTTGCAATGAAAGTAGGATCCACAATGAACATAATGCCATGCACTGGGCTTTACAGAATTAATGACTTGCAATGCAATTAGGTTCCACAAAGATCACAATGGTTCTTACTGGGCTTCAGAGAATCAACCACAAGCAATGAGAGAAGAGTCCATAATGATCACAATGCTATGTACTGGGCTTTACAGAATCAACCACTAGCAATCAGAGAAGGGTCCATAATGAACACATGCTACATACTGGTCTTTACAGAATGAACCTCTTGCAATGAAAGCAAGATCGAAATTAAAGTAATGCTTTGAACTGGGCTTTACAGAAGCAACCACTTGCAATGCAATAAGGTTCCACAAAGGTCACAATGGTAAGTTCTGGGCTTTAGAGAATCAACCACTAGCATTCAGAGAAGGGTCCATAATGAACTCATGCTACGTACTGGTCTTTACAGAATGAACCTCTTGCAATGAAAGCAAGATCCAAATGAACAGAATGGCATGCAATGAGCTTTACAGTATGAACCACTTGCAATGAAAGAATGATCCCTAATGATCACAATGCTACGTACTGGGCTTTACAGAATTAACCACTTGCAATGCAATAAGGTTCCACAAAGGTCACAAAGGTACATACTGGGCTTTACAGAATCAACCACTAGCAATGAGAGAAGGGTCCATAATGATTACATGCTACCTACTGGTCTTTACAGAATGAACCTCTTGCAATGAAAGCAAGATCGAAATGAAAATAATGCTTTGAACTGGGCTTTACAGAATCAACCACTTGCAATGCAATAAGGTTCCACAAAGGTCACAATGGTTCGTACTGGGCTTTAGAGAATCAACCACTTGCAATGATAGGTCCATAATGAACACATGCTACGTACTGGTCTTTACAGAATGAACCTCTTGCAATGAAAGCAAGATCCCTAATGATCACAATGCTATGTACTGGGCTTTACAGTGTGAACCACTTGCAATGCAATAGGTTTCCACAAAGGTCACAATGGTAAGTACTGGGCTTTAGAGAATCAACCACTAGCAATGAGAGAACGGTCCATAATGATCACAATGCTATGTACTTGCAATGAAAGCAAGATCCAAATGAACAGAATGCCATGCACTGAGCTTTACAGTATGAACCACTTGCAATGAAAGTAGGATCCACAATGAACATAATGCCATGCAATGGGCTTTACAGAATGAACCAGTTGCAATAAAATAAGGTTCCACAAAGGTCACAATGGTTCGTACTGGGCTTTACAGAATCAACCACTAGCAATCAGAGAAGTGTCCATAATGATCACGTACTGCGCTTTAGAGAATGAACCTCTTGCATTGAGAGAACGGTCCATAATAATCACAATGCTACATACTGGGCTTTACAGCATCAACCACTAGCAATGAAAGGTCCATAATGAACACATGCTACGTACTGGGCTTTACAGAATCAACCACTTGCAATAAAAGAAGGGTCCCTAATGATCACAATGCTATGTACTGGGCTTGAAAGAATCAACCACTAGCAATCAGAGAAGGGTCCATAATGATCACAATGCTATGTACTGGGCTTTACAGAATCAACCACTTGCAATGCAATAAGTTTCCACAAAGGTCACAATGGTACATACTGGGCTTTAGAGAATCAACCACTAGCAATGAGAGAACGGTCCATAATGATCACAATGCTATGTACTGGGCTTTACAGAATTAACCACTTGCAATGAAAGCGAGATCCAAATGAACAGAATGCCATGCACTGAGCTTTACAGTATGTACCACTTGCAATGAAAGTAGGATCCACAATGAACATAATGCCATGCACTGGGCTTTACAGAATTAACCACTTGCAATGCAATAAGGTTCTACAAAGGTCACAATGGTACCTACTGGGCTTTAGAGAATCAACCGCTAGCAATGAGAGAAGGGTCCATAATGAACACATGCTATGTACTGGTCTGTACAGAATGAACCTCTTGCAATGAAAGAGGATCCACAATGAACATAATGCCATGCACTGGGCTTTACAGTGTGAACCGCTTGCAATGAAAATAGGATCCACTATGAACATAATGCCATGCAATGGGCTTTACAGAATGAACCAGTTGCAATAAAATAAGGTTCCACAAAGGTCACAATGGTTCGTACTGGGCTTTATAGAATCAACCACTAGCAATCAGAGAAGTGTCCATAATGATCACATACTACGCACTGCGCTTTAGAGAATGAACCTCTTGCAATGAGAGAACGGTCCATAATGATCACAATGCTATGTACTGGGCTTGAAAGAATCAACCACTAGCAATCAGAGAAGGGTCCATAATGATCACATGCTACGTACTGGGCTTTACAGAATCAACCACTTGCAATGCAATAAGGTTCCACAAAGTTCACAATGGTTCGTACTGGGCTTTAGAGAATCAACCACTAGCAATGATAGTAGGATCCATAATGAACACATGCTACGTACTGGTCTTTACAGAATGAACCTCTTGCAATGAAAGCCAGATCCAAATGAACAGAATGCCATGCACTGAGCTTTACAGTATGAACCACTTGCAATGAAGGTAAGAAGGGTCCATAATGATCACCATGCTATGTACTGGGCTTTACAGAATCAACCACTTGCAATGAGAGCAAGATCCAAATGAATAGAATGCCATGCACTGAGCTTTACAGTATGAACCACTTGCAATGAAAGTAAGAAGGGTCCCTAATAATCACAATGCTATGTACTGGGCTTTACAGAATCAACCACTTGCAATGCAATAAGTTTCCACAAAGGTAACAATGGTACGTACTGGGCTTTACAGCATCAACCACTAGCAATGAAAGGTCCATAATGAACACATGCTACATACTGGACTTTACAGAATCAACCACTTGCAATGAGAGAAGGGTCCCTAATGATCACAATGCTATGTACTGGGCTTTAGAGAATTAACCACTTGCAATGAAAGCAAGATCCAAATGAACAGAATGCCATGCACTGAGCTTTACAGTATGAACCACTTGCAATGAAAGTAGGATCCACAATGAACATAATGCCATGCACTGGGCTTTACAGTATGAACCACTTGCAATGCAATAAGGTTCCACAAAGGTCACAATGCTACGTAATGGACTGTACAGCATCAACCACTTGCAATGCAATAAGGTCACAATGGTAGGTACTGGGCTTTATAGAATCAACCACTAGCAATCAGAGAAGGGTCCATAATGATTACATGCTACCTACTGGTCTTTACAGAATGAACCTCTTGCAATGAAAGCAAGATCGACATGAACATAATGCTTTGAACAGGGCTTTACAGTATGAACCACTTGCAATGAAAGTAGTATCCACAAAGGTTCCACAAAGGTCACAATGGTACGTATTGGGCTTTAGAGAATCAACCACTAGCAATGAAAGGTCCATAATGAACACATGCTACATACTGGACTTTACAGAATCAACCACTTGCAATGAGAGAAGGGTCCCTAATGATCACAATGCTATGTACTGGGCTTTAGAGAATTAACCACTTGCAATGAAAGCAAGATCCAAATGAACAGAATGCCATGCACTGAGCTTTACAGTATGAACCACTTGCAATGAAAGTAGGATCCACAATGAACATAATGCCATGCACTGGGCTTTACAGTATGAACCACTTGCAATGCAATAAGGTTCCACAAAGGTCACAATGCTACGTAATGGACTGTACAGCATCAACCACTTGCAATGCAATAAGGTCACAATGGTAGGTACTGGGCTTTATAGAATCAACCACTAGCAATCAGAGAAGGGTCCATAATGATTACATGCTACCTACTGGTCTTTACAGAATGAACCTCTTGCAATGAAAGCAAGATCGACATGAACATAATGCTTTGAACAGGGCTTTACAGTATGAACCACTTGCAATGAAAGTAGTATCCACAAAGGTTCCACAAAGGTCACAATGGTACGTATTGGGCTTTAGAGAATCAACCACTAGCAATGATAGTTGGGTCCATAATGAACACATCCTACGTACTGGGCTTTACAGAATCAACCACTAGCAATCAGAGAAGGGTCCATAATGATCACATGCTACGTACTGGGCTTTACAGAATCAACCACTTGCAATGCAATAAGGTTCCACAAAGGTCACAATGGTTCGTACTGGGCTTTAGAGAATCAACCACTAGCAATCAGAGAAGGGTCCATAATGATCACACGCTACGTACTGGGCTTTACAGAATCAACCACTTGCAATGCAATAAGGTTCCACAAAGGTCACAATGGTTCGTACTGGGCTTTAGAGAATCAACCACTAGCAATGATAGTAGGGTCCATAATGAACACATGCTACGTACTGGTCTTTACAGAATGAACCTCTTGCAATGAAAGCAAGATCCCTAATGATCACAATGCTATGTACTGGGCTTTACAGTGTGAACCACTTGCAATGCAATAAGTTTCCACAAAGGTCACAATGGTAAGTACTGGGCTTTAGAGAATCAACCACTAGCAATGAGAGAACGGTACATAATGATCACAATGCTATGTACTTGCAATGAAAGCAAGATCCAAATGAACAGAATGCCATGCACTGAGCTTTACAGTATGGACCACTTGCAATGAAAGTAGGATCCACAATGAACATAATGCCATGCAATGGGCTTTACAGAATGAACCAGTTGCAATAAAATAAGGTTCCACAAAGGTCACAATGGTTCGTACTGGGCTTTACAGAATCAACCACTAGCAATCAGAGAAGTGTCCATAATGATCACATACTACGTACTGCGCTTTAGAGAATGAACCTCTTGCAATGAGAGAACGGTCCATAATAATCACAATGCTACATACTGGGCTTTACAGCATCAACCACTAGCAATGAAAGGTCCATAATGAACACATGCTACGTACTGGGCTTTACAGAATCAACCACTTGCAATAAAAGAAGGGTCCCTAATGATCACAATGCTATGTACTGGGCTTGAATGAATCAACCACTAGCAATCAGAGAAGGGTCCATAATGATCACAATGCTATGTACTGGGCTTTACAGAATCAACCACTTGCAATGCAATAAGTTTCCACAAAGGTCACAGTGGTACGTACTGGGCTTTAGAGAATCAACCACTAGCAATGAGAGATCGGTCCATAATGATCACAATGCTATGTACTGGGCTTTACAGAATTAACCACTTGCAATGAAAGCGAGATCCAAATGAACAGAATGCCATGCACTGAGCTTTACAGTATGTACCACTTGCAATGAAAGTAGGATCCACTATGAACATAATGCCATGCACTGGGCTTTACAGAATTAACCACTTGCAATGCAATAAGGTTCTACAAAGGTCACAATGGTACCTACTGGGCTTTAGAGAATCAACCGCTAGCAATGAGAGAAGGGTCCATAATGAACACATGCTATGTACTGGTCTGTAAAGAATGAACCTCTTGCAATGAAAGCTAGATCCAAATGAACAGAATGCCATGCACTGAGCTTTACAGTATGAACCACTTGCAATGCAAGTAGTATCCACAATAACATAATGCTATGTACTGGGCTTTACAGAATGAACCACTTGCAATGCTATAAGGTTCCACAAAGGTCACAATGGTATGTACTGGGCTTTACAGAATCAACACTAGCAATCAGAGAAGGGTCCGTAATGATCACATGCTACGTACTGGTCTTTACAGAATGAACCTCTTGCAATGAAAGTAGGATCCACAATGAACATAATGCCATGCACTGGGCTTTACAGTGTGAACCACTTGCAATGAAAATAAGATCCACTATGAACATAATGCCATGCAATGGGCTTTACAGAATGAACCAGTTGCAATAAAATAAGGTTCCACAAAGGTCACAATGGTTCGTACTGGGCTTTATAGAATCAACCACTAGCAATCAGAGAAGTGTCCATAATGATCACATAATGCCATGCACTGGGCTTTACAGAATTAACCACTTGCAATGAAGGTAAGAAGGGTCCCTAATGATCACAATGCTATGTACTGGTCTTTACAGAATCAACCACTTGCAGTGAAAGCAAGATCCATATGAACAGATTGCCATGCACTGAGCTTTAAAGCGCTTTACAGTATGAACCACTTGTAATGAAAGTAGGATCCACAATGAACATAATGCCATGCACTGGGCTTTACGAATTAACCACTTGCAATGCAATAAAGTTCCACAAAGGTCACAATGGTACGTACTGGGCTTTAGAGAATCAACCACTAGCAATCAGAGAAGGGTCCATAATGAACACATGCTACATAGTGGGCTTTACAGAATCAACCACTAGCAGTCAGAGAAGGGTCCATAATGAACACATGCTACGTACTGGGCTTTACAGAATCTACCACTTGCAATGAAAGAAGGGTCCCTAATGATCACAATGCTATGTACTGGGCTTGAAAGAATCAACCACTAGCAATCAGAGAAGGGTCCATAATGATCACATGCTACGTACTGGGCTTTACAGAATCAGCCACTTGCAATGGAATATGGTTCCACAAAGTTCACAATGGTTCGTACTGGGCTTTAGAGAATCAACCACTTGCAATGCAATAAGGTTCCACAAAGGTCACAATGGTTCGTACTGGGCTTTACAGAATGAATCACGTGCAATGCAATAAGGTTCCACAAAGGTCACAATGGTTCGTACTGGGTTTTAGAGAATCAACCACTTGCAATGATAGAAGGGTCCATAATGATTACATGCTACGTACTGGGCTTTACAGAATCAACCACTAGCAATCAGAGAAGGGTCCATAATGATTTCATGCTACCTACTGGTCTTTACAGAATGAACCTCTTGCAATGAAAGCAAGATCGAAATGAACATAATGCTTTGAAATGGGCTTTACAGTATGAACCACTTGCAATGAAAGTAGTATCCACAATGAACATAATGCCATGCACTGGGCTTTACAGAATGAACGACTTTCAATGCAATAAGGTTCCACAAAGGTCACAATGGTTCGTACTGGGCTTTACAGAATCAACCACTTGCAATGGAATATGGTTCCACAAAGTTCACAATGGTTCGTACTGGGCTTTAGAGAATCAACCACTTGCAATGCAATAAGGTTCCACAAAGTTCACAATGGTTCGTACTGGGCTTTAGAGAATCAACCACTAGCAATGATAGAAGGGTCCATAATGATTACATGCTACGTACTGGGCTTTACAGAATCAACCACTAGCAATCAGAGAAGGGTCCATAATGATTACATGCTACCTACTGGTCTTTACAGAATGAACCTCTTGCAATGAAAGCAAGATCGAAATGAAAATAATGCTTTGAACTTGTCTTTACAGAATCATCCACTTGCAATGAGAGAAGGGTCCATAATGATTACATGCTACGTACTGGGCTTTACAGAATCAACCACTAGCAATCAGAGAAGGGTCCATAATTATCACATGCTACGTACTGGGCTTTACAGAATCAACAACTTGCAATGCAATAAGGTTCCACAAAGGTCACAATGGTACGTACTGGGCTTTAGAGAATCAACCACTAGCAATGAGAGAAGGGTCCATAATGATCACATGATACGTACTGGGCTTTATAGAATCAACCACTAGCAATCAGAGAAGGGTCCATAATTATCACATGCTACGTACTGTGCTTTACAGAATCAACAACTTGCAATGCAATAAGGTTCCACAAAGGTGACAATGGTTCGTTCTGGGCTTTAGAGAATCAACCACTAGCAATGATAGAAGGGTCCATAATGAACACATGCTACATACTGGTCTTTACAGAATGAACCTCTTGCAATGAAAGCAAGATCGAAATTAAAGTAATGCTTTGAACTGGGCTTTACAGAAGCAACCACTTGCAATGCAATAAGGTTCCACAAAGGTCACAATGGTACGTACTGGGCTTTACAGAATCAACCACTAGCAATGAGAGAAGGGTCCATAATGAACACATGCTATGTACTGGGCTTTACAGAATGAACCAGTTGCAATGAAAGGTCCATAATGAACACATGCTATGTACTGGGCTTTACAGAATCAACCACTTGCAATGAAAGAAGGGTCCCTAATGATCACAATGCTATGTACTGGGCTTGAAAGAATCAACCACTAGCAATGAGAGAAGGGTCCATAATGATCACATTCTACGTACTGGGCTTTACAGAATCAGCCACTTGCAATGGAATATGGTTCCACAAAGTTCACAATGGTTCGTACTGGGCTTTAGAGAATCAACCACTTGCAATGAAATAAGGTTCCACAAAGGTCACAATGGTTCGTACTGGGCTTTAGAGAATCAACCACTAGCAATGATAGAAGGGTCCATAATGATTACATGCTACGTACTGGGCTTTACAGAATCAACCACTAGCAATCAGAGAAGGGTCCATAATGATTACATGCTACCTACTGGTCTTTACAGAATGAACCTCTTGCAATGAAAGCAAGATCGAAATGAACATAATGCTTTGAAATGGGCTTTACAGTATGAACCACTTGCAATGAAAGTAGTATCCACAATGAACAGAATGCCATGCACTGGGCTTTACAGAATGAACCACTTTCAATGCAATAAGGTTCCACAAAGTTCACAATGGTTCGTACTGGGCTTTACAGAATCAACCACTAGCAATCAGAGAAGGGTCCATAATGATCACATGCTACGTACTGGGCTTTACAGAATCAACCACTAGCAATCAGAGACGGGTCCATAATGATTACATGCTACCTACTGGTCTTTACAGAATGAACCTCTTGCAATGAAAGCAAGATCGAAATGAACATAATGCTTTGAACTGGGCTTTTCAGAATCAACCACTTTTAAGGCAATAAGGTTCCACAAAGGTCACAATGGTTCATACTGGGCTTTAGAGAATGAACCAGTTGCAATGAAATAACGTTCCACAAAGGTCACAATGGTTCATACTGAGCATAGAGAATCAACCACTAGCAATGAGAGAAGGGTCCATAATGATCACATGATACGTACTGGGCTTTACAGAATCAACCACTAGCAATCAGAGAAGGGTCCATAATTATCACATGCTACGTACTGGGCTTTACAGAATCAACAACTTGCAATGCAATAAGGTTCCACAAAGGTGACAATGGTTCGTACTGGGCTTTAGAGAATCAACCACTAGCAATGAGAGAAGGGTCGCTAATGATCACAATGCTATGTACTGGTCTTTACAGAATGAACCTCTTGCAATGAAAGCAAGATCCAAATGAACAGAATGCCATGCACTGAGCTTTACAGTATGAACAACTTGCAATGAAAGTAAGAAGGGTCCCCAATGATCACAATGCTATGTACTGGGCTTAACAGAATCAACCACTTGCAATGCAATAAGTTTCCACAAAGGTCACAATGGTAAGTACTGGGCTTTAGAGAATCAACCACTAGCAATGATTGAACGGTCCATGATGATCACAATGCTATGTACATGCAATGAAAGCAAGATCCAAATGAACAGAATGCCATGCACTGAGCTTTAAAGTATGAACCACTTGCAATGAAAGTAGTATCCACAATGAACATAATGCCATGCACTGGGCTTTACAGAATGAACCACTTTCAATGCAATAAGGTTCCACAAAGGTCACAATGGTTCGTACTGGGCTTTACAGAATCAACCACTAGCAATCAGAGAAGGGTCCATAATGATCACATGCTACGTACTGGGCTTTACAGAATCAACCACTAGCAATCAGAGACGGGTCCATAATGATTACATGCTACCTACTGGTCTTTACAGAATGAACCTCTTGCAATGAAAGCAAGATCGAAATGAACATAATGCTTTGAACTGGGCTTTACAGAATCAACCACTTTTAAGGCAATAAGGATCCACAAAGGTCACAATGGTTCATACTGGGCTTTAGAGAATCAACCACTAGCAATGAGAGAAGGGTCCATAATAATCACATGATACGTACTGGGCTTTACAGAATCAACCACTAGCAATCAGAGAAGGGTCCATAATTATCACATGCTACGTACTGGGCTTTACAGAATCAACAACTTGCAATGCAATAAGGTTCCACAAAGGTGACAATGGTTCGTACTGGGCTTTAGAGAATCAACCACTAGCAATGAGAGAAGGGTCGCTAATGATCACAATGCTATGTACTGGTCTTTACAGAATGAACCTCTTGCAATGAAAGCAAGATCCAAATGAACAGAATGCCATGCACTGAGCTTTACAGTATGAACAACTTGCAATGAAAGTAAGAAGGGTACCTAATGATCACAATGCTATGTACTGGGCTTAACAGAATCAACCACTTGCAATGCAATAAGTTTCCACAAAGGTCACAATGGTAAGTACTGGGCTTTAGAGAATCAACCACTAGCAATGACTGAACGGTCCATGATGATCACAATGCTATGTACATGCAATGAAAGCAAGATCCAAATGAACAGAATGTCATGCACTGAGCTTTACAGTATGAACCACTTGCAATTAAAGTAGGATCCACAATGAACATAATGCCATGCACTGGGCTTTACAGAATTAACCACTTGCAATGCAATAAGGTTCCACAAAGTTCACAATGGTTCGTACTGGGCTTTAGAGATTCAACCACTAGCAATGATAGTAGGGTCCATAATGAACACATGCTACGTACTGGTCTTTACAGAATGAACCTCTTGCAATGAAAGCCAGATCCAAATGAACAGATTGCCATGCACTGAGCTTTACAGTATGAACCACTTGCAATGAAAGTAGGATCCACAATGAACATAATGCCATGCACTGGGCTTTACGAATTAACCACTTGCAATGCAATAAAGTTCCACAAAGGTCACAATGGTACGTAGTGGGCTTTAGAGAATCAACCACTAGCAATCAGAGAAGGGTCCATAATGAACGCATGCTACATACTGGTCTTTACAGAATGAACCTCTTGCAATGAAAGCAAGATCGAAATTAAAGTAATGCTTTGAACTGGGCTTTACAGAAGCAACCACTTGCAATGCAATAAGGTTCCACAAAGGTCACAATGGTTCGTACTGGGCTTTAGAGAATCAACCACTAGCAATCAGAGAAGGGTCCATAATGATCACATGCTACGTACTGGGCTTTCCAGAATCAACCAGTAGCAGTCAGAGAAGGGTCCATAATGATCACATGCTACGTACTGGGCTTTACAGAATCAACCACTTGCAATGCAATAAGGTTCCACAAAGGTCACAATGGTTCGTACTGGGCTTTACAGAATGAATCACGTGCAATACTATAAGGTTCCACAAAGGTCACAATGGTTCGTACTGGGCTTTAGAGAATCAACCACTAGCAATGATAGTAGGGTCCATAATGAACACATGCTATGTACTGGTCTTTACAGAATGAACCTCTTTCAATGAAAGCAAGACCCAAATGAACAGAATGCCATGCATTGAGCTTTACAGTATGAACCACTTGCAATGAAGGTAAGAAGGGTCCCTAATGATCACAATGCTATGTACTGGGCTTGAAAGAATCAACCACTAGCAATGAGAGAAGGGTCCATAATGATCACATGCTACGTACTGGGCTTTACAGAATCAACCACTTGCAATGAGAGAAGGCTCCATAATGATTACATGCTACGTACAGGGCTTAAGGTTCCACAAAGGTCACAATGGTTCGTACTGGGCTTTACAGAATGAATCACGTGCAATGCAACAAGGTTCCACAAAGGTCACAATGGTACATACTGGGCTTTAGAGAATCAACCACTAGCAATCAGAGAAGGGTCCATAATGATTACATGCTACCTACTGGTCTTTACAGAATGAACCTCTTGCAATGAAAGCAAGATCGAAATGAAAATAATGCTTTGAACTGGCCTTACAGAATCAACCACTTGCAATGCAATAAGGTTCCACAAAGGTCACAATGGTTCGTACTGGGCTTTAGAGAATCAACCACTTGCAATGATAGAAGGGTCCATAATGAACACATGCTACGTACTGGTCTTTACAGAATCAACCACTTGCAATGAGAGAAGGGTCCATAATGATTACATGCTACGTACAGGGCTTTACAGAATCAACCACTAGCAATCAGAGAAGGGTCCATAATTATCACATGCTACGTACTGGGCTTTACAGAATCAACAACTTGCAATGCAATAAGGTTCCACAAAGGTCACAATGGTACGTACTGGGCTTTAGAGAATCAACCACTAGCAATGAGAGAAGGGTCCATAATGATCACATGATACGTACTGGGCTTTACAGAATCAACCACTAGCAATCAGAGAAGAGTCCATAATTATCACATGCTACGTACTGTGCTTTACAGAATCAACAACTTGCAATGCAATAAGGTTCCACAAAGGTGACAATGGTTCGTACTGGGCTTTAGAGAATCAACCACTAGCAATGATAGAAGGGTCCATAATGAACACATGCTACATACTGGTCTTTACAGAATGAACCTCTTGCAATGAAAGCAAGATCCAAATGAACAGAATGCCATGCACTGAGCTTTACAGTATGAACAACTTGCAATGAAAGTAAGAAGGGTCCCTAATGATCACAATGCTATGTACTGGGCTTAACAGAATCAACCACTTGCAATGCAATAAGTTTCCACAAAGGTCACAATGGTAAGTACTGGGCTTTAGAGAATCAACCACTAGCAATGATTGAACGGTCCATGATGATCACAATGCTATGTACATGCAATAAAAGCAAGACCCAAATGAACAGAATGCCATGCACTGAGCTTTACAGTATGAACCACTTGCAATGAAAGTAGGATCCACAATGAACATAATGCCATGCACTGGGCTTTACAGAATTAACCACTTGCAATGCAATAAGGTTCCACATAGTTCACAATGGTTCGTACTGGGCTTCAGAGAATCAACCACTAGCAATGAGAGAAGAGTCCATAATGATCACAATGCTATGTACTGGGCTTTACAGAGTTAACCAATTGCAATGAAAGTAAGATCCAAATGAACAGAATGCCATTCATTGAGCTTTACAGTATGAACCACTTGCAATGTAAGTAGGATCCACAATAAACATAATGCCATGCACTGGGCTTTACAGAATTAACCACTTGCAATGCAATAAGGTTCCACAAAGTTCACAATGGTTCGTACTGGGCTTTAGAGATTCAACCACTAGCAATGATAGTAGGGTCCATAATGAACACATGCTACGTACTGGTCTTTACACAATGAACCTCTTGCAATGAAAGCCAGATCCAAATGAACAGAATGCCATGCACTGAGCTTTACAGTATGAACCACTTGCAATGAAAGTAGGATCCACAATGAACATAATGCCATGCACTGGGCTTTACGAATTAACCACTTGCAATGCAATAAAGTTCCACAAAGGTCACATTGGTACGTACTGGGCTTTAGAGAATCAACCACTAGCAATCAGAGAAGGGTCCATAATGAACACATGCTACGTAGTGGGCTTTACAGAATCAACCACTAGCAGTCAGAGAAGGGTCCATAATGAACACATGCTACGTACTGGTCTTTACAGAATGAACCTCTTGCAATGAAAGCAAGATCGAAATTAAAGTAATGCTTTGAACTGGGCTTTACAGAAGCAACCACTTGCAATGCAATAAGGTTCCACAAAGGTCACAATGGTACGTACTGGGCTTTACAGAATCAACCACTAGCAATGAGAGAAGGGTCCATAATGAACACATGCTATGTACTGGGCTTTACAGAATGAACCAGTTGCAATGAAAGGTCCATAATGAACACATGCTATGTACTGGGCTTTACAGAATCAACCACTTGCAATGAAAGAAGGGTCCCTAATGATCACAATGCTATGTACTGGGCTTGAAAGAATCAACCACTAGCAATGAGAGAAGGGTCCATAATGATCACATTCTACGTACTGGGCTTTACAGAATCAGCCACTTGCAATGGAATATGGTTCCACAAAGTTCACAATGGTTCGTACTGGGCTTTAGAGAATCAACCACTTGCAATGCACTAAGGTTCCACAAAGGTCACAATGGTTCGTACTGGGCTTTAGAGAATCAACCACTAGCAATGATAGAAGGGTCCATAATGATTACATGCTACGTACTGGGCTTTACAGAATCAACCACTAGCAATCAGAGAAGGGTCCATAATGATTACATGCTACCTACTGGTCTTTACAGAATGAACCTCTTGCAATGAAAGCAAGATCGAAATGAACATAATGCTTTGAAATGGGCTTTACAGTATGAACCACTTGCAATGAAAGTAGTATCCACAATGAACAGAATGCCATGCACTGGGCTTTACAGAATGAACCACTTTCAATGCAATAAGGTTCCACAAAGGTCACAATGGTTCGTACTGGGCTTTACAGAATCAACCACTAGCAATCAGAGAAGGGTCCATAATGATCACATGCTACGTACTGGGCTTTAGAGAATCAACCACTAGCAATCAGAGAAGGGTCCATAATGATTACATGCTACCTACTGGTCTTTACAGAATGAACCTCTTGCAATGAAAGCAAGATCGAAATGAAAATAATGCTTTGAACTGGCCTTACAGAATCTACCACTTGCAATGCAATAAGGTTCCACAAAGGTCACAATGGTTCGTAATGGGCTTTAGAGAATCAACCACTTGCAATGATAGAAGGGTCCACATGAACACATGCTACGTACTGGTCTTTACAGAATCAACCACTTGCAATGAGAGAAGGGTCCATAATGATTACATGCTACGTACAGGGCTTTACAGAATCAACCACTAGCAATCAGAGAAGGGTCCATAATTATCACATGCTACGTACTGGGCTTTACAGAATCAACAACTTGCAATGCAATAAGGTTCCACAAAGGTCACAATGGTACGTACTGGGCTTTAGAGAATCAACCACTAGCAAAGAGAGAAGGGTCCATAATGATCACATGATACGTACTGGGCTTTGCAGAATCAACCACTAGCAATCAGAGAAGAGTCCATAATTATCACATGCTACGTACTGTGCTTTACAGAATCAACAACTTGCAATGCAATAAGGTTCCACAAAGGTGACAATGGTTCGTACTGGGCTTTAGAGAATCAACCACTTGCAATGATAGAAGGGTCCATAATGAACACATGCTACGTACTGGTCTTTACAGAATCAACCACTTGCAATGAGAGAAGGGTCCATAATGATTACATGCTACCTACTGGTCTTTACAGAATGAACCTCTTGCAATGAAAGCAAGATCGAAATGAAAATAATGCTTTGAACTGGGCTTTACAGAATCAACCACTTGCAATGCAATAAGGTTCCACAAAGGTCACAATGGTTCGTACTGGGCTTTAGGGAATCAACCACTTGCAATGATAGGTCCATAATGAACACATGCTACGTACTGGTCTTTACAGAATCAACCACTTGCAATGAGAGAAGGGTCCATAATGATTACATGCTACGTACTGGGCTTTACAGAATGAACCTCTTGCAATGAAAGCAAGATCGAAATGAATATAATGCTTTGAACTGGGCTTTACAATATGAACCACTTGCAATGAAAGTAGTATCCACAAAGAACATAATGCCATGCACTGGGCTTTACTGAATTAACCACTTGCAATGCAATAAGGTTCCACAAAGGTCACAATGGTACGTACTGGGATTTAGAGAGTCAACCACTAGCAATGAGAGAAGGGTCCATAATGATCACATGCTACGTACTGGGCTTTACAGAATCAACCACTTGCAATGCAATAAGGTTCCACAAAGGTCACAATGGGTCGTACTGGGCTTTAGAGAATCAACCACTAGCAATGATAGTAGGGTCCATAATGAACACATGCTACGTACTGGTCTTTACAGAATGAACCTCTTGCAATGAAAGCAAGAACCAAATGAACAAAATGCCATGCATTGAGCTTTACAGTATGAACCACTTGCAATGAAGGTAAGAAGGGTCCCTAATGATCACAATGCTATGTACTGGGCTTTACAGAGTCAACCACTTGCAATGAAAGCAAGATCCAAATGAACATAATGCCATGCACTGGGCTTTTCTGAATTAACCACTTGCAATGCAATAAGGTTCCACAAAGGTCACAATGGTACGTACTGGGCTTTAGAGAATCAACCACTAGCAATGAGAGAAGGGTCCATAATGATCACATGCTACGTACTGGGCTTTACAGAATCAACCACTTGCAATGCAATAAGGTTCCACAAAGGTCACAATGGTTCGTACTGGGCTTTAGAGAATCAGCCACTAGCAATGATAGTAGGGTCCATAATGAACACATGCTACGTACTGGTCTTTACAGAATGAACCTCTTGCAATGAAAGCAAGATCCAAATGAACAGAATGTCATGCAATGAGCTTTACAGTATGAACCACTTGCAATGAAAGAATGATCCCTAATTATCACAATGCTACGTACTGGGCTTTACAGAATTAACCACTTGCAATGCAATAAGGTTCCACAAAGGTCACAATGGTTCATACTGGGCTTTACAGAATGAACCACGTGCAATGCAATAAGGTTCCACAAAGGTCACAAAGGTACATACTGGGCTTTACAGAATCAACCACTAGCAATGAGAGAAGGGTCCATAATGATTACATGCTACCTACTGGTCTTTACAGAATGAACCTCTTGCAATGAAAGCAAGATCGAAATGAAAATAATGCTTTGAACTGGGCTTTACAGAATCAACCACTTGCAATGCAATAAGGTTCCACAAAGGTCACAATGGTTCGTACTGGGCTTTAGAGAATCAAACACTTGCAATGATAGGTCCATAATGAACACATGCTACGTACTGGTCTTTACAGAATCAACCACTTGCAATGAGAGAAGGGTCCATAATGATTACATGCTACGTACTGGGCTTTACAGAAACAACCACTAGCAATGAGAGAAGGGTCCATAATGATTACATGCTACCTACTGGTCTTTACAGAATGAACCTCTTGCAATGAAAGCAACATCGAAATGAAAATAATACTTTGAACTGGGCTTTACAGAATCAACCACTTGCAATGCAATAAGGTTCCACAAAGGTCACAATGGTTCGTACTGGGCTTTAGAGAATCAACCACTTGCAATGATAGGTCCATAATGAACACATGCTACGTACTGGTCTTTACAGAATCAACCACTTGCAATGAGAGAAGGGTCCATAATGATTACATGCTACGTACTGGGCTTTACAGAATCAACCACTAGCAATCAGAGTAGGGACCATAATGATTACATGCTACCTACTGGTCTTTACAGAATGAACCTCTTGCAATGAAAGCAAGATCGAAATGAACATAATGCTTTGAACTGGGCTTTACAATATGAACCACTTGCAATGAAAGTAGTATCCACAAAGAACATAATGCCATGCACTGGGCTTTACTGAATTAACCACTTGCAATGCAATAAGGTTCCACAAAGGTCACAATGGTACGTACTGGGATTTAGAGAATCAACCACTAGCAATGAGAGAAGGGTCCATAATGATCACATGCTATGTACTGGGCTTTACAGAATCAACCACTTGCAATGCAATAAGGTTCCACAAAGGTCACAATGGGTCGTACTGGGCTTTAGAGAATCAACCACTAGCAATGATAGTAGGGTCCATAATGAACACATGCTACGTACTGGTCTTTACAGAATGAACCTCTTGCAATGAAAGCAAGACCCAAATGAACAGAATGCCATGCATTGAGCTTTACAGTATGAACCACTTGCAATGAAGGTAAGAAGGGTCCCTAATGATCACAATGCTATGTACTGGGCTTTACAGAGTCAACCACTTGCAATGAAAGCAAGATCCAAATGAACATAATGCCATGCACTGGGCTTTTCTGAATTAACCACTTGCAATGCAATAAGGTTCCACAAAGGTCACAATGGTACGTACTGGGCTTTAGAGAATCAACCACTAGCAATGAGAGAAGGGTCCATAATGATCACATGCTACGTACTGGGCTTTAAAGAATCAACCACTTGCAATGCAATAAGGTTCCACAAAGGTCACAATGGTTCGTACTGGGCTTTAGAGAATCAGCCACTAGCAATGATAGTAGGGTCCATAATGAACACATGCTACGTACTGGTCTTTACAGAATGAACCTCTTGCAATGAAAGCAAGATCCAAATGAACAGAATGCCATGCAATGAGCTTTACAGTATGAACCACTTGCAATGAAAGAATGATCCCTAATGATCACAATGCTACGTACTGGGCTTTACACAATTAACCACTTGCAATGCAATAAGGTTCCACAAAGGTCACAATGGTTCGTACTGGGCTTTACAGAATGAACCACGTGCAATGCAATAAGGTTCCACAAAGGTCACAAAGGTACATACTGGGCTTTACAGAATCAACCACTAGCAATGAGAGAAGGGTCCATAATGATTACATGCTACCTACTGGTCTTTACAGAATGAACCTCTTGCTATGAAAGCAACATCGAAATGAAAATAATGCTTTGAACTGGGCTTTACAGATTCAACCACTTGCAATGCAATAAGGTTCCACAAAGGTCACAATGGTTCGTACTGGGCTTTAGAGAATCAACCACTAGCAATGATAGAAGGGTCCATAATGAACACATGCTATGTACTGGGCTTTACAGAATTAACCACTTGCAATGAAAGCAAGATCCAAATGAACAGAATGCCATGCACTGAGATTTACAGTATGAACCACTTGCAATGAAAGTAAGAAGGGTCCCTAATGATCACAATGCTATGTACTGGGCTTTACAGAATTAACCACTTGCAATGCAATAAGGTTCCACAAAGGTCACAATCGTTCGTACTGGGCTTTACAGAATGAACCACGTGCAAGGCAATAAGGTTCCACAAAGGTCACAGTGGTACATACTGGGCTTTAGAGAATCAACCACTAGCAATGAGAGAAGGGTCCATAATGATCACATGCTACGTACTGGGCTGTACAGAATCAACCACTAGCAATCAGAGAAGGGTCCATAATGATTACATGCTACCTACTGGTCTTTACAGAATGAACCTCTTGCAATGAAAGCAAGATCGAAATGAAAATAATGCCATGCACTGGGCTTTACACAATTAACCACTTGCAATGCAATAAGGTTCCACAAAGGTCACAATGGTTCGTACTGGGCTTTAGAGAATCAACCACTAGCAATGATAGAAGGGTCCATAATGAACACATGCTATGTACTGGGCTTTACAGAATTAACCACTTACAATGAAAGCAAGATCCAAATGAACAGAATGCCATGCACTAAGCTTTACAGTATGAACCACTTGCAATGAAAGTAGGATCCACAAGGAACATAATGCCATGCACTGGGCTTTACATTGTGAACCACTTGCAATGAAAGTAGGATCCACAATGAACATAATGCCATGCACTGGGCTTTACAGAATCAACCACTAGCAATCAGAGAAGGGTCCATAATGATCACATGCTACGTACTGGGCTTTACAGAATCAGCCAGTAGCAATCAGAGAAGGGTCCATAATGAACACATGCTACGTACTGGGCTTTACAGAATGAACCTCTTGCAATGAAAGCAAGATCCAAATGAACAGAATGCCATGCACTGAACTTTACAGTATGAACCACTTGCAATGAAAGAATGATCCCTAATGATCACAATGCTATGTACTGGGCTTTACAGAATTAACCACTTGCAATGCAATAAGGTTCCACAAAGGTCACAATGGTTCGTACTGGGCTTTACATAATGAACCACGTGCAATGCAATAAGGTTCCACAAAGGTCACAATGGTACATACTGGGCTTTAGAGAATCAACCACTAGCAATGAGAGAAGGGTCCATAATGATCACATGCTACGTACTGGGCTGTACAGAATCAACCACTAGCAATCAGAGAAGGGTCCATAATGATTACATGCTACCTACTGGTCTTTACAGAATGAACCTCTTGCAATGAAAGCAAGATCGAAATGAAAATAATGCCATGCACTGGGCTTTACAGAATTAACCACTTGCAATGCAATAAGGTTCCACAAAGGTCACAATAGTTCGTACTGGGCTTTAGAGATTCAACCACTAGCAATCAGAGAAGGGTCCATAATGAACACATGCTACGTACTGGGCTTTAGAGAATCAACCAGTAGCAATCAGAGAAGGGTCCATAATGAACACATGCTACGTACTGGGCTGTACAGAATGAACCTCTTGCAATGAAAGCAAGATCCAAATGAACAGAATGCCATGCACTGAACTTTACAGTATGAACCACTTGCAATGAAAGAATGATCCCTAATGATCACAATGCTATGTACTGGGTTTTACAGAATGAACCACGTGCAATGCAATAAGGTTCCACAAAGGTCACAATGGTAAATGCTGGGCTTTAGAGAATCAACCACTAGCAATGAGAGAAGGGTCCATAATGATCACATGCTACGTACTGGGCTGTACAGAATCAAACACTAGCAATCAGAGAAGGGTCCATAATGATTACATGCTACCTACTGGTCTTTACAGAATGAACCTCTTGCAATGAAAGCAAGATCGAAATGAAAATAATGCCATGCACTGGGCTTTACAGAATTAACCACTTGCAATGCAATAAGTTTCCGCAAAGGTCACAATGGTTCGTACTGGGCTTTAGAGAATTAACCACTTACAATGAAAGCAAGATCCAAATGAACAGAATGCCATGCACTAAGCTTTACAGTATGAACCACTTGCAATGAAAGTAGCATCCACAAGAAACATAATGCCATGCACTGGGCTTTACAGAATCAACCACTAGCAATCAGAGAAGGGTCCATAATGATCACATGCTACGTACTGGGCTTTACAGAATCAACCAGTAGCAATCAGAGAAGGGTCCATAATGAACACATGCTACGTACTGGGCTTTACAGAATGAACCTCTTGCAAAGAAAGCAAGATCCAAATGAACAGAATGCCATGCACTGAACTTTACAGTATGAACCACTTGCAATGAAAGAATGATCCCTAATGATCACAATGCTATGTACTGGGCTTTACAGAATTAACCACTTGCAATGCAATAAGGTTCCACAAAGGTCACAATGGTTCGTACTGGGCTTTACAGAATGAACCACGTGCAATGCAATAAGGTTCCACAAAGGTCACAATGGTACGTACTGGGCTGTACAGAATCAACCACTAGCAATCAGAGAAGGGTCCATAATGATTACATGCTACCTACTGGTCTTTATAGAATGAACCTCTTGCAATGAAAGCAAGATCGAAATGAAAATAATGCCATGCACTGGGCTTTACAGAATTAACCACTTGCAATGCAATAAGGTTCCACAAAGGTCACAATGGTTCGTACTGGGCTTTAGAGAATCAACCACTAGCAATGATAGAAGGGTCCATAATGAACACATGCTACGTACTGGGCTTTACAGAATCAACCAGTAGCAATCAGAGGTCCATAATGAACACATGCTACGTACTGGGCTGTACAGAATGAACCTCTTGCAATGAAAGCAAGATCCAAATGAACAGAATGCCATGCACTGAACTTTACAGTATGAACCACTTGCAATGAAAGAATGATCCCTAATGATCACAATGCTATGTACTGGGCTTTACAGAATTAACCACTTGCAATGCAATAAGGTTCCACAAAGGTCACAATGGTTCGTGTTCCGTCCCCCAGGACGATGGTTTGCCTTACCTATTGGTCGTTTGTTTGTTTTCCCTCCTTTACATTTTGTTTGAGCCTCTGGCTGCAAAAGCCTAGGAAAAATGGCTTGGAATCTGCAAGAGCTGGCTGCAGTTTTCTTTGCAGTGATTGGTCAAAGAATGCAACATCTTAGGACCGCCCTTTTTACCAGGGTCTAGTCTCCATTTTGGAGCTTCATTCTGGCTATAGTCTTCCAACGTGCTGGAGCTGTGCAAGGCTAACTGGGACAAATCATCCTCAAAACCAGGCCAATCTAAGCCTATCCAAATTAGATAAGTATTGAATTATATTGATCTGGAATAGGAAATCTAGTTATAGGAGCAGGGTTATTCTGTCGCTTCTAGAACTAATCTTTGCTGTAAAGATAGGGAAGGAAAGAGTTTCTCCTTCTAATATAGGCAGCGTGATTAGGGTATAGTGGTTTTATAATCACCTTTGCTTTCTGGAACCAGGGATAATTCTGTACCTAAAACCTATAGAAATTTGTTTCATTTTCTGCAACTTTAAGATCTGTGCCAGGTTTACAACCTTGTATGAATAAACATCCTTTTTTGAAGTTATCCAGACTCAGTCGTTCAATATCTATAGGACAGCTTATAGGGATTTGCAGTTCGCCCGGATAAAGGACAGCACGTTTCAGTTTTATAGTTTTTTATTGTCCGGCGGACGGCACAGTTTTGAGGATGATCAGCGGTTTTTCCGCTTGAGCTAGCTTGCACGGCTTATAGTTTTTTATAGTTTAGGAAGTTTAGTTTAGGCCGCGGCTTTTCCGCCTGAGCTCAGTCTGCATACCTAAAGACTCTACCAGCGTCTGAGGCAGTGGAGCCCGCTCTCAGACCTGAAGGAGTCAAATAGTGGGGCTCTATTTCCTTGCTATTTGGCTCGCGTGTGCGCACGTGGCCCCGTGGCTTTCTGGGTTTGCACAGGCTGTGCAGTTCCCAGCAACGTCCAGGGCTCCCTCGGCGGTAGACCTCGAGCCGCGGAGCACCAGCGACAGTTCTTTGGCTGGCTCTGAGGCGTGAAGCCTACCAGAACCAGGCTAGAACCTGGACAGGCCTGGCAACGCTGCTGCGAGTTCGGCCGGAGCACTCGGCCGGCTTCGACCTGCCTCATCGTCCTGCGGTGGTGACCTGCCTCATCGTCCTGCGGTGGTGACCTGCCTCATCGCCTGGCGGTGGTAACCTGCCTCATCGTCCTGCGGTGGTGACCTGCCTCATCATCCTGCGGTGGTGACCTGCCTCATCGTCCTGCGGTGGTGACCTGCCTCATTGACCTGCGGTGGTGACCTCCCTTCACAGCGGGGAGGAGGCGTCTCTTCTCTCCTCCTTTCCAAAGCCAGCCTCGGTGCTCCTTCGGCGGCAGGCCTCGAGCCGCGGAGCACAAGGTGCTTGAAAATTTGGCGAAGTCGCCATTTTGGCAGTTTACGTCACTCGGGCAAGGGAGGTATCAAGTGGCAAGTTGCTGTCAGTTGGCATTTTGCAGCTTGCCTACCAAAGTTTGGCGCCAAAGGTCACAATCTTTGTAAAGTATAGTTACTTAGTGATATATATTGCTATGGTTAAGTGCTGTGAATTGTATTATATATTGAATTTGCTTTTATTGTAAATTTACTTGCAGGTATATTGCATTTGCCTTTGTTGTAAATTTACTTGCTATTAAGAATATATAATGTCTATGCAATTTCAAGATGATACAGATGGTATATCTCCTCCTGAGGCTGAAAGTAGGAATGAAAGGCCCCAAAGGATAAAGCACCCTTCAGCCAAAATGCTAGCCCATCTAATAGACGAAAAGGAGTTCCTCCATGTGAGGTTAGGTTCGGCATGGGAGCGCATCACAACATTGATGGGCAGAATAGAGAGCTTGGGTATTACAAGGGTGCCATCCATATTACAGACAGACCTCGAAGAGACCTTCGGTCTTTGGAGGGGTTTAGTGTCTAAGATAGTCCAGGTCCTCGAGCGCATTAACGCCAAGGATTCAGAGTTAGAAATAGTGAGTGTTTTAGCTGACACTAATGAGAAAGAAAATAGGGTGAGGGCAATCCTAGCTTCCTTATGCAGCCATGAGACCAATCTTTTAAAATCACCTGCTGTGGCACTTAGTCTTAAGTCCAACCGCTCTAGCCAGGTATCTAAGCTAAGGGAGCGTGCATCGTCTAAACACAGCCACTCTAGCAAGTCTTCTGCTGCTGGGAGTGCCATCTCTTCCCTAGCTGCCTTGCACAGTAAGGAGGCTGCACGTCTGGAGCTACAGAGCAAGGTTGCGGAGGCGGAAGCTGATGCAAAAGCAGCTGACCACACTTTCCACCTTAAAGAGGAGGAACAGCGACTCCAAATAGAACAGGCCCAAAGGCAATGTGAAATAGAAATGCTTAGAATAAGGATGGATGCTACTGCCAAAAAGGTAAAAGCTGAGACTTTGGCCAAGGTCCTAAGTGGGCAACTCACAGAAGAAAATGTAAGTCAGTTGCCAATGCAGGACCCTTCCTCCAAGGTGCTTGTGCACCTTAATAGTTTAAACAGCCAGCTTTCTGACGAGGAACATGAAGACTTCTCTCTTCGGTCAGAACAGGGCCCTAAAGTTGCCTTCGGGTTGCCTAAAGTTCAGAGCATCATAGCGGGGAGCTCGTCTTTGCTCAGGTTGCCTGTGCCTCCTACTAAGATTCCTGAGCAGTCAGCCAAACCATCAAAGCCTATCACCAATTGGGCCCTACAAGCAAGTCCAAAAGGAACCATCTGTCCGTCTACAGACGATGCCTTCCCTCCAAAGGGTCAAAGGTCGACACCAGGAGCACGGGATTTCTCCCTGCAGCAGCCAACGCCACATAAGACACCGTCAACACCAGAATCCCAACTCGTCTCGATCCTTAGAAGTCCCAAAAGAGACCTCAAGGACAAGGGAGTCGAAAAGTTTTCAGACAAGCCTGAAGAGTTCCTTCTCTGGAAGGTTACCTTCAAGAGGGCAATTAGAGACTTAAAGTTGTTGCCTGAAGAAGAGCTGACCCTGCTAGGCGCCTGGTTGGGTCCAGCATCATCTTCTCAAGTTAAGAGAATATATTCAGCCCATGTAGCTGATCCCGACAAAGCCTTGGAAAAGGCCTGGGACAGATTACATCAGCGGTATGGAGCTAGCACGGAGATTGAAGCATCTCTAATGGACAAGCTGCAAAGGTTCCCAACCTTAAAGCTCAAGGACTGCAAGCTCTTGTGGGACCTCAGTGATCTTCTTGCAGAGTTAGAGTCGGCCAAGGAGAATCCAGAGTTGCCTGGACTGCAGTGCCTCGATCAGCATCTGTCCCAGCGGCAGATTCTGGACAAACTTCCCTTTGCCCTGCAGGAAGACTGGGGGAAACAGGTTTTTAACTACAAGGAGGCCCATTCTCAGGCGTACCCACCGTTTTCCCATCTGGTCCAGTTCATCACCAGAGCGGCCAGGGAAAGGAATGATCCACAGACGGGCCTGCCCACCTTATATCAAGGGAACCATACAGGGAAGGCGCCTGAAGTGGACAAGAAACCACCTAGAGAGGCCAATAGACCTGTCAGCGTAAAGACAGTCGAAACTCAACACAAGACTGACAAAACCAGGTCAGAAGTAAAGGAGGTGCTTTGCCCTATCCACCAAAAGCCTCACAGCTTGGCCAACTGCAGGGAGTTTAGTAGAAAGTCATACAAAGAAAGGCAACAGCTAGTTCAAAAGCAGGGAATCTGCTTTAGATGCTGTGGAGCAACTCCACACTTTGCGTCCAACTGCAAAGAAAACGTCAAGTGTGAGAAATGCAACAGCCTCAAGCATTGCACCGCAATGCACAACTCCAGTGTCATCTCCCACCCCAAAGGGAACGTTTCACCAAAAGAAAAGTCAGCAGTCGAAGACACCGACAAGCCAGTCGTACCAGAGATGCAGGTGGAGGTTTCAGCAGTCGCCTGTACAGAGCTGTGTTCTGACTCGCACCAGTACAGAGTTTGTCATCCTATCTGCCTAGCGGATGTATATCCAGCCAAGAGCCCTTGGCTTAGAAAGAGACTCTATGTGGCCCTGGATTCACAGAGCGACGCCTCCCTGGCTACTCCAGAGTTCTTCCGCATGTTTGACCTTAAAACCAAGATGGTTGACTACACTATGACTACGTGTGCAGGAAAAAAGAAGTTGCAGGGTCGCATAGCATCTGGCTTTGTTGTCTCCTCTTGCGACCAGAAGAGGCAGTTCAAGTTGCCAGACCTGATTGAGTGTTCCTCCATCCCTCGGAACAAAAAACAAATTGTAACTAGAGAAGTTGTGGAGGCTCATCCACATTTGCGACGATTAAAGAATGCCATACCTGCTTTCCGTCCAGATGTGGACATTGCCCTTCTGCTTGGTGCGGACTGTCCGAACTTGTTCTATGTGAACGACCAAGTTAAGGGACCTCCAGGGGCGCCCATTGCTCAGCTGCTACCACTAGGCTGGACAGTTACAGGCCCAGTGTGCATAAACAAGATGCACCCACCATCGTCGTTGGACTCCAATCAAGCACAGGTGCTTAAAGGTGGACGTCCTACACTTGTGCGCAGTTGCCTAAGTCACATCTCAGTCTACTGCCAAGCAATAACTCCAGAGTATTCCTCCATTTTCAAAGTCTCTGAGAGAGACGAAGCCACAGCGCTCTCGAAAGATGAGCAAAGGTTTTCGGACATTATGAATGCTCAAGTCTCACGAAGTGCAGAGGTGAAAGCCTGCAAATCAACCACAGAAATCAAGATGGGCCAAAGATCTTGCCTGGAACCACACCGTTTTGAATGTTTTTCGGAGTGGCACAGTCTTCTTAGAGCAGTTGCTAGGCTTATACATCGTTTAGCTTGCAAAGATAGTGAGCCTTTACAGGTCCAGGATATGATAAAGGCTAAGAGCGTCATATTCAAGTCAGTACAGAGATCTGCTTTCAAGCAGGAAATAGCTAGGCTAGAGCAAGGGCTCAACATCCCTAATCAAAGTCTTCTAAATGAGTTAAACCCATTTCTAGACAAGGAGGGTATTTTGAGAGTTGGAGGAAGGTTAGCCAAAGCTAAACTCAAGGCGTGCATAAAAAACCCCATCATCATACCCCCTAATAGTCACACTGCATTGCTGCTCGTTCGGCATCACCATGAAAGGATCCATCATCAGGGTAGAACTCTAACTAAGGCAGCCCTTAGAAATGAAGGTCTGTGGGTAGTTAATGCCAAAAGGTTGGTCAACAGTTGTATTTTCAAATGTGTTAAATGCAGGCGCCTTAGGCGAAACTGTCAAAGTCAGTTGATGGCAGAACTACCTCAGGATAGGACTTTGACAGACCCACCCTTTTCCCATGTGGGAATCGATGTGTTTGGTCCTTGGGAGGTTGTCACTAGGAAAACCAGGGGTGGTGTTGTAAATAACAAGAGGTGGGCAGTTTTGTTTACTTGTTTAGTAATACGAGCTGTCCATATAGAAGTCATAGAAGGGATGGACACTTCATCATTTTTAAACGCATTAAAAAGGTTCATAGCCCTCAGAGGGCCAATTAAGTCAATTCGGTCGGACTGTGGCACCAATTTTGTAGGTGCGACCAAAGAACTCAATTGTGTGTCTAGGTTTGGGAGAGACCCAAAGGTTCAGAACTTTACGAATACTGAACAAATTATGTGGACTTTCAATGTTCCTCACGCCTCCCACATGGGTGGTGTTTGGGAGAGGATGATTGGTATTAGTCGCAAAATCCTTAATGCCATGCTTTTGAGTCATAGGTCATTGACGCATGATGTTTTGGTGACACTTATGGCGGAAGTTACCGCAATTATCAACAACCGGCCGCTGGTTCCCCTTACCAGTGACCCTGAGAACTTACAACCACTGACTCCTGCACTTATTTTGACACAAAAGGTGCCAGGATGGAAGGACGTCATGTTGCCAGTTCCGGACGGAACTCACCGTGCCCTGTGGAAACAGGTGCAGTCCTTGGCCAACCACTTTTGGAAAAGGTGGAAAGCTGAGTACTTAAGCCAGCTTCAAGCTAGAAGAATCTGGCAAAGCCCACAGGACAACATTGAGGTTAACAACGTTGTGTTGTTAAAGGACAAAGACTTGCCCCGCCATGCGTGGCCCATGGGCATTGTATTAAAGACCTTTCCTTGCCCGGACGGTAAGGTCAGGAAAGTTCAATTAAAGACTTGCAACAGAGGCAAAGTGTCCATTTTGGACAGACCAATTAGTGACCTCGTGTTGCTTATTGGAGATGTTTAAAGTTCTAGTGTTTGTATTGTTGTGTATACAAAGGTGTTTGTATGTTTTTGATTGGTAAATTCCCATATCCTGGGAATTTAGCGGGGAGTGTTCCGTCCCCCAGGACGATGGTTTGCCTTACCTATTGGTCGTTTGTTTGTTTTCCCTCCTTTACATTTTGTTTGAGCCTCTGGCTGCAAAAGCCTAGGAAAAATGGCTTGGAATCTGCAAGAGCTGGCTGCAGTTTTCTTTGCAGTGATTGGTCAAAGAATGCAACATCTTAGGACCGCCCTTTTTACCAGGGTCTAGTCTCCATTTTGGAGCTTCATTCTGGCTATAGTCTTCCAACGTGCTGGAGCTGTGCAAGGCTAACTGGGACAAATCATCCTCAAAACCAGGCCAATCTAAGCCTATCCAAATTAGATAAGTATTGAATTATATTGATCTGGAATAGGAAATCTAGTTATAGGAGCAGGGTTATTCTGTCGCTTCTAGAACTAATCTTTGCTGTAAAGATAGGGAAGGAAAGAGTTTCTCCTTCTAATATAGGCAGCGTGATTAGGGTATAGTGGTTTTATAATCACCTTTGCTTTCTGGAACCAGGGATAATTCTGTACCTAAAACCTATAGAAATTTGTTTCATTTTCTGCAACTTTAAGATCTGTGCCAGGTTTACAACCTTGTATGAATAAACATCCTTTTTTGAAGTTATCCAGACTCAGTCGTTCAATATCTATAGGACAGCTTATAGGGATTTGCAGTTCGCCCGGATAAAGGACAGCACGTTTCAGTTTTATAGTTTTTTATTGTCCGGCGGACGGCACAGTTCGTACTGGGCTTTACAGAATTAACCACGTGCAATGCAATAAGGTTCCACAAAGGTCACAATGGTACATACTGGGCTTTAGAGAATCAACCACTAGCAATGAGAGAAGGGTCCATAATGATCACATGCTACGTACTGGGCTGTACAGAATGAACCTCTTGCAATGAAAGCAAGATCGAAATGAAAATAATGCCATGCACTGGGCTTTACAGAATTAACCACTTGCAATGCAAAAAGTTTCCACAAAGGTCACAATGGTTCGTACTGGGCTTTAGAGAATCAACCACTAGCAATGATAGAAGGGTCCATAATGAACACATGCTATGTACTGGGCTTTACAGAATTAACCACTTACAATGAAAGCAAGATCCAAATGAACAGAATGCCATGCACTAAGCTTTGCAGTATGAACCACTTGCAATGAAAGTAGGATCCACAAGGAACATAATGCCATGCACTGGGCTTTACATTGTGAACAGAGTGCAATGAAAGTAGGATCCACAATGAACATAATGCCATGCACTGGGCTTTACAGAATCAACCACTAGCAATCAGAGAAGGGTCCATAATGATCACATGCTACGTACTGGGCTTTACAGAATCAACCAGTAGCAATCAGAGGAGGGTCCATAATGAACACATGCTACGTACTGGGCTTTACAGAATGAACCTCTTGCAAAGAAAGCAAGATCCATATGAACAGAATGCCATGCACTGAACTTTACAGTATGAACCACTTGCAATGAAAGAATGATCCCTAATGATCACAATGCTATGTACTGGGCTTTACAGAATTAACCACTTGCAATGCAATAAGGTTCCACAAAGGTCACAATGGTTCGTACTGGGCTTTACAGAATGAACCACGTGCAATGCAATAAGGTTCCACAAAGGTCACAATGGTACGTACTGGGCTGTACAGAATCAACCACTAGCAATCAGAGAAGGGTCCATAATGATTACATGCTACCTACTGGTCTTTACAGAATGAACCTCTTGCAATGAAAGCAAGATCGAAATGAAAATAATGCCATGCACTTTACAGAATCAACCACTTGCAATGCAATAAGGTTCCACAAAGGTCACAATGGTTCGTACTGGGCTTTAGAGAATCAACCACTAGCAATGATAGAAGGGTCCATAATGAACACATGCTATGTACTGGGCGTTACAGAATTAACCACTTGCAATGCTATAAGTTTCCACAAAGGTCCCAATGGTAAGTACTGGGCTTTAGAGAATCAACCACTAGCAATGAGAGAACGGTCCATAATGATCACAATGCTATGTACTGGGCATACAGAATTAACCACTTGCAATGAAAGCAAGATCCAAATGAACAGAATGCCATGCATTGAGCTTTACAGTATGTACCACTTGCAATGAAAGTAGGATCCACAATGAACATAATGCCATGCACTGGGCTTTACAGTGTGAACCACTTGCAATGAAAGTAGGATCCACTATGAACATAATGCCATGCACTGGGCTTTACAGAATTAACCACTTGCAATGCAATAAGGTTCCACAAAGATCACAATGGTTCGTACTGGGCTTCAGAGAATCAACCACTAGCAATGAGAGAAGGGTCCATAATGAACACATGCTATGTACTGGGCTTTACAGAATGAACCTCTTGCAATGAAATCAAGATCCAAATGAACATAATGCTTTGAACTGGGCTTTACAGTATGAACCACTTGCAATGAAAGTAGTATCCAAAATGAACATTTTGTAGGATCCACAATGAACATAATGCCATGCAATGGGCTTTACAGAATGAACCAGTTGCAATAAAATAAGGTTCCACAAAGGTCACAATGGTTCGTACTGGGCTTTACAGAATCAACCACTAGCAATCAGAGAAGTGTCCATAATGATCACATACTACGTACTGCGCTTTAGAGAATGAACCTCTTGCAATGAGAGAACGGTCCATAATAATCACAATGCTACATACTGGGCTTTACAGCATCAACCACTAGCAATGAAAGGTCCATAATGAACACATGCTACGTACTGGGCTTTACAGAATCAACCACTTGCAATAAAAGAAGGGTCCCTAATGATCACAATGCTATGTACTGGGCTTGAAAGAATCAACCACTAGCAATCAGAGAAGGGTCCATACTGAACACATGCTACGTACTGGGCTTTACAGAATCAACCACTTGCAATGAAAGAAGGGTCCCTAATGATCACAATTCTATGTACTGGGCTTTACAGAATCAACCACTTGCAATGAAAGCAATATCGAAATGAACAGAATGCCATGCACTCAGCTTTACAGTATGAACCATTTGCAATGAAAGAATGATCCCTAATGATCACAATGCAACGTACTGGGCTTTACAGAATTAACCACTTGCAATGCAATAAGGTTCCACAAAGGTCACAATGGTTCGTACTGGGCTTTAGAGAATCAACCACTAGCAATGATAGAAGGGTCCATAATGAACACATGCTATGTACTGGGCTTTACAGAATTAACCACTTGCAATGAAAGCAAGATCCAAATGAACAGAATGCCATGCACTGAGCTTTACAGTATGAACCACTTGCAATGAAAGTAAGAATGGTCCCTAATGATCACAATGCTATGTACTGGGCTTTACAGAATCAACCACTTACAATGCAATAAGTTTCCACAAAGGTCACAATGGTACGTACTGGGCTTTAGAGAATCAACCGCTAGCAATGAGAGAACGGTCCATAATGATCACAATGCTATGTACTGGTCTTTACAGAATGAACCTCTTGCAATGAAAGCAAGATCCAAATGAACAGAATGCCATGCACTGAGCTTTACAGTATGAACCACTTGCAATGCAAGTAGTATACACAATAACATAATGCTATGTACTGGGCTTTACAGAATGAACCACTTGCAATGCTATAAGGTTCCACAAAGGTCACAATGGTACATACTGGGCTTTACAGAATCAACCACTAGCAATCAGAGAAGGGTCCGTAATGATCAC
Organism: Anolis carolinensis; assembly: GCF_035594765.1. Taxonomy (NCBI): domain Eukaryota; kingdom Metazoa; phylum Chordata; class Lepidosauria; order Squamata; family Anolidae; genus Anolis; species Anolis carolinensis. Next base: position 203,281,287 of record NC_085841.1, read on the forward strand.
ATGCTACGTACTGGGCTTTACAGAATGAACCTCTTGCAATGAAAGCAAGATCGAAATGAACATAATGCTTTGAACTGGGCTTTACAGTATGAACCACTAGCAATGAAAGCAAGATCGAAATGAACATAATGCTTTGAACTGGGCTTTTCAGAATCAACCACTTTTAAGGCAATAAGATTCCACAAAGGTCACAATGGTTCATACTGGCCTTTAGAGAATGAACCAGGTGCAATGAAATAAGGTTCCACAAAGGTCACAATGGTTCATACTGAGCTTTAGAGAATCAACCACTAGCAATCAGAGAAGGGTCCATAATGATCACATGATACGTACTGGGCTTTACAGAATCAACCACTAGCAATCAGAGAAGGGTCCATAATTATCACATGCTACGTACTGGGCTTTACAGAATCAACAACTTGCAATGCAATAAGGTTCCACAAAGGTCACAATGGTTCGTACTGGGCTTTAGAGAATCAACCACTTGCAATGAGAGAAAGGTCCATAATGATCACATGCTATGTACTGGGCTTTACAGAATCAACCACTAGCAATCAGAGAAGGGTCCATAATGATCACATGCTACGTACTGGGCTTTACAGAATCAACCACTAGCTATCAGAGAAGTGTCCATAATGATTACATGCTACCTACTGGTCTTTACAGAATGAACCTCTTGCAATGAAAGCAAGATCGAAATGAACATAATGCTTTGAACTGGGCTTTACAGTATGAACCACTTGCAATGAAAGTAGTATCCACAATGAACATAATGCCATGCACTGGGCTTTACTGAATTAACAACCTGCAATGCAATAAGGTTCCACAAAGGTCACAATGGTTCCTACTGGGCTTTACAGAATGAACCTCTTGCAATGAAAGCAAGATCGAAATGAAAATAATGCTTTGAACTGGGCTTTACAGAATCAACCATTTGCAATGCGATAAGGTTCCACAAAGGTCACAATGGTTCGTACTGGGCTTTAGAGAATCAACCACTAGCAATGATAGTAGGGTCCATAATGAACACATGCTACGTACTGGTCTTTACAGAATGAACCTCTTGCAATGAAAGCAAGATCCAAATGAACAGAATGCCATGCACTGAGCTTTACAGTATGAAGCACTTGCAATGAAAGTAAGAAGGGTCCCTAATAATCACAATGCTATGTACTGGGCTTTACAGAATCAACCACTTGCAATGCAATAAGTTTCCACAAAGGTCACAATGGTACGTACTGCGCTTTACAGCATCAACCACTAGCAATGAAAGGTCCATAATGAACACATGCTACATACTGGACTTTACAGAATCAACCACTTGCAATGAGAGAAGGGTCCCTAATGATCACAATGCTATGTACTGGGCTTTAGAGAATTAACCACTTGCAATGAAAGCAAGATCCAAATGAACAGAATGCCATGCACTGAGCTTTACAGTATGAACCACTTGCAATGAAGGTAAGAAGGGCCCTAATGATCACTGGGCTTTACAGAATCAGCCACTTGCAATGGAATATGGTTCCACAAAGTTCACAATGGTTCGTACTGGGCTTTAGAGAATCAACCACTTGCAATGCAATAAGGTTCCACAAAGGTCACAATGGTTCGTACTGGGCTTTACAGAATGAATCACGTGCAATGCAATAAGGTTCCACAAAGGTCACAATGGTTCGTACTGGGCTTTAGAGAATCAACCACTTGCAATGATAGAAGGGTCCATAATGATTACATGCTACGTACTGGGCTTTACAGAATCAACCACTAGCAATCAGAGAAGGGTCCATAATGATTACATGCTACCTACTGGTCTTTACAGAATGAACCTCTTGCAATGAAAGCAAGATCGAAATGAACATAATGCTTTGAAATGGGCTTTACAGTATGAACCACTTGCAATGAAAGTAGTATCCACAATGAACATAATGCCATGCACTGGGCTTTACAGAATGAACCACTTTCAATGCAATAACGTTCCACAAAGGTCACAATGGTTCGTACTGGGCTTTACAGAATCAACCACTAGCAATCAGAGAAGGGTCCATAATGATCACATGCTACGTACTGGGCTTTACAGAATCAACCACTAGCAATCAGAGACGGGTCCATAATGATTACATGCTACCTACTGGTCTTTACAGAATGAACCTCTTGCAATGAAAGCAAGATCGAAATGAACATAATGCTTTGAACTGGGCTTTTCAGAATCAACCACTTTTAAGGCAATAAGGTTCCACAAAGGTCACAATGGTTCATACTGGGCTTTACAGCATCAACCACTAGCAATGAAAGGTCCATAATGAACACATGCTACATACTGGGCTTTACTGAATTGACCACTTGCAATGCAATAAGGTTCCACAAAGGTCACAATTGTACGTACAGGGCTTTAGAGAATCAACCACTAGCAATGATAGTAGGGTCCATAATGAACACATGCTACGTACTGGATTTTACAGAATCAACCACTTGCAATGCAATAAGGTTCCACAAATGTCACAATGGTTCGTACTGGGCTTTAGAGAATGAACCAGTTGCAATGAAATAAGGTACCACAAAGGTCACAATGCTACATACTGGGCTTTACAGCATCAACCACTTGCAATGAAAGAAGGGTCCCTAATGATCACAATGCTATGTACTGGTCTTTACAGAATGAACCTCTTGCAATGAAAGCAAGATCGAAATGAACATAATGCTTTGAACTGGGCTTTACAGTATGAACCACTTGCAATGAAAGTAGGATCCACAATGAACATTATGCCATGCACTGGGCTTTACAGAATCAACCACTTGCAATACAATAAGTTTCCACAAAGGTCACAATGGTTCGTACTGGGCTTCAGAGAATCAACCACTAGCAATGAGAGAAGGGTCCATTATGATTACATGCTACGTACTGGGCGTTACAGAATCAACCACTTGCAATGCAATAAGTTTCCACAAGGGTCACAATGGTAAGTACTGGGCTTTAGAGAATCAACCACTAGCAATGATTGAACAGTCCATGATGATCACAATGCTATGTACATGCAGTGAAAGCAAGATCCAAATGAACAGAATGCCATGCACTGAGCGTTACAGTATGAACCACTTGCAATGAAAGTAGGATCCACAATGAACATAATGCCATGCACTGGGCTTTACAGAATTAACCACTTGCAATGCAATAAGGTTCCACAAAGTTCACAATGGTTCGTACTGGGCTTTAGAGATTCAACCACTAGCAATGATAGTAGGGTCCATAATGAACACATGCTACCTACTGGTCTTTACAGAATGAACCTCTTGCAATGAAAGCCAGATCCAAATGAACAGATTGCCATGCACTGAGCTTTACAGTATGAACCACTTGCAATGAAAGTAGGATCCACAATGAACATAATGCCATGCACTGGGCTTTACGAATTAACCACTTGCAATGCAATAAAGTTCCACAAAGGTCACAATGGTACGTACTGGGCTTTAGAGAATCAACCACTAGCAATGAGAGAAGGGTCCATAATGATCACATGATACATACTGGGCTTTACAGAATCAACCACTTGCAATGAGAGAAGGGTCCATAAAGATTACATGCTACGTACTGGGCTTTACAGAATCAACCACTAGCAATCAGAGGTCCATAATGATTACATGCTACCTACTGGTCTTTACAGAATGAACCTCTTGCAATGAAAGCAAGATCGAAATTAAAGTAATGCTTTGAACTGGGCTTTACAGAAGCAACCACTTGCAATGCAATAAGGTTCCACAAAGGTCACAATGGTTCGTACTGGGCTTTAGAGAATCAACCACTTGCAATGATAGGTCCATAATGAACACATGCTACGTACTGGTCTTTACAGAATCAACCACTTGCAATGAGAGAAGGGTCCATAAAGATTACATGCTACGTACTGGGCTTTACAGAATCAACCACTAGCAATCAGAGGTCCATAATGATTACATGCTACCTACTGGTCTTTACAGAATGAACCTCTTGCAATGAAAGCAAGATCGAAATGAACATAATGCTTTGAACTGGGCTTTACAATATGAATCACTTGCAATGAAAGTAGTATCCACAATGAACATAATGCCATGCACTGGGCTTTACTGAATTAACCACTTGCAACGCAATAAGGTTCCACAAAGGTCACAATGGTACGTACTGGGCTTTAGAGAATCAACCACTAGCAATGAGAGAAGGGTCCATAATGATCACATGCTACGTACTGGGCTTTACAGAATCAACCACTTGCAATGCAATAAGGTTCCACAAAGGTCACAAGGGTTCGTACTGGGCTTTAGAGAATCAACCACTAGCAATGATAGTAGGGTCCATAATGAACACATGCTACGTACTGGTCTTTACAGAATGAACCTCTTGCAATGAAAGCAAGACCCAAATGAACAGAATGCCATGCATTGAGCTTTACAGTATGAACCACTTGCAATGAAGGTAAGAAGGGTCCCTAATGATCACAATGCTATGTACTGGGCTTTACAGAGTCAACCACTTGCAATGAAAGCAAGATCCAAATGAACAGAATGCCATGCACTGAGATTTACAGTATGAACCACTTGCAATGAAAGTAGGATCCACAATGAACATAATGCCATGCACTGGGCTTTACAGAATTAACCACTTGCAATGCAATAAAGTTCCACAAAGGTCACTATGGTACATACTGGGCTTTAGAGAATCAACCACTAGCAATCAGAGAAGGGTCCATAATGATCACATGCTACGTACTGGTCTTTACAGAATCAACCACTTGCAATGCATAAAGGTTCCACAAAGGTCACAATGGTTCGTACTGGTCTTTACAGAATGAACCTCTTGCAATGAAAGCAAGACCCAAATGAATAGAATGCCATGCATTGAGCTTTACAGTATGAATCACTTGCAATGAAGGTAAGAAGGGTCCCTAATGAACACAATGCTATCTACTGGGCTTTACAGAATCAACCACTTGCAATGAAAGCAAGATCCAAATGAACAGAATGCCATGCACTGAGCTTTACAGTATGAACCATTTGCAATGAAAGTAGGATCCACAATGAACATAATGCCATGCACTGGGCTTTACAGAATTAATGACTTGCAATGCAATTAGGTTCCACAAAGATCACAATGGTTCTTACTGGGCTTCAGAGAATCAACCACAAGCAATGAGAGAAGAGTCCATAATGATCACAATGCTATGTACTGGGCTTTACAGAATCAACCACTAGCAATCAGAGAAGGGTCCATAATGAACACATGCTACGTAGTGGGCTTTACAGAATCAACCACTAGCAGTCAGAGAAGGGTCCATAATGAACACATGCTACATACTGGTCTTTACAGAATGAACCTCTTGCAATGAAAGCAAGATCGAAATTAAAGTAATGCTTTGAACTGGGCTTTACAGAAGCAACCACTTGCAATGCAATAAGGTTCCACAAAGGTCACAATGGTAAGTACTGGGCTTTAGAGAATCAACCACTAGCATTCAGAGAAGGGTCCATAATGAACTCATGCTACGTACTGGTCTTTACAGAATGAACCTCTTGCAATGAAAGCAAGATCCAAATGAACAGAATGGCATGCAATGAGCTTTACAGTATGAACCACTTGCAATGAAAGAATGATCCCTAATGATCACAATGCTACGTACTGGGCTTTACAGAATTAACCACTTGCAATGCAATAAGGTTCCACAAAGGTCACAAAGGTACATACTGGGCTTTACAGAATCAACCACTAGCAATGAGAGAAGGGTCCATAATGATTACATGCTACCTACTGGTCTTTACAGAATGAACCTCTTGCAATGAAAGCAAGATCGAAATGAAAATAATGCTTTGAACTGGGCTTTACAGAATCAACCACTTGCAATGCAATAAGGTTCCACAAAGGTCACAATGGTTCGTACTGGGCTTTAGAGAATCAACCACTTGCAATGATAGGTCCATAATGAACACATGCTACGTACTGGTCTTTACAGAATGAACCTCTTGCAATGAAAGCAAGATCCCTAATGATCACAATGCTATGTACTGGGCTTTACAGTGTGAACCACTTGCAATGCAATAAGTTTCCACAAAGGTCACAATGGTAAGTACTGGGCTTTAGAGAATCAACCACTAGCAATGAGAGAACGGTCCATAATGATCACAATGCTATGTACTTGCAATGAAAGCAAGATCCAAATGAACAGAATGCCATGCACTGAGCTTTACAGTATGAACCACTTGCAATGAAAGTAGGATCCACAATGAACATAATGCCATGCAATGGGCTTTACAGAATGAACCAGTTGCAATAAAATAAGGTTCCACAAAGGTCACAATGGTTCGTACTGGGCTTTACAGAATCAACCACTAGCAATCAGAGAAGTGTCCATAATGATCACGTACTGCGCTTTAGAGAATGAACCTCTTGCATTGAGAGAACGGTCCATAATAATCACAATGCTACATACTGGGCTTTACAGCATCAACCACTAGCAATGAAAGGTCCATAATGAACACATGCTACGTACTGGGCTTTACAGAATCAACCACTTGCAATAAAAGAAGGGTCCCTAATGATCACAATGCTATGTACTGGGCTTGAAAGAATCAACCACTAGCAATCAGAGAAGGGTCCATAATGATCACAATGCTATGTACTGGGCTTTACAGAATCAACCACTTGCAATGCAATAAGTTTCCACAAAGGTCACAATGGTACGTACTGGGCTTTAGAGAATCAACCACTAGCAATGAGAGAACGGTCCATAATGATCACAATGCTATGTACTGGGCTTTACAGAATTAACCACTTGCAATGAAAGCGAGATCCAAATGAACAGAATGCCATGCACTGAGCTTTACAGTATGTACCACTTGCAATGAAAGTAGGATCCACAATGAACATAATGCCATGCACTGGGCTTTACAGAATTAACCACTTGCAATGCAATAAGGTTCTACAAAGGTCACAATGGTACCTACTGGGCTTTAGAGAATCAACCGCTAGCAATGAGAGAAGGGTCCATAATGAACACATGCTATGTACTGGTCTGTACAGAATGAACCTCTTGCAATGAAAGAGGATCCACAATGAACATAATGCCATGCACTGGGCTTTACAGTGTGAACCGCTTGCAATGAAAATAGGATCCACTATGAACATAATGCCATGCAATGGGCTTTACAGAATGAACCAGTTGCAATAAAATAAGGTTCCACAAAGGTCACAATGGTTCGTACTGGGCTTTATAGAATCAACCACTAGCAATCAGAGAAGTGTCCATAATGATCACATACTACGCACTGCGCTTTAGAGAATGAACCTCTTGCAATGAGAGAACGGTCCATAATGATCACAATGCTATGTACTGGGCTTGAAAGAATCAACCACTAGCAATCAGAGAAGGGTCCATAATGATCACATGCTACGTACTGGGCTTTACAGAATCAACCACTTGCAATGCAATAAGGTTCCACAAAGTTCACAATGGTTCGTACTGGGCTTTAGAGAATCAACCACTAGCAATGATAGTAGGATCCATAATGAACACATGCTACGTACTGGTCTTTACAGAATGAACCTCTTGCAATGAAAGCCAGATCCAAATGAACAGAATGCCATGCACTGAGCTTTACAGTATGAACCACTTGCAATGAAGGTAAGAAGGGTCCATAATGATCACCATGCTATGTACTGGGCTTTACAGAATCAACCACTTGCAATGAGAGCAAGATCCAAATGAATAGAATGCCATGCACTGAGCTTTACAGTATGAACCACTTGCAATGAAAGTAAGAAGGGTCCCTAATAATCACAATGCTATGTACTGGGCTTTACAGAATCAACCACTTGCAATGCAATAAGTTTCCACAAAGGTAACAATGGTACGTACTGGGCTTTACAGCATCAACCACTAGCAATGAAAGGTCCATAATGAACACATGCTACATACTGGACTTTACAGAATCAACCACTTGCAATGAGAGAAGGGTCCCTAATGATCACAATGCTATGTACTGGGCTTTAGAGAATTAACCACTTGCAATGAAAGCAAGATCCAAATGAACAGAATGCCATGCACTGAGCTTTACAGTATGAACCACTTGCAATGAAAGTAGGATCCACAATGAACATAATGCCATGCACTGGGCTTTACAGTATGAACCACTTGCAATGCAATAAGGTTCCACAAAGGTCACAATGCTACGTAATGGACTGTACAGCATCAACCACTTGCAATGCAATAAGGTCACAATGGTAGGTACTGGGCTTTATAGAATCAACCACTAGCAATCAGAGAAGGGTCCATAATGATTACATGCTACCTACTGGTCTTTACAGAATGAACCTCTTGCAATGAAAGCAAGATCGACATGAACATAATGCTTTGAACAGGGCTTTACAGTATGAACCACTTGCAATGAAAGTAGTATCCACAAAGGTTCCACAAAGGTCACAATGGTACGTATTGGGCTTTAGAGAATCAACCACTAGCAATGAAAGGTCCATAATGAACACATGCTACATACTGGACTTTACAGAATCAACCACTTGCAATGAGAGAAGGGTCCCTAATGATCACAATGCTATGTACTGGGCTTTAGAGAATTAACCACTTGCAATGAAAGCAAGATCCAAATGAACAGAATGCCATGCACTGAGCTTTACAGTATGAACCACTTGCAATGAAAGTAGGATCCACAATGAACATAATGCCATGCACTGGGCTTTACAGTATGAACCACTTGCAATGCAATAAGGTTCCACAAAGGTCACAATGCTACGTAATGGACTGTACAGCATCAACCACTTGCAATGCAATAAGGTCACAATGGTAGGTACTGGGCTTTATAGAATCAACCACTAGCAATCAGAGAAGGGTCCATAATGATTACATGCTACCTACTGGTCTTTACAGAATGAACCTCTTGCAATGAAAGCAAGATCGACATGAACATAATGCTTTGAACAGGGCTTTACAGTATGAACCACTTGCAATGAAAGTAGTATCCACAAAGGTTCCACAAAGGTCACAATGGTACGTATTGGGCTTTAGAGAATCAACCACTAGCAATGATAGTTGGGTCCATAATGAACACATCCTACGTACTGGGCTTTACAGAATCAACCACTAGCAATCAGAGAAGGGTCCATAATGATCACATGCTACGTACTGGGCTTTACAGAATCAACCACTTGCAATGCAATAAGGTTCCACAAAGGTCACAATGGTTCGTACTGGGCTTTAGAGAATCAACCACTAGCAATCAGAGAAGGGTCCATAATGATCACACGCTACGTACTGGGCTTTACAGAATCAACCACTTGCAATGCAATAAGGTTCCACAAAGGTCACAATGGTTCGTACTGGGCTTTAGAGAATCAACCACTAGCAATGATAGTAGGGTCCATAATGAACACATGCTACGTACTGGTCTTTACAGAATGAACCTCTTGCAATGAAAGCAAGATCCCTAATGATCACAATGCTATGTACTGGGCTTTACAGTGTGAACCACTTGCAATGCAATAAGTTTCCACAAAGGTCACAATGGTAAGTACTGGGCTTTAGAGAATCAACCACTAGCAATGAGAGAACGGTACATAATGATCACAATGCTATGTACTTGCAATGAAAGCAAGATCCAAATGAACAGAATGCCATGCACTGAGCTTTACAGTATGGACCACTTGCAATGAAAGTAGGATCCACAATGAACATAATGCCATGCAATGGGCTTTACAGAATGAACCAGTTGCAATAAAATAAGGTTCCACAAAGGTCACAATGGTTCGTACTGGGCTTTACAGAATCAACCACTAGCAATCAGAGAAGTGTCCATAATGATCACATACTACGTACTGCGCTTTAGAGAATGAACCTCTTGCAATGAGAGAACGGTCCATAATAATCACAATGCTACATACTGGGCTTTACAGCATCAACCACTAGCAATGAAAGGTCCATAATGAACACATGCTACGTACTGGGCTTTACAGAATCAACCACTTGCAATAAAAGAAGGGTCCCTAATGATCACAATGCTATGTACTGGGCTTGAATGAATCAACCACTAGCAATCAGAGAAGGGTCCATAATGATCACAATGCTATGTACTGGGCTTTACAGAATCAACCACTTGCAATGCAATAAGTTTCCACAAAGGTCACAGTGGTACGTACTGGGCTTTAGAGAATCAACCACTAGCAATGAGAGATCGGTCCATAATGATCACAATGCTATGTACTGGGCTTTACAGAATTAACCACTTGCAATGAAAGCGAGATCCAAATGAACAGAATGCCATGCACTGAGCTTTACAGTATGTACCACTTGCAATGAAAGTAGGATCCACTATGAACATAATGCCATGCACTGGGCTTTACAGAATTAACCACTTGCAATGCAATAAGGTTCTACAAAGGTCACAATGGTACCTACTGGGCTTTAGAGAATCAACCGCTAGCAATGAGAGAAGGGTCCATAATGAACACATGCTATGTACTGGTCTGTAAAGAATGAACCTCTTGCAATGAAAGCTAGATCCAAATGAACAGAATGCCATGCACTGGGCTTTACAGAATGAACGACTTTCAATGCAATAAGGTTCCACAAAGGTCACAATGGTTCGTACTGGGCTTTACAGAATCAACCACTTGCAATGGAATATGGTTCCACAAAGTTCACAATGGTTCGTACTGGGCTTTAGAGAATCAACCACTTGCAATGCAATAAGGTTCCACAAAGTTCACAATGGTTCGTACTGGGCTTTAGAGAATCAACCACTAGCAATGATAGAAGGGTCCATAATGATTACATGCTACGTACTGGGCTTTACAGAATCAACCACTAGCAATCAGAGAAGGGTCCATAATGATTACATGCTACCTACTGGTCTTTACAGAATGAACCTCTTGCAATGAAAGCAAGATCGAAATGAAAATAATGCTTTGAACTTGTCTTTACAGAATCATCCACTTGCAATGAGAGAAGGGTCCATAATGATTACATGCTACGTACTGGGCTTTACAGAATCAACCACTAGCAATCAGAGAAGGGTCCATAATTATCACATGCTACGTACTGGGCTTTACAGAATCAACAACTTGCAATGCAATAAGGTTCCACAAAGGTCACAATGGTACGTACTGGGCTTTAGAGAATCAACCACTAGCAATGAGAGAAGGGTCCATAATGATCACATGATACGTACTGGGCTTTATAGAATCAACCACTAGCAATCAGAGAAGGGTCCATAATTATCACATGCTACGTACTGTGCTTTACAGAATCAACAACTTGCAATGCAATAAGGTTCCACAAAGGTGACAATGGTTCGTTCTGGGCTTTAGAGAATCAACCACTAGCAATGATAGAAGGGTCCATAATGAACACATGCTACATACTGGTCTTTACAGAATGAACCTCTTGCAATGAAAGCAAGATCGAAATTAAAGTAATGCTTTGAACTGGGCTTTACAGAAGCAACCACTTGCAATGCAATAAGGTTCCACAAAGGTCACAATGGTACGTACTGGGCTTTACAGAATCAACCACTAGCAATGAGAGAAGGGTCCATAATGAACACATGCTATGTACTGGGCTTTACAGAATGAACCAGTTGCAATGAAAGGTCCATAATGAACACATGCTATGTACTGGGCTTTACAGAATCAACCACTTGCAATGAAAGAAGGGTCCCTAATGATCACAATGCTATGTACTGGGCTTGAAAGAATCAACCACTAGCAATGAGAGAAGGGTCCATAATGATCACATTCTACGTACTGGGCTTTACAGAATCAGCCACTTGCAATGGAATATGGTTCCACAAAGTTCACAATGGTTCGTACTGGGCTTTAGAGAATCAACCACTTGCAATGAAATAAGGTTCCACAAAGGTCACAATGGTTCGTACTGGGCTTTAGAGAATCAACCACTAGCAATGATAGAAGGGTCCATAATGATTACATGCTACGTACTGGGCTTTACAGAATCAACCACTAGCAATCAGAGAAGGGTCCATAATGATTACATGCTACCTACTGGTCTTTACAGAATGAACCTCTTGCAATGAAAGCAAGATCGAAATGAACATAATGCTTTGAAATGGGCTTTACAGTATGAACCACTTGCAATGAAAGTAGTATCCACAATGAACAGAATGCCATGCACTGGGCTTTACAGAATGAACCACTTTCAATGCAATAAGGTTCCACAAAGTTCACAATGGTTCGTACTGGGCTTTACAGAATCAACCACTAGCAATCAGAGAAGGGTCCATAATGATCACATGCTACGTACTGGGCTTTACAGAATCAACCACTAGCAATCAGAGACGGGTCCATAATGATTACATGCTACCTACTGGTCTTTACAGAATGAACCTCTTGCAATGAAAGCAAGATCGAAATGAACATAATGCTTTGAACTGGGCTTTTCAGAATCAACCACTTTTAAGGCAATAAGGTTCCACAAAGGTCACAATGGTTCATACTGGGCTTTAGAGAATGAACCAGTTGCAATGAAATAACGTTCCACAAAGGTCACAATGGTTCATACTGAGCATAGAGAATCAACCACTAGCAATGAGAGAAGGGTCCATAATGATCACATGATACGTACTGGGCTTTACAGAATCAACCACTAGCAATCAGAGAAGGGTCCATAATTATCACATGCTACGTACTGGGCTTTACAGAATCAACAACTTGCAATGCAATAAGGTTCCACAAAGGTGACAATGGTTCGTACTGGGCTTTAGAGAATCAACCACTAGCAATGAGAGAAGGGTCGCTCATGATCACAATGCTATGTACTGGTCTTTACAGAATGAACCTCTTGCAATGAAAGCAAGATCCAAATGAACAGAATGCCATGCACTGAGCTTTACAGTATGAACAACTTGCAATGAAAGTAAGAAGGGTCCCTAATGATCACAATGCTATGTACTGGGCTTAACAGAATCAACCACTTGCAATGCAATAAGTTTCCACAAAGGTCACAATGGTAAGTACTGGGCTTTAGAGAATCAACCACTAGCAATGATTGAACGGTCCATGATGATCACAATGCTATGTACATGCAATGAAAGCAAGATCCAAATGAACAGAATGCCATGCACTGAGCTTTAAAGTATGAACCACTTGCAATGAAAGTAGTATCCACAATGAACATAATGCCATGCACTGGGCTTTACAGAATGAACCACTTTCAATGCAATAAGGTTCCACAAAGGTCACAATGGTTCGTACTGGGCTTTACAGAATCAACCACTAGCAATCAGAGAAGGGTCCATAATGATCACATGCTACGTACTGGGCTTTACAGAATCAACCACTAGCAATCAGAGACGGGTCCATAATGATTACATGCTACCTACTGGTCTTTACAGAATGAACCTCTTGCAATGAAAGCAAGATCGAAATGAACATAATGCTTTGAACTGGGCTTTACAGAATCAACCACTTTTAAGGCAATAAGGATCCACAAAGGTCACAATGGTTCATACTGGGCTTTAGAGAATCAACCACTAGCAATGAGAGAAGGGTCCATAATAATCACATGATACGTACTGGGCTTTACAGAATCAACCACTAGCAATCAGAGAAGGGTCCATAATTATCACATGCTACGTACTGGGCTTTACAGAATCAACAACTTGCAATGCAATAAGGTTCCACAAAGGTGACAATGGTTCGTACTGGGCTTTAGAGAATCAACCACTAGCAATGAGAGAAGGGTCGCTAATGATCACAATGCTATGTACTGGTCTTTACAGAATGAACCTCTTGCAATGAAAGCAAGATCCAAATGAACAGAATGCCATGCACTGAGCTTTACAGTATGAACAACTTGCAATGAAAGTAAGAAGGGTACCTAATGATCACAATGCTATGTACTGGGCTTAACAGAATCAACCACTTGCAATGCAATAAGTTTCCACAAAGGTCACAATGGTAAGTACTGGGCTTTAGAGAATCAACCACTAGCAATGACTGAACGGTCCATGATGATCACAATGCTATGTACATGCAATGAAAGCAAGATCCAAATGAACAGAATGTCATGCACTGAGCTTTACAGTATGAACCACTTGCAATTAAAGTAGGATCCACAATGAACATAATGCCATGCACTGGGCTTTACAGAATTAACCACTTGCAATGCAATAAGGTTCCACAAAGTTCACAATGGTTCGTACTGGGCTTTAGAGATTCAACCACTAGCAATGATAGTAGGGTCCATAATGAACACATGCTACGTACTGGTCTTTACAGAATGAACCTCTTGCAATGAAAGCCAGATCCAAATGAACAGATTGCCATGCACTGAGCTTTACAGTATGAACCACTTGCAATGAAAGTAGGATCCACAATGAACATAATGCCATGCACTGGGCTTTACGAATTAACCACTTGCAATGCAATAAGGTTCCACAAAGGTCACAATGGTTCATACTGGGCTTTACAGAATGAACCACGTGCAATGCAATAAGGTTCCACAAAGGTCACAAAGGTACATACTGGGCTTTACAGAATCAACCACTAGCAATGAGAGAAGGGTCCATAATGATTACATGCTACCTACTGGTCTTTACAGAATGAACCTCTTGCAATGAAAGCAAGATCGAAATGAAAATAATGCTTTGAACTGGGCTTTACAGAATCAACCACTTGCAATGCAATAAGGTTCCACAAAGGTCACAATGGTTCGTACTGGGCTTTAGAGAATCAAACACTTGCAATGATAGGTCCATAATGAACACATGCTACGTACTGGTCTTTACAGAATCAACCACTTGCAATGAGAGAAGGGTCCATAATGATTACATGCTACGTACTGGGCTTTACAGAAACAACCACTAGCAATGAGAGAAGGGTCCATAATGATTACATGCTACCTACTGGTCTTTACAGAATGAACCTCTTGCAATGAAAGCAACATCGAAATGAAAATAATACTTTGAACTGGGCTTTACAGAATCAACCACTTGCAATGCAATAAGGTTCCACAAAGGTCACAATGGTTCGTACTGGGCTTTAGAGAATCAACCACTTGCAATGATAGGTCCATAATGAACACATGCTACGTACTGGTCTTTACAGAATCAACCACTTGCAATGAGAGAAGGGTCCATAATGATTACATGCTACGTACTGGGCTTTACAGAATCAACCACTAGCAATCAGAGTAGGGACCATAATGATTACATGCTACCTACTGGTCTTTACAGAATGAACCTCTTGCAATGAAAGCAAGATCGAAATGAACATAATGCTTTGAACTGGGCTTTACAATATGAACCACTTGCAATGAAAGTAGTATCCACAAAGAACATAATGCCATGCACTGGGCTTTACTGAATTAACCACTTGCAATGCAATAAGGTTCCACAAAGGTCACAATGGTACGTACTGGGATTTAGAGAATCAACCACTAGCAATGAGAGAAGGGTCCATAATGATCACATGCTATGTACTGGGCTTTACAGAATCAACCACTTGCAATGCAATAAGGTTCCACAAAGGTCACAATGGGTCGTACTGGGCTTTAGAGAATCAACCACTAGCAATGATAGTAGGGTCCATAATGAACACATGCTACGTACTGGTCTTTACAGAATGAACCTCTTGCAATGAAAGCAAGACCCAAATGAACAGAATGCCATGCATTGAGCTTTACAGTATGAACCACTTGCAATGAAGGTAAGAAGGGTCCCTAATGATCACAATGCTATGTACTGGGCTTTACAGAGTCAACCACTTGCAATGAAAGCAAGATCCAAATGAACATAATGCCATGCACTGGGCTTTTCTGAATTAACCACTTGCAATGCAATAAGGTTCCACAAAGGTCACAATGGTACGTACTGGGCTTTAGAGAATCAACCACTAGCAATGAGAGAAGGGTCCATAATGATCACATGCTACGTACTGGGCTTTAAAGAATCAACCACTTGCAATGCAATAAGGTTCCACAAAGGTCACAATGGTACGTACTGGGATTTAGAGAATCAACCACTAGCAATGAGAGAAGGGTCCATAATGATCACATGCTATGTACTGGGCTTTACAGAATCAACCACTTGCAATGCAATAAGGTTCCACAAAGGTCACAATGGGTCGTACTGGGCTTTAGAGAATCAACCACTAGCAATGATAGTAGGGTCCATAATGAACACATGCTACGTACTGGTCTTTACAGAATGAACCTCTTGCAATGAAAGCAAGACCCAAATGAACAGAATGCCATGCATTGAGCTTTACAGTATGAACCACTTGCAATGAAGGTAAGAAGGGTCCCTAATGATCACAATGCTATGTACTGGGCTTTACAGAGTCAACCACTTGCAATGAAAGCAAGATCCAAATGAACATAATGCCATGCACTGGGCTTTTCTGAATTAACCACTTGCAATGCAATAAGGTTCCACAAAGGTCACAATGGTACGTACTGGGCTTTAGAGAATCAACCACTAGCAATGAGAGAAGGGTCCATAATGATCACATGCTACGTACTGGGCTTTAAAGAATCAACCACTTGCAATGCAATAAGGTTCCACAAAGGTCACAATGGTTCGTACTGGGCTTTAGAGAATCAGCCACTAGCAATGATAGTAGGGTCCATAATGAACACATGCTACGTACTGGTCTTTACAGAATGAACCTCTTGCAATGAAAGCAAGATCCAAATGAACAGAATGCCATGCAATGAGCTTTACAGTATGAACCACTTGCAATGAAAGAATGATCCCTAATGATCACAATGCTACGTACTGGGCTTTACACAATTAACCACTTGCAATGCAATAAGGTTCCACAAAGGTCACAATGGTTCGTACTGGGCTTTACAGAATGAACCACGTGCAATGCAATAAGGTTCCACAAAGGTCACAAAGGTACATACTGGGCTTTACAGAATCAACCACTAGCAATGAGAGAAGGGTCCATAATGATTACATGCTACCTACTGGTCTTTACAGAATGAACCTCTTGCTATGAAAGCAACATCGAAATGAAAATAATGCTTTGAACTGGGCTTTACAGATTCAACCACTTGCAATGCAATAAGGTTCCACAAAGGTCACAATGGTTCGTACTGGGCTTTAGAGAATCAACCACGTGCAATGCAATAAGGTTCCACAAAGGTCACAAAGGTACATACTGGGCTTTACAGAATCAACCACTAGCAATGAGAGAAGGGTCCATAATGATTACATGCTACCTACTGGTCTTTACAGAATGAACCTCTTGCAATGAAAGCAAGATCGAAATGAAAATAATGCTTTGAACTGGGCTTTACAGAATCAACCACTTGCAATGCAATAAGGTTCCACAAAGGTCACAATGGTTCGTACTGGGCTTTAGAGAATCAAACACTTGCAATGATAGGTCCATAATGAACACATGCTACGTACTGGTCTTTACAGAATCAACCACTTGCAATGAGAGAAGGGTCCATAATGATTACATGCTACGTACTGGGCTTTACAGAATCAACCACTAGCAATGAGAGAAGGGTCCATAATGATTACATGCTACCTACTGGTCTTTACAGAATGAACCTCTTGCAATGAAAGCAACATCGAAATGAAAATAATACTTTGAACTGGGCTTTACAGAATCAACCACTTGCAATGCAATAAGGTTCCACAAAGGTCACAATGGTTCGTACTGGGCTTTAGAGAATCAACCACTTGCAATGATAGGTCCATAATGAACACATGCTACGTACTGGTCTTTACAGAATCAACCACTTGCAATGAGAGAAGGGTCCATAATGATTACATGCTACGTACTGGGCTTTACAGAATCAACCACTAGCAATCAGAGTAGGGACCATAATGATTACATGCTACCTACTGGTCTTTACAGAATGAACCTCTTGCAATGAAAGCAAGATCGAAATGAACATAATGCTTTGAACTGGGCTTTACAATATGAACCACTTGCAATGAAAGTAGTATCCACAAAGAACATAATGCCATGCACTGGGCTTTACTGAATTAACCACTTGCAATGCAATAAGGTTCCACAAAGGTCACAATGGTACGTACTGGGATTTAGAGAATCAACCACTAGCAATGAGAGAAGGGTCCATAATGATCACATGCTATGTACTGGGCTTTACAGAATCAACCACTTGCAATGCAATAAGGTTCCACAAAGGTCACAATGGGTCGTACTGGGCTTTAGAGAATCAACCACTAGCAATGATAGTAGGGTCCATAATGAACACATGCTACGTACTGGTCTTTACAGAATGAACCTCTTGCAATGAAAGCAAGACCCAAATGAACAGAATGCCATGCATTGAGCTTTACAGTATGAACCACTTGCAATGAAGGTAAGAAGGGTCCCTAATGATCACAATGCTATGTACTGGGCTTTACAGAGTCAACCACTTGCAATGAAAGCAAGATCCAAATGAACATAATGCCATGCACTGGGCTTTTCTGAATTAACCACTTGCAATGCAATAAGGTTCCACAAAGGTCACAATGGTACGTACTGGGCTTTAGAGAATCAACCACTAGCAATGAGAGAAGGGTCCATAATGATCACATGCTACGTACTGGGCTTTAAAGAATCAACCACTTGCAATGCAATAAGGTTCCACAAAGGTCACAATGGTTCGTACTGGGCTTTAGAGAATCAGCCACTAGCAATGATAGTAGGGTCCATAATGAACACATGCTACCAGGGCCGGCCCCACTCATGCGGCAGCTGACGCCGCCGCCTCGGGCGCAGGCCCGGGGGGGCGCCGTCAGGCTGGGCGGGAGGCGGGGCACCGCCCTGACGGTGCCCCGCCTCCCGCCCAGTGCGCCCTGGCCCGTCTGGCCTGCTAGAAAAGGCCAGACGGGCGAGCGGGGGTAACGTGGGAGGCGGGGCCAGCTCTGACGCCGCCCCCCCGCCCAGCGTGCCCTGGCCCCGCCTCCCACGTTGCGTGGGGCAGGGCCAAGGCACGCTGGGCGGGGGGGGGGGAGCGGCGTCAGAGCTGGCCCCGCCTCCCACGTTACCCCCGCTCGCCCGTCTGGCCTGCTACACAAGGCCAGACGGGCGAGCGGGGGTAACGTGGGAGGCGGGGCCAGCTCTGACGCCGCCCCCCCGCCCAGCGTGCCCTGGCCCCGCCTCCCACGTTGCGTGGGAGGCAGGGCCAAGGCACGCTGGGCGGGGGGGGGGAGCGGCGTCAGAGCTGGCCCCGCCTCCCACGTTACCCCCGCTCGCCCGTCTGGCCTGCTACACAAGGCCAGACGGGCGAGCGGGGGTAACGTGGGAGGCGGGGCCAGCTCTGACGCCGCCCCCCCCGCCCAGCGTGCCCTGGCCCCGCCTCCCACGTTGCGTGGGAGGCAGGGCCAAGGCACGCTGGGCGGGGGGGGGGAGCGGCGTCAGAGCTGGCCCCGCCTCCCACGTTACCCCCGCTCGCCCGTCTGGCCTGCTACACAAGGCCAGACGGGCGAGCGGGGGTAACGTGGGAGGCGGGGCCAGCTCTGACGCCGCTCCCCCGCCCAGCGTGCCCTGGCCCCGCCTCCCACGTTGCGTGGGAGGCAGGGCCAAGGCACGCTGGGCGGGGGGGGGGGAGCGGCGTCAGAGCTGGCCCCGCCTCCCACGTTACCCCCGCTCGCCCGTCTGGCCTTTTGTAGCAGGCCAGACTCAGCGGAGGTTCCTCCAGGCCGCAATCGCGGCCTGGAGAAACCTCCGCTGAGTCTGGCCTGCTACACAAGGCCAGACGGGCGAGCGGGGGTAACGTGGGAGGCCGGGCCAGCTCTGACGCCGCCCCCCCCGCCCAGCGTGCCCTGGCCCCGCCTCCCACGCTGCGTGGGAGGCGGGGCCAGGGCACGGGGGGCGGGGCCAACTCTGGCCCCGCCCCCTCACTATTCGCCCTGGCCCCGCCTCCCACGCTGCGTGGGAGGCGGGGCCAGGGCACGCTGGGCGGGGCCAGGGCGCCGGTGGCGGGGGCGCTTTTCAGCGCCCCCGCTTTACATCAAAAAATATCTCCGGCCGGCCCTGCATGCTACGTACTGGTCTTTACAGAATGAACCTCTTGCAATGAAAGCAAGATCCAAATGAACAGAATGCCATGCAATGAGCTTTACAGTATGAACCACTTGCAATGAAAGAATGATCCCTAATGATCACAATGCTACGTACTGGGCTTTATACAATTAACCACTTGCAATGCAATAAGGTTCCACAAAGGTCACAATGGTTCGTACTGGGCTTTACAGAATGAACCACGTGCAATGCAATAAGGTTCCACAAAGGTCACAAAGGTACATACTGGGCTTTACAGAATCAACCACTAGCAATGAGAGAAGGGTCCATAATGATTACATGCTACCTACTGGTCTTTACAGAATGAACCTCTTGCTATGAAAGCAACATCGAAATGAAAATAATGCTTTGAACTGGGCTTTACAGATTCAACCACTTGCAATGCAATAAGGTTCCACAAAGGTCACAATGGTTCGTACTGGGCTTTAGAGAATCAACCACTTGCAATGATAGGTCCATAATGAACACATGCTACGTACTGGTCTTTACAGAATCAACCACTTGCAATGAGAGAATGGTCCATAATGATTACATGCTACGTACTGGGCTTTAAGGAATCAACCACTAGCAATCAGAGAAGGGTCCATAATGATTACATGCTACCTACTGGTCTTTACAGAATGAACCTCTTGCAATGAAAGCAAGATCGAAATGAACATAATGCTTTGAACTGGGCTTTACAATATGAACCACTTGCAATGAAAGTAGTATCCACAATGAACATAATGCCATGCACTGGGCTTTACTGAATTAACCACTTGCAATGCAATAAGGTTCCACAAAGGTCACAATGGTACGTACTGGGCTTTAGAGAATCAACCACTAGCAATGAGAGAAGGGTCCATAATGATCACATGCTACGTACTGGGCTTTACAGAATCAACCACTTGCAATGCAATAAGGTTCCACAAAGGTCACAATGGTTCGTACTGGGCTTTAGCGAATCAACCACTAGCAATGATAGTAGGGTCCATAATGAACACATGCTACGTACTGGTCTTTACAGAATGAACCTCTTGCAATGAAAGCAAGACCCAAATGAACAGAATGCCATGCATTGAGCTTTACAGTATGAACCACTTGGAATGAAGGTAAGAAGGGTCCCTAATGATCACAATGCTATGTACTGGGCTTACGTACTGGGCTTTACAGAATCAACCACTTGCAATGGAATATGGTTCCACAAAGTTCACAATGGTTCGTACTGGGCTTTAGAGAATCAACCACTTGCAATGCAATAAGGTTCCACAAAGTTCACAATGGTTCGTACTGGGCTTTAGAGAATCAACCACTAGCAATGATAGAAGGGTCCATAATGATTACATGCTACGTACTGGGCTTTACAGAATCAACCACTAGCAATCAGAGAAGGGTCCATAATGATTACATGCTACCTACTGGTCTTTACAGAATGAACCTCTTGCAATGAAAGCAAGATCGAAATGAAAATAATGCTTTGAACTTGTCTTTACAGAATCATCCACTTGCAATGAGAGAAGGGTCCATAATGATTACATGCTACGTACTGGGCTTTACAGAATCAACCACTAGCAATCAGAGAAGGGTCCATAATTATCACATGCTACGTACTGGGCTTTACAGAATCAACAACTTGCAATGCAATAAGGTTCCACAAAGGTCACAATGGTACGTACTGGGCTTTAGAGAATCAACCACTAGCAATGAGAGAAGGGTCCATAATGATCACATGATACGTACTGGGCTTTATAGAATCAACCACTAGCAATCAGAGAAGGGTCCATAATTATCACATGCTACGTACTGTGCTTTACAGAATCAACAACTTGCAATGCAATAAGGTTCCACAAAGGTGACAATGGTTCGTTCTGGGCTTTAGAGAATCAACCACTAGCAATGATAGAAGGGTCCATAATGAACACATGCTACATACTGGTCTTTACAGAATGAACCTCTTGCAATGAAAGCAAGATCGAAATTAAAGTAATGCTTTGAACTGGGCTTTACAGAAGCAACCACTTGCAATGCAATAAGGTTCCACAAAGGTCACAATGGTACGTACTGGGCTTTACAGAATCAACCACTAGCAATGAGAGAAGGGTCCATAATGAACACATGCTATGTACTGGGCTTTACAGAATGAACCAGTTGCAATGAAAGGTCCATAATGAACACATGCTATGTACTGGGCTTTACAGAATCAACCACTTGCAATGAAAGAAGGGTCCCTAATGATCACAATGCTATGTACTGGGCTTGAAAGAATCAACCACTAGCAATGAGAGAAGGGTCCATAATGATCACATTCTACGTACTGGGCTTTACAGAATCAGCCACTTGCAATGGAATATGGTTCCACAAAGTTCACAATGGTTCGTACTGGGCTTTAGAGAATCAACCACTTGCAATGAAATAAGGTTCCACAAAGGTCACAATGGTTCGTACTGGGCTTTAGAGAATCAACCACTAGCAATGATAGAAGGGTCCATAATGATTACATGCTACGTACTGGGCTTTACAGAATCAACCACTAGCAATCAGAGAAGGGTCCATAATGATTACATGCTACCTACTGGTCTTTACAGAATGAACCTCTTGCAATGAAAGCAAGATCGAAATGAACATAATGCTTTGAAATGGGCTTTACAGTATGAACCACTTGCAATGAAAGTAGTATCCACAATGAACAGAATGCCATGCACTGGGCTTTACAGAATGAACCACTTTCAATGCAATAAGGTTCCACAAAGTTCACAATGGTTCGTACTGGGCTTTACAGAATCAACCACTAGCAATCAGAGAAGGGTCCATAATGATCACATGCTACGTACTGGGCTTTACAGAATCAACCACTAGCAATCAGAGACGGGTCCATAATGATTACATGCTACCTACTGGTCTTTACAGAATGAACCTCTTGCAATGAAAGCAAGATCGAAATGAACATAATGCTTTGAACTGGGCTTTACAGAATCAACCACTTTTAAGGCAATAAGGATCCACAAAGGTCACAATGGTTCATACTGGGCTTTAGAGAATGAACCAGTTGCAATGAAATAACGTTCCACAAAGGCCACAATGGTTCATACTGAGCTTTAGAGAATCAACCACTAGCAATGAGAGAAGGGTCCATAATGATCACATGATACATACTGGGCTTTACAGAATCAACCACTAGCAATCAGAGAAGGGTCCATAATTATCACATGCTACGTACTGGGCTTTACAGAATCAACAACTTGCAATGCAATAAGGTTCCACAAAGGTCACAATGGTACGTACTGGGCTTTAGAGAATCAACCACTAGCAATGAGAGAAGGGTCCATAATAATCACATGATACGTACTGGGCTTTACAGAATCAACCACTAGCAATCAGAGAAGGGTCCATAATTATCACATGCTACGTACTGGGCTTTACAGAATCAACAACTTGCAATGCAATAAGGTTCCACAAAGGTGACAATGGTTCGTACTGGGCTTTAGAGAATCAACCACTAGCAATGAGAGAAGGGTCGCTAATGATCACAATGCTATGTACTGGTCTTTACAGAATGAACCTCTTGCAATGAAAGCAAGATCCAAATGAACAGAATGCCATGCACTGAGCTTTACAGTATGAACAACTTGCAATGAAAGTAAGAAGGGTACCTAATGATCACAATGCTATGTACTGGGCTTAACAGAATCAACCACTTGCAATGCAATAAGTTTCCACAAAGGTCACAATGGTAAGTACTGGGCTTTAGAGAATCAACCACTAGCAATGACTGAACGGTCCATGATGATCACAATGCTATGTACATGCAATGAAAGCAAGATCCAAATGAACAGAATGCCATGCACTGAGCTTTACAGTATGAACCACTTGCAATGAAGGTAAGAAGGGTCCCTAATGATCACAATGCTATGTACTGGGCTTTACAGAGTCAACCACTTGCAATGAAAGCAAGATCCAAATGAACAGAATGCCATGCACTGAGATTTACAGTATGAACCACTTGCAATGAAAGTAGGATCCACAATGAACATAATGCCATGCACTGGGCTTTACGAATTAACCACTTGCAATGCAATAAAGTTCCACAAATGTCACTATGGTACATACTGGGCTTTAGAGAATCAACCACTAGCAATCAGAGAAGGGTCCATAATGATCACATGCTACGTACTGGTCTTTACAGAATGAACCTCTTGCAATGAAAGCAAGATCGAAATGACCATAATGCTTTGAACTGGGCTTTACAATATGAACCACTTGCAATGAAAGTAGTATCCACAAAGAACATAATGCCATGCACTGGGCTTTACTGAATCAACCACTTGCAATGCAATAAGGTTCCACAAAGGTCACAATGGTTCGTACTGGGCTTTAGAGAATCAACCACTTGCAATGATAGAAGGGTCCATAATGATTACATGCTACGTACTGGGCTTTACAGAATCAACCACTAGCAATCAGAGAAGGGTCCATAATGCTTACATGCTACCTACTGGTCTTTACAGAATGAACCTCTTGCAATGAAAGCAAGATCGAAATGAACATAATGCTTTGAAATGGGCTTTACAGTATGAACCACTTGCAATGAAAGTAGTATCCACAATGAACATAATGCCATGCACTGGGCTTTACAGAATGAACCACTTTCAATGCAATAAGGTTCCACAAAGGTCACAATGGTTCGTACTGGGCTTTACAGAATCAACCACTAGCAATCAGAGAAGGGTCCATAATGATCACATGCTACGTACTGGGCTTTACAGAATCAACCACTAGCAATCAGAGAAGGGTCCATAATGATTACATGCTACCTACTGGTCTTTACAGAATGAACCTCTTGCAATGAAAGCAAGATCGAAATGAACATCATGCTTTGAACTGGGCTTTTCAGAATCAACCACTTTTAAGGCAATAAGGTTCCACAAAGGTCACAGTGGTTCATACTGGGCTTTAGAAAATGAACCAGTTGCAATGAAATAAGGTTCCACAAAGGTCACAATGGTTCATACTGAGCTTTAGAGAATCAACCACTAGCAATGAGAGAAGGGTCCATAATGATCACATGATACGTACTGGGCTTTACAGAATCAACCACTAGCAATCAGAGAAGGGTCCATAATTATCACATGCTACGTACTGGGCTTTACAGAATCAACAACTTGCAATGCAATAAGGTTCCACAAAGGTCACAATGGTACGTACTGGGCTTGAGAGAATCAACCACTAGCAATGAGAGAAGGGTCCATAATGATCACATGATACGTACTGGGCTTTACAGAATCAACCACTAGCAATCAGAGAAGGGTCCATAATTATCACATGCTACGTACTGGGCTTTACAGAATCAACAACTTGCAATGCAATAAGGTTCCACAAAGGTCACAATGGTTCGTACTGGGCTTTAGAGAATCAACCACTAGCAATGAGAGAAGGGTCCATAATGAACACATGCTACGTACTGGTCTTTACAGAATGAACCTCTTGCAATGAAAGCAAGATCCAAATGAACAGAATGCCATGCACTGAGCTTTACAGTATGAACAACTTGCAATGAAAGTAAGAAGGGTCCCTAATGATCACAATGCTATGTACTGGGCTTAACAGAATCAACCACTTGCAATGCAATAAGTTTCCACAAAGGTCACAATGGTAAGTACTGGGCTTTAGAGAATCAACCACTAGCAATGATTGAACGGTCCATGATGATCACAATGCTATGTACATGCAATGAAAGCAAGATCCAAATGAACAGAATGCCATGCACTGAGCTTTACAGTATGAACCACTTGCAAAGAAAGTAGGATCCACAATGAACATAATGCCATGCACTGGGCTTTACAGAATTAACCACTTGCAATGCAATAAGGTTCCTCAAAGTTCACAATGGTTCGTACTGGGCTTTAGAGATTCAACCACTAGCAATGATAGTAGGGTCCATAATGAACACATGCTACGTACTGGTCTTTACAGAATGAACCTCTTGCAATGAAAGCCAGATCCAAATGAACAGATTGCCATGCACTGAGCTTTACAGTATGAACCACTTTCAATGAAAGTAGGATCCACAATGAACATAATGCCATGCACTGGGCTTTACGAATTAACCACTTGCAATGCAATAAAGTTCCACAAAGGTCACAATGGTACGTACTGGGCTTTAGAGAATCAACCACTAGCAATCAGAGAAGGGTCCATAATGAACACATGCTACGTAGTGGGCTTTACAGAATCAACCACTAGCAGTCAGAGAAGGGTCCATAATGAACACATGCTACATACTGGTCTTTACAGAATGAACCTCTTGCAATGAAAGCAAGATCGAAATTAAAGTAATGCTTTGAACTGGGCTTTACAGAAGCAACCACTTGGAATGCAATAAGGTTCCACAAAGGTGACAATGGTTCGTACTGGGCTTTAGAGAATCAACCACTAGCAATCAGAGAAGGGTCCATAATGAACTCATGCTACGTACTGGTCTTTACAGAATGAACCTCTTGCAATGAAAGCCAGATCCAAATGAACAGAATGCCATGCAATGAGCTTTACAGTATGAACCACTTGCAATGAAAGAATGATCCCTAATGATCACAATGCTACGTACTGGGCTTTACAGAATTAACCACTTGCAATGCAATAAGGTTCCACAAAAGTCACAATGGGTCGTACTGGGCTTTAGAGAATCAACCACTAGCAATAAGAGAAGGGTCCATAATGAACACATGCTACGTACTGGTCTTTACAGAATGAACCTCTTGCAATGAAAGCAAGATCCAAATGAATAGAATGCCATGCAATGAGTTTTACAGTATGAACCACTTGCAATGAAAGAATGATCCCTAATGATCACAATGCTACGTACTCGGCTTTACAGAATTAACCACTTGCAATGCAATAAGGTTCCACAAAGGTTACAATGGTTCGTACTGGGCTTTACAGAATGAACCACGTGCAATGCAATAAGGTTCCACAAAGGTCACAAAGGTACATACTGGGCTTTACAGAATCAACCACTAGCAATGAGAGAAGGGTCCATAATGATTACATGCTACCTACTGGTCTTTACAGAATGAACCTCTTGCAATGAAAGCAGGATCGAAATGAAAATAATGCTTTGAACTTGGCTTTACCGAATCAACCACTTGCAATGCAATAAGGTTCCACAAAGGTCACAATGGTTCGTACTGGGCTTTAGAGAATCAACCACTTGCAATGATAGGTCCATAATGAACACATGCTACGTACTGGTCTTTACAGAATCAACCACTTGCAATGAGAGAAGGGTCCATAATGATTACATGCTACGTACTGGGCTTTACAGAATCAACCACTAGCAATGAGAGAAGGGTCCATAATGATTACATGCTACCTACTGGTCTTTACAGAATGAACCTCTTGCAATGAAAGCAAGATCGGAACGAAAATAATGCTTTGAACTGGGCTTTACAGAATCAACCACTTGCAATGCAATAAGGTTCCACAAAGGTCACAATGGTTCGTACTGGGCTTTAGAGAATCAACCACTTGCAATGATAGGTCCATAATGAACACATGCTACGTACTGGTCTTTACAGAATCAACCACTTGCAATGAGAGAAGGGTCCATAATGATTACATGCTACGTACTGGGCTTTACAGAATCAACCACTAGCAATGAGAGAAGGGTCCATAATGATTACATGCTACCTACTGGTCTTTACAGAATGAACCTCTTGCAATGAAAGCAAGATCGAAATGAACATAATGCTTTGAACTGGGCTTTACAATATGAACCACTTGCAATGAAAGTAGTATCCACAAAGAACATAATGCCATGCACTGGGCTTTACTGAATTAACCACTTGCAATGCAATAAGGTTCCACAAAGGTCACAATGGTACGTACTGGGCTTTAGAGAATCAACCACTAGCAATGAGAGAAGGGTCCATAATGATCACATGCTACGTACTGGGCTTTACAGAATCAACCACTTGCAATGCAATAAGGTTCCACAAAGGTCACAATGGGTCGTACTGGGCTTTAGAGAATCAACCACTAGCAATGATAGTAGGGTCCATAATGAACACATGCTACGTACTGGTATTTACAGAATGAACCTCTTGCAATGAAAGCAAGACCCAAATGAACAGAATGACATGCATTGAGCTTTACAGTATGAACCACTTGCAATGAAGGTAAGAAGGGTCCCTAATGATCACAATGCTATGTACTGGGCTTTACAGAGTCAACCACTTGCAATGAAAGCAAGATCCAAATGAACATAATGCCATGCACTGGGCTTTACTGAATTAACCACTTGCAATGCAGTAAGGTTCCACAGAGGACACAATGGTACGTACTGGGCTTTAGAGAATCAACCACTAGCAATGAGAGAAGGGTCCATAATGATCACATGCTACGTACTGGGCTTTACAGAATCAACCACTTGCAATGCAATAAGGTTCCACAAAGGTCACAATGGTTCGTACTGGGCTTTAGAGAATCAACCACTAGCAATGATAGTAGGGTCCATAATGAACACATGCTACGTACTGGTCTTTACAGAATGAACCTCTTGCAATGAAAGCAAGATCCAAATGAACAGAATGCCATGCAATGAGCTTTACAGTATGAACCACTTGCAATGAAAGAATGATCCCTAATGATCACAATGCTACGTACTCGGCTTTACAGAATTAACCACTTGCAATGCAATAAGGTTCCACAAAGGTCACAATGGTTCGTACTGGGCTTTACAGAATGAACCACGTGCAATGCAATAAGGTTCCACAAAGGTCACAAAGGTACATACTGGGCTTTACAGAATCAACCACTAGCAATGAGAGAAGGGTCCATAATGATTACATGCTACCTACTGGTCTTTACAGAATGAACCTCTTGCAATGAAAGCAAGATCGAAATGAAAATAATGCTTTGAACTGGGCTTTACAGAATCAACCACTTGCAATGCAATAAGGTTCCACAAAGGTCACAATGGTTCGTACTGGGCTTTAGAGAATCAACCACTTCCAATGATAGGTCCATAATGAACACATGCTACGTACTGGTCTTTACAGAATCAACCACATGCAATGAGAGAAGGGTCCATAATGATTACATGCTACATACTGGGCTTTACAGAATCAACCACTAGCAATCAGAGAAGGGTCCATAATGATTACATGCTACCTACTGGTCTTTACAGAATGAACCTCTTGCAATGAAAGCAAGATCGAAATGAAAATAATGCTTTGAACTGGGCTTTACAGAATCAACCACTTGCAATGCAATAAGGTTCCACAAAGGCCACAATGGTTCGTACTGGGCTTTAGAGAATCAACCACTAGCAATCAGAGAAGGGTCCATAATGATTACATGCTACCTACTGGTCTTTACAGAATGAACCTCTTGCAATGAAAGCAAGATCCAAATGAACAGAATGCCATGCACTGAGCTTTACAGTATGAACCACTTGCAATGAAAGTAGGATCCACAATGAACATAATGCCATGCACTGGGCTTTACAGAATTAACCACTTGCAATGCAATAAGGTTCCTCAAAGTTCACAATGGTTCGTACTGGGCTTTAGAGATTCAACCACTAGCAATGATAGTAGGGTCCATAATGAACACATGCTACGTACTGGTCTTTATAGAATGAACCTCTTGCAATGAAAGCCAGATCCAAATGAACAGATTGCCATGCACTGAGCTTTACAGTATGAACCACTTGCAATGAAAGTAGGATCCACAATGAACATAATGCCATGCACTGGGCTTTACGAATTAACCACTTGCAATGCAATAAAGTTCCACAAAGGTCACAATGGTACGTACTGGGCTTTAGAGAATCAACCACTAGCAATCAGAGAAGGGTCCATAATGAACACATGCTACGTAGTGGGCTTTACAGAATCTACCACTAGCAGTCAGAGAAGGGTCCATAATGAACTCATGCTACGTACTGGTCTTTACAGAATGAACCTCTTGCAATGAAAGCAAGATCCAAATGAACAGAATGCCATGCAATGAGCTTTACAGTATGAACCACTTGCAATGAAAGAATGATCCCTAATGATCACAATGCTACGTACTGGGCTTTACAGAATTAACCACTTGCAATGCAATAAGGTTCCACAAAGGTCACAATGGTTCGTACTGGGCTTTAGAGAATCAACCACTTGCAATGATAGGTCCATAATGAACACATGCTACGTACTGGTCTTTACAGAATCAACCACTTGCAATGAGAGAAGGGTCCATAATGATTACATGCTACGTACTGGGCTTTACAGAATCAACCACTAGCAATCAGAGAAGGGTCCATAATGATTACATGCTACCTACTGGTCTTTACAGAATGAACCTCTTGCAATGAAAGCAAGATCGAAATGAAAATAATGCTTTGAACTGGGCTTTACAGAATCAACCACTTGCAATGCAATAAGGTTCCACAAAGGTCACAATGGTTCGTACTGGGCTTTAGAGAATCAACCACTTGCAATGATAGGTCCATAATGAACACATGCTACGTACTGGTCTTTACAGAATCAACCACTTGCAATGAGAGAAGGGTCCATTATGATTACATGCTAAGTACTGGGCTTTACAGAATCAACCACTTACAATGCAATAAGTTTCCACAAAGGTCACAATGGTAAGTACTGGGCTTTAGAGAATCAACCACTAGCAATGATTGAACGGTCCATGATGATCACAATGCTATGTACATGCAGTGAAAGCAAGATCCAAATGAACAGAATGCCATGCACTGAGCTTTACAGTATGAACCACTTGCAATGAAAGTAGGATCCACAATGAACATAATGCCATGCACTGGGCTTTACAGAATTAACCACTTGCAATGCAATAAGGTTCCACAAAGTTCACAATGGTTCGTACTGGGCTTTAGAGATTTAACCACGAGCAATGATAGTAGGGTCCATAATGAACACATGCTACGTACTGGTCTTTACAGAATGAACCTCTTGCAATGAAAGGCAGATCCAAATGAACAGATTGCCATGCACTGAGCTTTACAGTATGAACCACTTGCAATGAAAGTAGGATCCACAATGAACATTATGCCATGCACTGGGCTTTACGAATTAACCACTTGCAATGCAATAAAGTTCCACAAAGGTCACAATGGTACGTACTGGGCTTTAGAGAATCAACCACTAGCAATCAGAGAAGGGTCCATAATGAACACATGCTACGTAGTGGGCTTTACAGAATCAACCACTAGCAGTCAGAGAAGGGTCCATAATGAACATATGCTACATACTGGTCTTTACAGAATGAACCTCTTGCAATGAAAGCAAGATCGAAATTAAAGTAATGCTTTGAACTGGGCTTTACAGAAGCAACCACTTGCAATGCAATAAGGTTCCACAAAGGTCACAATGGTTCGTACTGGGCTTTAGAGAATCAACCACTAGCAATCAGAGAAGGGTCCATAATGAACGCATGCTACGTACTGGTCTTTACAGAATGAACCTCTGGCAATGAAAGCAAGATCCAAATGAACAGAATGCCATGCAATGAGCTTTACAGTATGAACCACTTGCAATGAAAGAATGATCCCTAATGATCACAATGCTACGTACTGGGCTTTACAGAATTAACCACTTGCAATGCAATAAGGTTCCACAAAGGTCACAATGGTTCGTACTGGGCTTTACAGAATGAACCACGTGCAATGCAATAAGGTTCCACAAAGGTCACAAAGGTACATACTGGGCTTTACAGAATCAACCACTAGCAATGAGAGAAGGGTCCATAATGATTACATGCTACCTACTGGTCTTTACAGAATGAACCTCTTGCAATGAAAGCAAGATCGAAATGAACATAATGCTTTGAAATGGGCTTTACAGTATGAACCACTTGCAATGAAAGTAGTATCCACAATGAACATAATGCCATGCACTGGGCTTTACAGAATGAACCACTTTCAATGCAATAAGGTTCCACAAAGGTCACAATGGTTCATGCTACATACTGGTCTTTACAGAATGAACCTCTTGCAATGAAAGCAAGATCGAAATTAAAGTAATGCTTTGAACTGGGCTTTACAGAAGCAACCACTTGCAATGCAATAAGGTTCCACAAAGGTCACAATGGTTCATACTGGGCTTTAGAGAATCAACCACTAGCAATCAGAGAAGGGTCCATAATTATCACATGCTACGTACTGGGCTTTACAGAATCAACAACTTGCAATGCAATAAGGTTCCACAAAGGTCACAATGGTACGTACTGGGCTTTAGAGAATCAACCACTAGCAATGAGAGAAGGGTCCATAATGATCACATGATACGTACTGGGCTTTACAGAATCAACCACTAGCAATGCAATAAGTTTCCACAAAGGTCACAATGGTAAGTACTGGGCTTTAGAGAATCAACCACTAGCAATGATTGAACGGTCCATAATGATCACAATGCTATGTACATGCAATGAAAGCAAGATCCAAATGAACAGAATGCCATGCACTGAGCGTTACAGTATGAACCACTTGCAATGAAAGTAGGATCCACAATGAACATAATGCCATGCACTGGGCTTTACAGAATTAACCACTTGCAATGCAATAAGGTTCCACAAAGTTCACAAAGGTACATACTGGGCTTTACAGAATCAACCACTAGCAATGAGAGAAGGGTCCATAATGATTACATGCTACCTACTGGTCTTTACAGAATGAACCTCTTGCAATGAAAGCAAGATCGAAATGAAAATAATGCTTTGAACTGGGCTTTACAGAATCAACCACTTGCAATGCAATAAGGTTCCACAAAGGTCACAATGGTTCGTACTGGGCTTTAGAGAATCAACCACTTCCAATGATAGGTCCATAATGAACACATGCTACGTACTGGTCTTTACAGAATCAACCACATGCAATGAGAGAAGGGTCCATAATGATTACATGCTACGTACTGGGCTTTACAGAATCAACCACTAGCAATCAGAGAAGGGTCCATAATGATTACATGCTACCTACTGGTCTTCACAGAATGAACCTCTTGCAATGAAAGCAAGATCGAAATGAAAATAATGCTTTGAACATAATGATTACATGCTACCTACTGGTCTTTACAGAATGAACCTCTTGCAATGAAAGCAAGATCCAAATGAACAGAATGCCATGCACTGAGCTTTACAGTATGAACCACTTGCAATGAAAGTAGGATCCACAATGAACATAATGCCATGCACTGGGCTTTACGAATTAACCACTTGCAATGCAATAAAGTTCCACAAAGGTCACAATGGTACGTACTGGGCTTTAGACAATCAACCACTAGCAATCAGAGAAGGGTCCATAATGAACACATGCTACGTAGTGGGCTTTACAGAATCAACCACTAGCAGTCAGAGAAGGGTCCATAATGAACACATGCTACATACTGGTCTTTACAGAATGAACCTCTTGCAATGAAAGCAAGATCGAAATGAACATAATGCTTTGAACTGGGCTTTACAGAAGCAACCACTTACAATGCAATAAGGTTCCACAAAGGTCACAATGGTTCGTACTGGGCTTTAGAGAATCAACCACTAGCAATCAGAGAAGGGTCCATAATGAACTCATGCTACGTACTGGTCTTTATAGAATGAACCTCTTGCAATGAAAGCCAGATCCAAATGAACAGATTGCCATGCACTGAGCTTTACAGTATGAACCACTTGCAATGAAAGTAGGATCCACAATGAACATAATGCCATGCACTGGGCTTTACGAATTAACCACTTGCAATGCAATAAAGTTCCACAAAGGTCACAATGGTACGTACTGGGCTTTAGAGAATCAACCACTAGCAATCAGAGAAGGGTCCATAATGAACACATGCTACGTAGTGGGCTTTACAGAATCAACCACTAGCAGTCAGAGAAGGGTCCATAATGAACACATGCTACATACTGGTCTTTACAGAATGAACCTCTTGCAATGAAAGCAAGATCGAAATGAACATAATGCTTTGAACTGGGCTTTACAGAAGCAACCACTTGCAATGCAATAAGGTTCCACAAAGGTCACAATGGTTCGTACTGGGCTTTAGAGAATCAACCACTAGCAATCAGAGAAGGGTCCATAATGAACTCATGCTACGTACTGGTCTTTACAGAATGAACCTCTTGCAATGAAAGCAAGATCCAAATGAACAGAATGCCATGCAATGAGCTTTACAGTATGAACCACTTGCAATGAAAGAATGATCCCTAATGATCACAATGCTACGTACTGGGCTTTACAGAATTAACCACTTGCAATGCAATAAGTTTCCACAAAGGTCACAATGGTTCGTACTGGGCCTTTCAGAATGAACCACGTGCAATGCAATAAGGTTCCACAAAGGTCACAAAGGTACATACTGGGCTTTACAGAATCAACCACTAGCAATGAGAGAAGGGTCCATAATGATTACATGCTACCTACTGGTCTTTACAGAATGAACCTCTTGCAATGAAAGCAAGATCGAAATGAAAATAATGCTTTGAACTGGGATTTACAGAATGAACCACTAGCAATCAGAGAAGGGTCCATAATGATCACATGCTACGTACTGGGCTTTACAGATTCAACAACTTGCAATGCAATAAGGTTCCACAAAGGTGACAATGGTTCGTACTGGGCATTAGAGAATCAACCACTAGCAATGAGAGAAGGGTCGCTAATGATCACAATGCTATGTACTGGTCTTTACAGAATGAACCTCTTGCAATGAAAGCAAGATCCAAATGAACAGAATGCCATGCACTGAGCTTTACAGTATGAACAACTTGCAATGAAAGTAAGAAGGGTCCCTAATGATCACAATGCTATGTACTGGGCTTAACAGAATCAACCACTTGCAATGCAATAAGTTTCCACAAAGGTCACAATGGTAAGTACTGGGCTTTAGAGAATCAACCACTAGCAATGATTGAACGGTCCATGATGATCACAATGCTATGTACATGCAATGAAAGCAAGATCCAAATGAACAGAATGCCATGCACTGAGCTTTACAGTATGAACCACTTGCAATGAAAGTAGGATCCACAATGAACATAATGCCATGCACTGGGCTTTACAGAATTAACCACTTGCAATGCAATAAGGTTCCACAAAGTTCACAATGGTTCGTACTGGGCTTCAGAGAATCAACCACTAGCAATGAGAGAAGAGTCCATAATGATCACAATGCTATGTACTGGGCTTTACAGAATTAATCACTTGCAATGAAAGCAAGATCCAAATGAACAGAATGCCAAGCATTGAGCTTTACAGTATGAACCACTTGCAATGTAAGTAGGATCCACAATAAACATAATGCCATGCACTGGGCTTTACAGAATTAACCACTTGCAATGCAATAAGGTTCCACAAAGTTCACAATGGTTCGTACTGGGCTTTAGAGATTCAACCACTAGCAATGATAGTAGGGTCCATAATGAACACATGCTACATACTGGTCTTTACACAATGAACCTCTTGCAATGAAAGCCAGATCCAAATGAACAGAATGCCATGCACTGAGCTTTACAGTATGAACCACTTGCAATGAAGGTAAGAAGGGTCCCTAATGATCACAATGCTATGTACTGGTCTTTACAGAATCAACCACTTGCAATGAAAGCAAGATCCATATGAACAGATTGCCATGCACTGAGCTTTACAGTATGAACCACTTGCAATGAAAGTAGGATCCACAATGAACATAATGCCATGCACTGGGCTTTACGAATTAACCACTTGCAATGCAATAAAGTTCCACAAAGGTCACAATGGTACGTACAGGGATTTAGAGAATCAACCACTAGCAATCAGAGAAGGGTCCATAATTAACACATGCTACGTAGTGGGCTTTACAGAATCAACCACTAGCAGTCAGAGAAGGGTCCATAATGAACACATGCTACATACTGGTCTTTACAGAATGAACCTCTTGCAATGAAAGCAAGATCGAAATTAAAGTAATGCTTTGAACTGGGCTTTACAGAAGCAACCACTTGCAATGCAATAAGGTTCCACAAAGGTCACAATGGTTCGTACTGGGCTTTAGAGAATCAACCACTAGCAATCAGAGAAGGGTCCATAATGAACTCATACTACGTACTGGTCTTTACAGGAATGAACCTCTTGCAATGAAAGCAAGATCCAAATGAACAGAATGCCATGCAATGAGCTTTACAGTATGAACCACTTACAATGAAAGAATGATCCCTAATGATCACAATGCTACGTACTGGGCTTTACAGAATTAACCACTTGCAATGCAATAAGTTTCCACAAAGGTCACAATGGTTCGTACTGGGCCTTTCAGAATGAACCACGTGCAATGCAATAAGGTTCCACAAAGGTCACAAAGGTACATACTGGGCTTTACAGAATCAACCACTAGCAATGAGAGAAGGGTCCATAATGATTACATGCTACCTACTGGTCTTTACAGAATGAACCTCTTGCAATGAAAGCAAGATCGAAATGAAAATAATGCAATGAAAGTAGGATCCACAAAGAACATAACGCCATGCACTGGGCTTTACAGAATTAACCACTTGCAATGCAATAAGGTTCCACAAAGTTCACAATGGTTCGTACTGGGCTTTAGAGATTCAACCACTAGCAATGATAGTAGGGTCCATAATGAACACATGCTACGTACTGGTCTTTACAGAATGAACCTCTTGCAATGAAAGCCAGATCCAAATGAACAGATTGCCATGCACTGAGCTTTACAGTATGAACCACTTGCAATGAAAGTAGGATCCACAATGAACATAATGCCATGCACTGGGCTTTACGAATTAACCACTTACAATGCAATAAAGTTCCACAAAGGTCACAATGGTTTGTACTGGGCTTTACAGAATGAATCACGTGCAATGCAATAAGCTTCCACAAAGGTCACAATGGTTCGTACTGGGCTTTAGAGAATCAACCACTTGCAATGATAGAAGGGTCCATAATGATTACATGCTACGTACTGGGCTTTACAGAATCAACCACTAGCAATCAGAGAAGGGTCCATAATGATTACATGCTACCTACTGGTCTTTACAGAATGAACCTCTTGCAATGAAAGCAAGATGGAAATGAACATAATGCTTTGAAATGGGCTTTACAGTATGAACCACTTGCAATGAAAGTAGTATCCACAATGAACATAATGCCATGCACTGGGCTTTACAGAATGAACCACTTTCAATGCAATAAGGTTCCACAAAGGTCACAATGGTTCGTACTGGGCTTTACAGAATCACCCATAGCAATCAGAGAATGGTCCATAATGATCACATGCTACGTACTGGGCTTTACAGAATCAACCACTAGCAATCAGAGAAGGGTCCATAATGATTACATGCTACCTACTGGTCTTTACAGAATGAACCTCTTGCAATGAAAGCAAGATCGAAATGAACATAATGCTTTGAACTGGGCTTTTCAGAATCAACCACTTTTAAGGCAATAAGGTTCCACAAAGGTCACAATGGTTCATACTGGGCTTTAGAGAATGAACCAGTTGCAATCAAATAAGTTTCCACAAAGGTCACAATGGTTCATACTGAGCTTTAGAGAATCAACCACTAGCAATGAGAGAAGGGTCCATAATGATCACATGATACGTACTGGGCTTTACAGAATCAACCACTAGCAATCAGAGAAGGGTCCATAATTATCAGATCTTACGTACTGGGCTTTACAGAATCAACAACTTGCAATGCAATAAGGTTCCACAAAGGTCACAATGGTACGTACTGGGCTTTAGAGAATCAACCACTAGCAATGAGAGAAGGGTCCATAATGATCACATGCTACGTACTGGGCTTTACAGAATCAACCACTTGCAATGAAAGCCAGATCCAAATGAACAGATTGCCAAGCACTGAGCTTTACAGTATGAACCACTTGCATTGAAAGTAGGATCCACAATGAACATAATGCCATGCACTGGGCTTTACGAATTAACCACTTGGAATGCAATAAAGTTCCACAAAGGTCACAATGTTACGTACTGGGCTTTAGAGAATCAACCACTAGCAATCAGAGAAGGGTCCATAATGAACACATGTTACGTAGTGGGCTTTACAGAATCAACCACTAGCAGTCAGAGAAGGGTCCATAATGAACACATGCTACATACTGGTCTTTACAGAATGAACCTCTTGCAATGAAAGCAAGATCGAAATTAAAGTAATGCTTTGAACTGGGCTTTACAGAAGCAACCACTTGCAATGCAATAAGGTTCCACAAAGGTCACAATGGTTCGTACTGGGCTTTAGAGAATCAACCACTAGCAATCAGAGAAGGGTCCATAATGAACTCATGCTACGTACTGGTCTTTACAGAATGAACCTCTTGCAATGAAAGCAAGATCCAAATGAAGAGAATGCCATGCAATGAGCTTTACAGTATGAACCACTTGCAATGAAAGAATGATCCGTAATGATCACAATGCTACGTACTGGGCTTTACAGAATTAACCACTTGCAATGCAATAAGGTTCCACAAAGATCACAATGGTTCGTACTGGGCTTTACAGAACGAACCACGTGCAATGCAATAAGGTTCCACAAAGGTCACAAAGGTACATACTGCGCTTTAGAGAATCAACCACTAGCAATGAGAGAAGGGTCCAAAATGATTACATGCTACCTACTGGTCTTTACAGAATGAACCTCTTGCAATGAAAGCAAGATCGAAATGAAAATAATGCTTTGAACTGGGCTTTACAGAATCAACCACTTGCAATGCAAAGGTTCCACAAAGGTCACAATGGTTCGTACTGGGCTTTAGAGAATCAACCACTTGCAATGATAGGTCCACAATGAACACATGCTACGTACTGGTCTTTACAGAATCAACCACTTGCAATGAGAGAAGGGTCCATAATGATTACATGCTACGTACTGGGCTTTACAGAATCAACCACTAGCAATGAGAGAAGGGTCCATAATGATTACATGCTACCTACTGGTCTTTACAGAATGAACCTCTTGCAATGAAAGCAAGATCGAAATGAAAATAATGCTTTGAACTGGGCTTTACAGAATCAACCACTTGCAATGCAATAAGGTTCCACAAAGGTCACAATGGTTCGTACTGGGCTTTAGAGAATCAACCACTTGCAATGATAGGTCCATAATGAACACATGCTACGTACTGGTCTTTACAGAATCAACCACTTGCAATGAGAGAAGGGTCCATAATGATTACATGCTACGTACTGGGCTTTACAGAATCAACCACTAGCAATCAGAGAAGGGTCCATAATGATTACATGCTACCTACTGGTCTTTACAGAATGAACCTCTTGCAATGAAAGCAAGACCCAAATGAACAGAATGCCATGCATTGAGCTTTACAGTATGAACCACTTGCAATGAAAGTAAGAAGGGTCCCTAATGATCACAATGCTATGTACTGGGCTTAACAGAATCAACCACTTGCAATGCAATAAGTTTCCACAAAGGTCACAATGGTAAGTACTGGGCTTTAGAGAATCAACCACTAGCAATGATTGAACGGTCCATGATGATCACAATGCTATGTACATGCAATGAAAGCAAGATCCAAATGAACAGAATGCCATGCACTGAGCTTTACAGTATGAACCACTTGCAATGAAAGTAGGATCCACAATGAACATAATGCCATGCACTGGGCTTTACAGAATTAACCACTTGCAATGCAATAAGGTTCCACAAAGTTCACAATGGTTCGTACTGGGCTTTAGAGATTCAACCACTAGCAATGATAGTAGGGTCCATAATGAACACATGCTACGTACTGGTCTTTACAGAATCCACAATGAACATAATGCCATGCACTGGGCTTTACGAATTAACCACTTGCAATGCAATAAAGTTCCACAAAGGTCACAATGGTACGTACTGGGCTTTAGAGAATCAACCAGTAGCAATCAGAGAAGGGTCCATAATCAGGGCCGGCCCAAGGAAATTTTCAAGTGTAAGCGAAACAGGATTTTGGTGCCCCCCCCCTCAAAAAAAACCCAATCACCGAGAAATAAAAGGTAGAAGGTAGAGGTGAATAGAATGGATAAAAGAGTTTACCTTACAACCGGAAGTTTATTAACAACATTATGGTCATATAGTAACATTACATAGAATTAACACCAATCTTGCATTTTAATAAATAAATATTTTAATAAACTTTGCAACAATTTTAATTTTTTTGTTATTTCTAGTCTACAAGTACTACACAAAGGTTTCCTGGTCATGATATCTCTTCAGAAGATTTTTCAGACTTCGGACTACCTTCAGATCAGTTTTGTTTGGGAGAACGGAGCCCCAGGAGAATAGACACTTCCTTTCTCAGGAAGTGAACTCTTGTCCTTCAGAAGTGCCACGCCAGCGTGGACCATTGTAATGGGTGTAGCAAAGCAGGGGAAATCCAGTCATGAATCAATCAGGGCCAGCTAACACCTCCCAACAAAGTATTCCCATCATCAAAGTCTGGTAAATCCTCTGTTTTCTCACGGCCACAGACGGCAGAAGCACATATCATATCCCAAAGAACACCACTCTGAAAACGGGAATTCCAGACAGGAAACAATCAGGGCCAGCTAACACCTCCCAACAAAAAATTCACTCAGAGAGGAAACAGCCTGGCTGTAAATCTGCAAAGCCATTACATCCTTATCATTTTTCCTAATTGCAGCATTCATACTTGCCTCTAACAGACAAAAAAAAAAAACAATCAGAAATATTGTATATTCACAACCTTTAAGAAATAATATCCCCTGATGGCACAGCATGTGAAAGCGCTGAGCTGCTGAAATTCTGGACTGAAAGGCCGCAGCAGATTTGAATTGGGGGACCAGAGTGAGCCCTCACTGTTAGCCCCAGCTTCTGCCAACCCAGAAGTTCAAAAACATGCAAATGTGAGTGCATCAATAGGTACTGCTCCAGCGGGAAGGTAACGCTGCTCCATGCAGTCATCCCACATGACCTTGGAGGAGTCTACGGACAACGCTGGCTCTTTGGCTTAGAAATGGAGATGAGCACCAAACCCCAGAATCAGACATGACTGGACTTAATGTCAGGGGAAAAACATTTACCCTTTAGGGTTGTTGTATGTCTTTCAGGCTGTGTGGCCATGTTCCAGAAGTATTCTTTCCTGACGTTTCGCCCACATCTATGGCAGGCATCCTCAGAGGTTGTGAGGTATCCATACCTCACAACCTCTGAGGATGCCTGCCATAGATGTGGGTGAAACGTCAGGAGAGAATACTTCTGGAACATGGCCACACAGCCCGAAAGACATACAACAACCCTGTGATCCCGGCCATGAAAGCCTTCGACAACATGTTTACCCTTTACCTTAACTACCACCAGTTCCTCAATACTTTATTTCCCATACCACCATACTTCGCCACAACAAAGCGTGGTCGGGCACAACTAGTATATATAATATATAATTATTAAAACTATAAATCCCAGCAACTACAACTCCCTACTCAATTAATTAATTAACAAAACATTCAGTCACCAACTACTACTCCCAAAACAAGGGATTAAACATTAAACATGTACAGTAGAGTTTCACTTATCCAACATAAGTAGGCCAGCAGAACGTTGGATAAGCAAATATGTTGGATAATAAGGAGAGATTAAGAAAAAGCCTATTGAACATCAAAATAGGTTATGATTTTACAAATTAAGCACCAAAACATCATGTTGGACAACAAATTTGACAGAAAAAGTAGTTCCATGCATAGTAATGCTATGTAGTAATTACAGTGGAGTCTCACTTATCCAACACTCGCTTATCCAATGTTCTGGATTATCCAACGCATTTTTGTAGTCAATGTTTTCAATATATCGTGAGAGGGCCAGCTAACACCTCCCAACAAAGTATTCCCATCATCAAAGTCTGGTAAATGCTCTGTTTTCTCACGGCCACAGACGGCAGAAGCACATAACATATCGCATAGAACACCACTCTGAAATCAGGGGAATTCCATACAGGAAACAATCAGGGCCAGCTAACACCTCCCAACAAAAAATTCACTCAGGGAGGAAACAGCCAGGGTTTAAAGCTGCAAGGCCTTTACATCCTTATCATTTTTCCTAATTGCAGCATTCATACTTGCCTCTAACAGACAAAAAAAAACAATCAGAAATATTGTATATTCACCTTTAGGAAATAATATCCCCTGATGGCACAGCGTGTGAAAGCGCTGAGCTGCTGAAATTCTGGTCTGAAAGGTCGCAGCAGATTTGAATTGGGGGACCAGAGTGAGCCCTCACTGTTAGCCCCAGCTTCTGCCAACCCAGAAGTTCAAAAATATGCAAATGTGAGTGCATCAATAGGTACTGCTCCAGCGGAAAGGTAACGCCGCTCCATGCAGTCATTCCACATGACCTTGGAGGAGTCTACGGACAACGCTGGCTCTTTGGCTTAGAAATGGAGATGAGCACCAAACCCCAGAATCAGACATGACTGGACTTAATGTCAGGAGGAAAACATTTACCCTTTAGGGTTGTTGTATGTCTTTCGGGCTGCGTGGCCATGTTCCAGAAGCATGCTCTCCTAACGTTTCACCTACATCTATGGCAGGCATCCTCAGAGGTTGTGAGGTCTGTTGGAAACTAGGCATGTAGAGTTTACATATCTGTGGAATGTTCAAGGGTGGGAGAAAGAACTCTTGTCTGTTGGAGGCAAGTGTGAATGTTGCAATTAATCATCTTGATTAGCAGTGAAAAGCCTTGCAGCTTCAAGGTCTGGCTGATTCCTACCTGTGGGAATCCTTTGTTGGGAGGTGTTACCTGGTTGTTTCATGTCTGGAATTCCCGTTTTCACAGTTTGTTTCTTTATTTACTGTCCTGATTTTAGAGTTTTAAAATGCTGTTTGCCAGATTTTGTTCATTTTCATGGTTTCCTCCTTTCTGTTGATATTGTCCACTTGCCTCCTCCTTGCTCAATTCTCCCTTCCTGGACATGGCCACAGGTCGCCAGGGCGA
The DNA here is from genome assembly GCF_035594765.1 of Anolis carolinensis. Classification (NCBI taxonomy): domain Eukaryota; kingdom Metazoa; phylum Chordata; class Lepidosauria; order Squamata; family Anolidae; genus Anolis; species Anolis carolinensis. The sequence goes on from NC_085841.1 coordinate 203,324,266, forward strand.
GCTGCGGCCACGTCCAGGAACTAAGGGAGGATTGGGCGATCTCTGCTGCTAATATCAAGGGCTGGAAAAGACCCCTTGGGCTACTTAGTCCAGCCCTCTTCTGCCTTTGTCCACCACAAGCAAAGCACCCCTGGCAGATGGCCACCCAACCTCAATGTTAGTAATAATAACAATAAAAATAATATCAAGGGCTGGAAAAGACCCCTTGGGCCATTTAGTCCAGCCCTCTTCTGCCTTTGTCCACCACAAGCAAAGCACCCCTGGCAGATGGTCACCCAGCCTCAATGTTAGTAATAATAACAATAAAAATAATATCAAGGGCTGGAAAAAACCCCTTGGGCCATTTAGTCCAGCCCTCTTCTGCCTTTGTCCACCACAAATTAAATAATAATTATAATACCTTTGTAAACACAAGCAAAACTCCAACTCCAGGCAGGCACAGGGCGAGGAAGGAGGCAGGAAAGGCTTGTGCAGGGAGAGGGAGGAGCCAGGAATGGCTGCAAATGCTTTTGCCGGGAGAGGTCAGAAAGGGCTGCAAAGGCTTGTGCAGGGAAAGGACAGCAGCGGCATGCACCTTCTTCGAGGCAGGAGGAGGAAGCCACTGCTGTGGGGGCCGGATAGATGCCGGTCGCCAGGGCAAGCTGCGGCCGCGTCCAGGAACGAAGGGAGGTTTGGGCGATCTCTGCTGTGTGCGTGCACACAGCAGAGATCGCCCAATTCTCCCTTCCTGGACGCGGCCGCAGGTCGCCAGGGCGAGCTGCGGCCGCGTCCAGGAACGAAGGGAGGTTTGGGCGATCTCTGCTGTGTGCGTGCACACAGCAGAGATCGCCCAATTCTCCCTTCCTGGACGCGGCCGCAGGTCGCCAGGGCGAGCTGCGGCCGCGTCCAGGAACGAAGGGAGGTTTGGGCGATCTCTGCTGTGTGCGTGCACACAACAGAGATCACCCAATTCTCCCTTCCTGGACGCGGCCGCAGGTCGCCAGGGCGAGCTGCGGCCGCGTCCAGGAACGAAGGGAGGCTTGGGCGATCTCTGCTGTGTGCATGCACACAGCAGAGATCGCCCAATTCTCCCTTCCTGGACGCGGCCGCAGGTCGCAAGGGCGAGCTGCGGCCGCGTCCAGGAACGAAGGGAGAATTGGGCAATCTCTGCTGTGGCGCTATGGGCGGCTGTGGACGCCTCGACAGCGCCCCTAGCGGCCAGCGCCCGAGGCCGCCGCTTCAGCAGCCTCATATGTCCAACCGGCCCTGTCCATAATGAACACATGCTACGTAGTGGGCTTTACAGAATCAACCACTAGCAGTCAGAGAAGGGTCCATAATGAACACATGCTACATACTGGTCTTTACAGAATGAACCTCTTGCAATGAAAGCAAGATCGAAATTAAAGTAATGCTTTGAACTGGGCTTTACAGAAGCAACCACTTGCAATGCAATAAGGTTCCACAAAGGTCACAATGGTTCATACTGGGCTTTAGAGAATCAACCACTAGCAATGAGAGAAGGGTCCATAATGATCACATGCTACGTACTGGGCTTTACAGAATCAACCTCTTGCAATGAAAGCAAGACCCAAATGAACAGAATGCCATGCATTGAGCTTTACAGTATGAACCACTTGCAATGAAGGTAAGAAGGGTCCCTAATGATCACAATGCTATGTACTGGGCTTGAAAGAATCAACCACTAGCAATGAGAGAAGGGTCCATAATGATCACATGCTACGTACTGGGCTTTACAGAATCAACCACTTGCAATGGAATATGGTTCCAGAAAGTTCACAATGGTTCGTACTGGGCTTTAGAGAATCAACCACTAGCAATGAGAGAAGGGTCCATAATGATCACATGATACGTACTGGGCTTTACAGAATCAACCACTAGCAATCAGAGAAGGGTCCATAATTACCACATGCTACGTACTGGGCTTTACAGAATCAACAACTTGCAATGCAATAAGGTTCCACAACGGTGACAATGGTTCGTCCTGGGCTTTAGAGAATCAACCACTAGCAATGAGAGAAGGGTCGCTAATGATCACAATGCTATGTACTGGTCTTTACAGAATGAACCTCTTGCAATGAAAGCAAGATCCAAATGAACAGAATGCCATGCACTGAGCTTTACAGTATGAACAACTTGCAATGAAAGTAAGAAGGGTCCCTAATGATCACAATGGTATGTACTGGGCTTAACAGAATCAACCACTTGCAATGCAATAAGTTTCCACAAAGGTCACAATGGTAAGTACTGGGCTTTAGAGAATCAACCACTAGCAATGATTGAACGGTCCATGATGATCACAATGCTATGTACATGCAATGAAAACAAGATCCAAATGAACAGAATGCCATGCACTGAGCTTTACAGTATGAACCACTTGCAATGAAAGTAGGATCCACAATGAACATAATGCCATGCACTGGGCTTTACGAATTAACCACTTGCAATGCAATAAAGTTCCACAAAGGTCACAATGGTACGTACTGGGCTTTAGAGAATCAACCACTAGCAATCAGAGAAGGGTCCATAATGAACACATGCTACGTAGTGGGCTTTACAGAATCAACCACTAGCAGTCAGAGAAGGGTCCATAATGAACACATGCTACATACTGGTCTTTACAGAATGAACCTCTTGCAATGAAAGCAAGATCGAAATTAAAGTAATGCTTTGAACTGGGCTTTACAGAAGCAACCACTTGCAATGCAATAAGGTTCCACAAAGGTCACAATGGTTCGTACTTTAGAGAATCAACCACTAGCAATGAGAGAAGGGTCCATAATGAACACATGCTACGTAGTGGGCTTTACAGAATCAACCACTAGCAGTCAGAGAAGGGTCCATAATGAACACATGCTACATACTGGTCTTTACAGAATGAACCTCTTGCAATGAAAGCAAGATCGAAATTAAAGTAATGCTTTGAACTGGGCTTTACAGAAGCAACCACTTGCAATGCAATAAGGTTCCACAAAGGTCACAATGGTTCATACTGGGCTTTAGCGAATCAACCACTAGCAATGATAGTAGGGTCCATAATGAACACATGCTACGTACTGGTCTTTACAGAATGAACCTCTTGCAATGAAAGCAAGACCCAAATGAACAGAATGCCATGCATTGAGCTTTACAGTATGAACCACTTGCAATGAAGGTAAGAAGGGTCCCTAATGATCACAATGCTATGTACTGGGCTTGAAAGAATCAACCACTAGCAATGAGAGAAGGGTCCATAATGATCACATGCTACGTACTGGGCTTTACAGAATCAACCACTTGCAATGGAATATGGTTCCACAAAGTTCACAATGGTTCGTACTGGGCTTTAGAGAATCAACCACTTGCAATGCAATAAGGTTCCACAAAGGTCACAATGGTTCGTACTGGGCTTTACAGAATGAATCACGTGCAATGCAATAAGGTTCCACAAAGGTCACAATGGTACATACTGGGCTTTAGAGAATCAACCACTAGCAATCAGAGAAGGGTGCATAATGATTACATGCTACCTACTGGTCTTTACAGAATGAACCTCTTGCAATGAAAGCAAGATCGAAAGGAAAATAATGCTCTGAACTGGCCTTACAGAATCAACCACTTGCAATGCAATAAGGTTCCACAAAGTTCACAATGGTTCGTACTGGGCTTCAGAGAATCAACCCCTAGCAATGAGAGAAGAGTCCATAATGATCACAATGCTAGGCTTTACAGAATTAACCACTTGCAATGAAAGCAAGATCCAAATGAACAGAATGCCAAGCATTGAGCTTTACAGTATGAACCACTTGCAATGTAAGTAGGATCCACAATAAACAAAATGCCATGCACTGGGCTTTACAGAATTAACCACTTGCAATGCAATAAGGTTCCACAAAGTTCACAATGGTTCGTACTGGGCTTTAGAGATTCAACCACTAGCAATGATAGTAGGGTCCATAATGAACACATGCTACGTACTGGTCTTTACACAATGAACCTCTTGCAATGAAAGCCAGATCCAAATGAACAGAATGCCATGCACTGAGCTTTACAGTATGAACCACTTGCAATGAAGGTAAGAAGGGTCCCTAATGATCACAATGCTATGTACTGGTCTTTACAGAATCAACCACTTGCAATGAGAGAAGGGTCCATAATGATTACATGCTACGTACTGGGCTTTACAGAATCAACCACTAGCAATCAGAGAAGGGTCCATAATTATCACATGCTACGTACTGGGCTTTACAGAATCAACAACTTGCAATGCAATAAGGTTCCACAAAGGTCACAATGGTACGTACTGGGCTTTAGAGAATCAACCACTAGCAATGAGAAAAGGGTCCATAATGATCACATGATACGTACTGGGCTTTACAGAATCAACCACTAGCAATCAGAGTAGGGTCCATAATTATCACATGCTACGTACTGTGCTTTACAGAATCAACAACTTGCAATGCAATAAGGTTCCACAAAGGTCACAATGGTACGTACTGGGCTTTAGAGAATCAACCACTAGCAATGAGAAAAGGGTCCATAATGATCACATGATACGTACTGGGCTTTACAGAATCAACCACTAGCAATCAGAGTAGGGTCCATAATTATCACATGCTACGTACTGTGCTTTACAGAATCAACAACTTGCAATGCAATAAGGTTCCACAAAGGTCACAATGGTACGTACTGGGCTTTAGAGAATCAACCACTAGCAATGAGAAAAGGGTCCATAATGATCACATGATACGTACTGGGCTTTACAGAATCAACCACTAGCAATCAGAGTAGGGTCCATAATTATCACATGCTACGTACTGTGCTTTACAGAATCAACAACTTGCAATGCAATAAGGTTCCACAAAGGTCACAATGGTACGTACTGGGCTTTAGAGAATCAACCACTAGCAATGAGAAAAGGGTCCATAATGATCACATGATACGTACTGGGCTTTACAGAATCAACCACTAGCAATCAGAGTAGGGTCCATAATTATCACATGCTACGTACTGTGCTTTACAGAATCAACAACTTGCAATGCAATAAGGTTCCACAAAGGTGACAATGGTTCGTACTGGGCTTTAGAGAATCAACCACTAGCAATGAGAGAAGGGTCGCTAATGATCACAATGCTATGTACTGGTCTTTACAGAATGAACCTCTTGCAATGAAAGCAAGATCCAAATGAACAGAATGCCATGCACTGAGCTTTACAGTATGAACAACTTGCAAAGAAAGTAAGAAGGGTCCCTAATGATCACAATGCTATATACTGGGCTGAACAGAATCAACCACTTGCAATGCAATAAGGTTCCACAAAGTTCACAATGGTTCGTACTGGGCTTCAGAGAATCAACCACTAGCAATGAGAGAAGAGTCCATAATGATCACAATGCTATGTACTGGTCTTTACACAATGAACCTCTTGCAATGAAAGCCAGATCCAAATGAACAGAATGCCATGCACTGAGCTTTACAGTATGAACCACTTGCAATGAAGGTAAGAAGGGTCCCTAATGATCACAATGCTATGTACTGGTCTTTACAGAATCAACCACTTGCAATGAAAGCAAGATCCATATGAACAGATTGCCATGCACTGAGCTTTACAGTATGAACCACTTGCAATGAAAGTAGGATCCACAATGAACATAATGCCATGCACTGGGCTTTCCGAATTAACCACTTGCAATGCAATAAAGTTCCACAAAGGTCACAATGGTACGTACTGGGCTTTAGAGAATCAACCACTAGCAATCAGAGAAGGGTCCATAATGAACACATGCTACGTAGTGGGCTTTACAGAATCAACCAGTAGCAGTCAGAGAAGGGTCCATAATGAACACATGCTACGTACTGGTCTTTACAGAATGAACCTCTTGCAATGAAAGCAAGATCGAAATTAAAGTAATGCTTTGAACTGGGCTTTACAGAAGCAACCACTTGCAATGCAATAAGGTTCCACAAAGGTCACAATGGTACGTACTGGGCTTTACAGAATCAACCACTAGCAATGAGAGAAGGGTCCATAATGAACACATGCTATGTACTGGGCTTTACAGAATGAACCAGTTGCAATGAAAGGTCCATAATGAACACATGCTACGTACTGGGCTTTACAGAATCAACCACTTGCAATGAAAGAAGGGACCCTAATGATCACAATGCTATGTACTGGGCTTGAAAGAATCAACTACTAGCAATGAGAGAAGGGTCCATAATGATCACATTCTACGTACTGGGCTTTACAGAATCAGCCACGGGCAATTGAATATGGTTCCACAAAGTTCACAATGGTTCGTACTGGGCTTTAGAGAATCAACCACTTGCAATGCAATAAGGTTTCACAAAGGTCACAATGGTTCGTACTGGGCTTTAGAGAATCAACCACTAGCAATGATAGAAGGGTCCATAATGATTACATGCTACCTACTGGTCTTTACAGAATGAACCTCTTGCAATGAAAGCAAGATCGAAATGAACATAATGCTTTGAAATGGGCTTTACAGTATGAACCACTTGCAATGAAAGTAGTATCCACAATGAACATAATGCCATGCACTGGGCTTTACAGAATGAACCACTTTCAATGCAATAAGGTTCCACAAAGGTCACAATGGTTCGTACTGGGCTTTAGAGAATCAACCACTTGCAATGATAGAAGGGTCCATAATGAACACATGCTACGTACTGGTCTTTACAAAATCAACCACTTGCAACGAGAGAAGGGTCCATAATGATTACATGCTACGTACTGGGTTTTACAGAATCAACCACTAGCAATCAGAGAAGGGTCCATAATTATCACATGCTACCTACTGGTCTTTACAGAATGAACCTCTTGCAATGAAAGCAAGATCGAAATGAAAATAATGCTTTGAACTGGCCTTACAGAATCAACCACTTGCAATGCAATAAGGTTCCACAAAGGTCACAATGGTTCGTACTGGGCTTTAGAGAATCAACCACTTGCAATGATAGAAGGGTCCATAATGAACACATGCTACGTACTGGTCTTTACAAAATCAACCACTTGCAATGAGAGAAGGGTCCATAATGATTACATGCTACGTACTGGGCTTTACAGAATCAACCACTAGCAATCAGAGAAGGGTCCATAATTATCACATGCTACCTACTGGTCTTTACAGAATGAACCTCTTGCAATGAAAGCAAGATCGAAATGAACATAATGCTTTGAACTGGGCTTTTCAGAATCAACCACTTTTAAGGCAATAAGGTTCCACAAAGGTCACAATGGTTCATACTGGGCTTTAGAGAATGAACTAGTTGCAATGAAATAAGGTTCCACAAAGGTCACAATGGTTCATACTGAGCTTTAGAGAATCAACCACTAGCAATGAGAGAAGGGTCCATAATGATCACATGATACGTACTGGGCTTTACAGAATCAACCACTAGCAATCAGAGAAGGGTCCATAATTATCACATGCTACCTACTGGGCTTTACAGAATCAACAACTTGCAATGCAATAAGGTTCCACAAAGGTCACAATGGTACGTACTGGGCTTTACAGAATCAACCACTAGCAAAGAGAGAAGGGTCCGTAATTATCACATGATACGTACTGGGCTTTACAGAATCAACCACTGGCAATCAGAGAAGGGTCCATAATTATCACATGCTACGTACTGGGCTTTACAGAATCAATAACTTGCAATGCAATAAGGTTCCACAAAGGTGACAATGGTTCGTACTGGGCTTTAGAGAATCAACCACTAGCAATGAGAGAAGGGTCGCTAATGATCACAATGCTATGTACTGGTCTTTACAGAATGAACCTCTTGCAATGAAAGCAAGATCCAAATGAACAGAATGCCATGCACTGAGCTTTACAGTATGAACAACTTGCAATGAAAGTAAGAAGGGTCCCTAATGATCACAATGCTATGTACTGGGCTTAACAGAATCAACCACTTGCAATGCAAAAAGTTTCCACAAAGGTCACAATGGTTCGTACTGGGCTTTAGAGAATCAACCACTAGCAATGAGAGAACGGTCCATGATGATCACAATGCTATGTACATGCAATGAAAGCAAAATCCAAATGAACAGAATGCCATGCACTGAGCTTTACAGTATGAACCACTTGCAATGAAAGTAGGATCCACAATGAACATAATGCCATGCACTGGGCTTTACAGAATTAACCACTTGCAATGCAATAAGGTTCCACAAAGTTCACAATGGTTCGTACTGGGCTTTAGAGATTCAACCACTAGCAATGATAGTAGGTTCCATAATGAACACATGCTACGTACTGGTCTTTACAGAATGAACCTCTTGCAATGAAAGCCAGATCCAAATGAACATAATGCCATGCACTGGGCTTTACGAATTAACCACTTGCAATGCAATAAAGTTCCACAAAGGTCACAATGGTACGTACTGGGCTTTAGAGAATCAACCACTAACAATCAGAGAAGGGTCCATAATGAACACATGCTACGTAGTGGGCTTTACAGAATCAACCACTAGCAGTCAGAGAAGGGTCCATAATGAACACATGCTACATACTGGTCTTTACAGAATGAACCTCTTGCAATGAAAGCAAGATCGAAATTAAAGTAATGCTTTGAACTGGGCTTTACAGAAGCAACCACTTGCAATGCAATAAGGTTCCACAAAGGTCACAATGGTTCGTACTGGGCTTTAGAGAATCAACCACTTGCAATGCAATAAGGTTTCACAAAGGTCACAATGGTTCGTACTGGGCTTTAGAGAATCAACCACTAGCAATGATAGAAGGGTCCATAATGATTACATGCTACGTACTGGGCTTTACAGAATCAACCAATCAGAGCAATCAGAGAAGGGTCCATAATGATTACATGCTACCTACTGGTCTTTACAGAATGAACCTCTTGCAATGAAAGCAAGATCGAAATGAACATAATGCTTTGAAATGGGCTTTACAGTATGAACCACTTGCAATGAAAGTAGTATCCACAATGAACATAATGCCATGCACTGGGCTTTACAGAATGAACCACTTTCAATGCAATAAGGTTCCACAAAGGTCACAATGGTTCGTACTGGGCTTTACAGAATCAACCACTTTTAAGGCAATAAGGATCCACAAAGGTCACAATGGTTCATACTGGGCTTTAGAGAATGAACCAGTTGCAATGAAATAACGTTCCACAAAGGCCACAATGGTTCATACTGAGCTTTAGAGAATCAACCACTAGCAATGAGAGAAGGGTCCCTAATGATCACATGATACGTACTGGGCTTTACAGAATCAACCACTAGCAATCAGAGAAGGGTCCATAATTATCACATGCTACGTACTGGGCTTTACAGAATCAATAACTTGCAATGCAATAAGGTTCCACAAAGGTGACAATGGTTCGTACTGGGCTTTAGAGAATCAACCACTAGCAATGAGAGAAGGGTCGCTAATGATCACAATGCTATGTACTGGTCTTTACAGAATGAACCTCTTGCAATGAAAGCAAGATCCAAATGAACAGAATGCCATGCACTGAGCTTTACAGTGTGAACAACTTGCAATGAAAGTAAGAAGGGTCCCTAATGATCACAATGGTATGTACTGGGCTTAACAGAATCAACCACTTGCAATGCAATAAGTTTCCACAAAGGTCACAATGGTAAGTACTGGGCTTTAGAGAATCAACCACTAGCAATGATTGAACGGTCCATGATGATCACAATGCTATGTACATGCAATGAAAGCAAGAGCCAAATGAACAGAATGCCATGCACTGAGCTTTACAGTATGAACCACTTGCAATGAAAGTAGGATCCACAATGAACATAATGCCATGCACTGGGCTTTACAGAATTAACCACTTGCAATGCAATAAGGTTCCACAAAGTTCACAATGGTTCGTACTGGGCTTCAGAGAATCAACCACTAGCAATGAGAGAAGAGTCCATAATGATCACAATGGGATGTACTGGGCTTTACAGAATTAACCACTTGCAATGAAAGCAAGATCCAAATGAACAGAATGCCAAGCATTGAGCTTTACAGTATGAACCACTTGCAATGTAAGTAGGATCCACAATAAACATAATGCCATGCACTGGGCTTTACAGAATTAACCACTTGCAATGCAATAAGGTTCCACAAAGTTCACAATGGTTCGTACTGGGCTTTAGAGATTCAACCACTAGCAATGATAGTAGGGTCCATAATGAACACATGCTACGTACTGGTCTTTACACAATGAACCTCTTGCAATGAAAGCCAGATCCAAATGAACAGAATGCCATGCACTGAGCTTTACAGTATGAACCACTTGCAATGAAGGTAAGAAGGGTCCCTAATGATCACAATGCTATGTACTGGTCTTTACAGAATCAACCACTTGTAATGAAAGCAAGATCCATATGAACAGATTGCCATGCACTGAGCTTTACAGTATGAACAACTTGCAATGAAAGTAGGATCCACAATGAACATAATGCCATGCACTGGGCTTTCCGAATTAACCACTTGCAATGCAATAAAGTTCCACAAAGGTCACAATGGTACGTACTGGGCTTTAGAGAATCAACCACTAGCAATCAGAGAAGGGTCCATAATGAACACATGCTACGTAGTGGGCTTTACAGAATCAACCAGTAGCAGTCAGAGAAGGGTCCATAATGAACACATGCTACGTACTGGTCTTTACAGAATGAACCTCTTGCAATGAAAGCAAGATCGAAATTAAAGTAATGCTTTGAACTGGGCTTTACAGAAGCAACCACTTGCAATGCAATAAGGTTCCACAAAGGTCACAATGGTTCGTACTGGGCTTTACAGAATCAACCACTAGCAATCAGAGAAGGGTCCATAATTATCACATGCTACCTACTGGTCTTTACAGAATGAACCTCTTGCAATGAAAGCAAGATCGAAATGAACATAATGCTTTGAACTGGGCTTTTCAGAATCAACCACTTTTAAGGCAATAAGGTTCCACAAAGGTCACAATGGTTCATACTGGGCTTTAGAGAATGAACTAGTTGCAATGAAATAAGGTTCCACAAAGGTCACAATGGTTCATACTGAGCTTTAGAGAATCAACCACTAGCAATGAGAGAAGGGTCCATAATGATCACATGATACGTACTGGGCTTTACAGAATCAACCACTAGCAATCAGAGAAGGGTCCATAATTATCACATGCTACCTACTGGGCTTTACAGAATCAACAACTTGCAATGCAATAAGGTTCCACAAAGGTCACAATGGTACGTACTGGGCTTTACAGAATCAACCACTAGCAAAGAGAGAAGGGTCCGTAATGATCACATGATACGTACTGGGCTTTACAGAATCAACCACTGGCAATCAGAGAAGGGTCCATAATTATCACATGCTACGTACTGGGCTTTACAGAATCAATAACTTGCAATGCAATAAGGTTCCACAAAGGTGACAATGGTTCGTACTGGGCTTTAGAGAATCAACCACTAGCAATGAGAGAAGGGTCGCTAATGATCACAATGCTATGTACTGGTCTTTACAGAATGAACCTCTTGCAATGAAAGCAAGATCCAAATGAACAGAATGCCATGCACTGAGCTTTACAGTATGAACAACTTGCAATGAAAGTAAGAAGGGTCCCTAATGATCACAATGCTATGTACTGGGCTTAACAGAATCAACCACTTGCAATGCAAAAAGTTTCCACAAAGGTCACAATGGTTCGTACTGGGCTTTAGAGAATCAACCACTTGCAATGCAATAAGGTTTCACAAAGGTCACAATGGTTCGTACTGGGCTTTAGAGAATCAACCACTAGCAATGAGAGAACGGTCCATGATGATCACAATGCTATGTACATGCAATGAAAGCAAAATCCAAATGAACAGAATGCCATGCACTGAGCTTTACAGTATGAACCACTTGCAATGAAAGTAGGATCCACAATGAACATAATGCCATGCACTGGGCTTTACAGAATTAACCACTTGCAATGCAATAAGGTTCCACAAAGTTCACAATGGTTCGTACTGGGCTTTAGAGATTCAACCACTAGCAATGATAGTAGGTTCCATAATGAACACATGCTACGTACTGGTCTTTACAGAATGAACCTCTTGCAATGAAAGCCAGATCCAAATGAACATAATGCCATGCACTGGGCTTTACGAATTAACCACTTGCAATGCAATAAAGTTCCACAAAGGTCACAATGGTACGTACTGGGCTTTAGAGAATCAACCACTAACAATCAGAGAAGGGTCCATAATGAACACATGCTACGTAGTGGGCTTTACAGAATCAACCACTAGCAGTCAGAGAAGGGTCCATAATGAACACATGCTACATACTGGTCTTTACAGAATGAACCTCTTGCAATGAAAGCAAGATCTTAATTAAAGTAATGCTTTGAACTGGGCTTTACAGAAGCAACCACTTGCAATGCAATAAGGTTCCACAAAGGTCACAATGGTTCGTACTGGGCTTTAGAGAATCAACCACTTGCAATGCAATAAGGTTTCACAAAGGTCACAATGGTTCGTACTGGGCTTTAGAGAATCAACCACTAGCAATGATAGAAGGGTCCATAATGATTACATGCTACGTACTGGGCTTTACAGAATCAACCAATCAGAGGAATCAGAGAAGGGTCCATAATGATTACATGCTACCTACTGGTCTTTACAGAATGAACCTCTTGCAATGAAAGCAAGATCGAAATGAACATAATGCTTTGAAATGGGCTTTACAGTATGAACCACTTGCAATGAAAGTAGTATCCACAATGAACATAATGCCATGCACTGGGCTTTACAGAATGAACCACTTTCAATGCAATAAGGTTCCACAAAGGTCACAATGGTTCGTACTGGGCTTTACAGAATCAACCACTTTTAAGGCAATAAGGATCCACAAAGGTCACAATGGTTCATACTGGGCTTTAGAGAATGAACCAGTTGCAATGAAATAACGTTCCACAAAGGCCACAATGGTTCATACTGAGCTTTAGAGAATCAACCACTAGCAATGAGAGAAGGGTCCCTAATGATCACATGATACGTACTGGGCTTTACAGAATCAACCACTAGCAATCAGAGAAGGGTCCATAATTATCACATGCTACGTACTGGGCTTTACAGAATCAATAACTTGCAATGCAATAAGGTTCCACAAAGGTGACAATGGTTCGTACTGGGCTTTAGAGAATCAACCACTAGCAATGAGAGAAGGGTCGCTAATGATCACAATGCTATGTACTGGTCTTTACAGAATGAACCTCTTGCAATGAAAGCAAGATCCAAATGAACAGAATGCCATGCACTGAGCTTTACAGTGTGAACAACTTGCAATGAAAGTAAGAAGGGTCCCTAATGATCACAATGGTATGTACTGGGCTTAACAGAATCAACCACTTGCAATGCAATAAGTTTCCACAAAGGTCACAATGGTAAGTACTGGGCTTTAGAGAATCAACCACTAGCAATGATTGAACGGTCCATGATGATCACAATGCTATGTACATGCAATGAAAGCAAGATCCAAATGAACAGAATGCCATGCACTGAGCTTTACAGTATGAACCACTTGCAATGAAAGTAGGATCCACAATGAACATAATGCCATGCACTGGGCTTTACAGAATTAACCACTTGCAATGCAATAAGGTTCCACAAAGTTCACAATGGTTCGTACTGGGCTTCAGAGAATCAACCACTAGCAATGAGAGAAGAGTCCATAATGATCACAATGGGATGTACTGGGCTTTACAGAATTAACCACTTGCAATGAAAGCAAGATCCAAATGAACAGAATGCCAAGCATTGAGCTTTACAGTATGAACCACTTGCAATGTAAGTAGGATCCACAATAAACATAATGCCATGCACTGGGCTTTACAGAATTAACCACTTGCAATGCAATAAGGTTCCACAAAGTTCACAATGGTTCGTACTGGGCTTTAGAGATTCAACCACTAGCAATGATAGTAGGGTCCATAATGAACACATGCTACGTACTGGTCTTTACACAATGAACCTCTTGCAATGAAAGCCAGATCCAAATGAACAGAATGCCATGCACTGAGCTTTACAGTATGAACCACTTGCAATGAAGGTAAGAAGGGTCCCTAATGATCACAATGCTATGTACTGGTCTTTACAGAATCAACCACTTGAAATGAAAGCAAGATCCATATGAACAGATTGCCATGCACTGAGCTTTACAGTATGAACAACTTGCAATGAAAGTAGGATCCACAATGAACATAATGCCATGCACTGGGCTTTCCGAATTAACCACTTGCAATGCAATAAAGTTCCACAAAGGTCACAATGGTACGTACTGGGCTTTAGAGAATCAACCACTAGCAATCAGAGAAGGGTCCATAATGAACACATGCTACGTAGTGGGCTTTACAGAATCAACCAGTAGCAGTCAGAGAAGGGTCCATAATGAACACATGCTACGTACTGGTCTTTACAGAATGAACCTCTTGCAATGAAAGCAAGATCGAAATTAAAGTAATGCTTTGAACTGGGCTTTACAGAAGCAACCACTTGCAATGCAATAAGGTTCCACAAAGGTCACAATGGTACGTACTGGGCTTTACAGAATCAACCACTAGCAATGAGAGAAGGGTCCATAATGAACACATGCTATGTACTGGGCTTTACAGAATGAACCAGTTGCAATGAAAGGTCCATAATGAACACATGCTACGTACTGGGCTTTACAGAATCAACCACTTGCAATGAAAGAAGGGTCCCTAATGATCACAATGCTATGTACTGGGCTTGAAAGAAGCAACTACTAGCAATGAGAGAAGGGTCCATAATGATCACATTCTACGTACTGGGCTTTACAGAATCAGCCACGTGCAATTGAATATGGTTCCACAAAGTTCACAATGGTTCGTACTGGGCTTTAGAGAATCAACCACTTGCAATGCAATAAGGTTTCACAAAGGTCACAATGGTTCGTACTGGGCTTTAGAGAATCAACCACTAGCAATGATAGAAGGGTCCATAATGATTACATGCTACGTACTGGGCTTTACAGAATCAACCAATCAGAGCAATCAGAGAAGGGTCCATAATGATTACATGCTACCTACTGGTCTTTACAGAATGAACCTCTTGCAATGAAAGCAAGATCGAAATGAACATAATGCTTTGAAATGGGCTTTACAGTATGAACCACTTGCAATGAAAGTAGTATCCACAATGAACATAATGCCATGCACTGGGCTTTACAGAATGAACCACTTTCAATGCAATAAGGTTCCACAAAGGTCACAATGGTTCGTACTGGGCTTTAGAGAATCAACCACTTGCAATGAGAGAAGGGTCCATAATGATTACATGCTACGTACTGGGCTTTACAGAATCAACCACTAGCAATCAGAGAAGGGTCCATAATTATCACATGCTACCTACTGGTCTTTACAGAATGAACCTCTTGCAATGAAAGCAAGATCGAAATGAAAATAATGCTTTGAACTGGCCTTACAGAATCAACCACTTGCAATGCAATAAGGTTCCACAAAGGTCACAATGGTTCGTACTGGGCTTTAGAGAATCAACCACTTGCAATGATAGAAGGGTCCATAATGAACACATGCTACGTACTGGTCTTTACAAAATCAACCACTTGCAATGAGAGAAGGGTCCATGATGATTACATGCTACGTACTGGGCTTTACAGAATCAACCACTAGCAATCAGAGAAGGGTCCATAATTATCACATGCTACCTACTGGTCTTTACAGAATGAACCTCTTGCAATGAAAGCAAGATCGAAATGAACATAATGCTTTGAACTGGGCTTTTCAGAATCAACCACTTTTAAGGCAATAAGGTTCCACAAAGGTCACAATGGTTCATACTGGGCTTTAGAGAATGAACTAGTTGCAATGAAATAAGGTTCCACAAAGGTCACAATGGTTCATACTGAGCTTTAGAGAATCAACCACTAGCAATGAGAGAAGAGTCCATAATGATCACATGATACGTACTGGGCTTTACAGAATCAACCACTAGCAATCAGAGAAGGGTCCATAATTATCACATGCTACGTACTGGGCTTTACAGAATCAACAACTTGCAATGCAATAAGGTTCCACAAAGGTCACAATGGTACGTTCTGGGCTTTAGAGAATCAACCACTAGCAATGAGAGAAGGGTCGCTAATGATCACAATGCTATGTACTGGTCTTGACAGAATGAACCTCTTGCAATGAAAGCAAGATCCAAATGAACAGAATGCCATGCACTGAGCTTTACAGTATGAACAACTTGCAATGAAAGTAAGAAGGGTCCCTAATGATCACAATGGTATGTACTGGGCTTAACAGAATCAACCACTTGCAATGCAATAAGTTTCCAAAAAGGTCACAATGGTAAGTACTGGGCTTTAGAGAATCAACCACTAGCAATGATTGAACGGTCCATGATGATCACAATGCTATGTACATGCAATGAAAGCAAGATCCAAATGAACAGAATGCCATGCACTGAGCTTTACAGTATGAACCACTTGCAATGAAAGTAGGATCCACAATGAACATAATGCCATGCACTGGGCTTTACAGAATTAACCACTTGCAATGCAATAAGGTTCCACAAAGTTCACAATGGTTCGTACTGGGCTTTAGAGATTCAACCACTAGCAATGATAGTAGGGTCCATAATGAACACATGCTACGTACTGGTCTTTACAGAATGAACCTCTTGCAATGAAAGCCAGATCCAAATGAACAGATTGCCATGCACTGAGCTTTACAGTATGAACCACTTGCAATGAAAGTAGGATCCACAATGAACATAATGCCATGCACTGGGCTTTACGAATTAACCACTTGCAATGCAATAAAGTTCCACAAAGGTCACAATGGTACGTACTGGGCTTTAGAGAATCAACCACTAACAATCAGAGAAGGGTCCGTAATGAACACATGCTACGTAGTGGGCTTTACAGAATCAACCACTAGCAGTCAGAGAAGGGTCCATAATGAACACATGCTACATACTGGTCTTTACAGAATGAACCTCTTGCAATGAAAGCAAGATCGAAATTAAAGTAATGCTTTGAACTGGGCTTTACAGAAGCAACCACTTGCAATGCAATAAGGTTCCACAAAGGTCACAATGGTTCGTACTGGGCTTTAGAGAATCAACCACTAGCATTCAGAGAAGGGTCCATAATGAACTCATGCTACGTACTGGTCTTTACAGAATGAACCTCTTGCAATGAAAGCAAGATCCAAATGAACAGAATGCCATGCAATGAGCTTATAGTATGAACCACTTGCAATGAAAGAATGATCCCTAATGATCACAATGCTACGTACTGGGCTTTACAGAATTAACCACTTGCAATGCAATAAGGTTCCACAAAGGTCACAATGGTTCGTACTGGGCTTTAGAGAATGAACCACGTGCAATGCAATAAGGTTCCACAAAGGTCACAAAGGTACATACTGGGCTTTACAGAATCAACCAATAGCAATGAGAGAAGGGTCCATAATGATTACATGCTACCTACTGGTCTTTACAGAATGAACCTCTTGCAATGAAAGCAAGATCGAAATGAAAATAATGCTTTGAACTGGGCTTTACAGAATCAACCACTTGCAATGCAATAAGGTTCCACAAAGGTCACAATGGTACGTACTGGGCTTTACAGAATCAACCACTAGCAATGAGAGAAGGGTCCATAATGAACACATGCTATGTACTGGGCTTTACAGAATGAACCAGTTGCAATGAAAGGTCCATAATGAACACATGCTACGTACTGGGCTTTACAGAATCAACCACTTGCAATGAAAGAAGGGACCCTAATGATCACAATGCTATGTACTGGGCTTGAAAGAATCAACTACTAGCAATGAGAGAAGGGTCCATAATGATCACATTCTACGTACTGGGCTTTACAGAATCAGCCACGTGCAATTGAATATGGTTCCACAAAGTTCACAATGGTTCGTACTGGGCTTTAGAGAATCAACCACTTGCAATGCAATAAGGTTTCACAAAGGTCACAATGGTTCGTACTGGGCTTTAGAGAATCAACCACTAGCAATGATAGAAGGGTCCATAATGATTACATGCTACCTACTGGTCTTTACAGAATGAACCTCTTGCAATGAAAGCAAGATCGAAATGAACATAATGCTTTGAAATGGGCTTTACAGTATGAACCACTTGCAATGAAAGTAGTATCCACAATGAACATAATGCCATGCACTGGGCTTTACAGAATGAACCACTTTCAATGCAATAAGGTTCCACAAAGGTCACAATGGTTCGTACTGGGCTTTAGAGAATCAACCACTTGCAATGATAGAAGGGTCCATAATGAACACATGCTACGTACTGGTCTTTACAAAATCAACCACTTGCAACGAGAGAAGGGTCCATAATGATTACATGCTACGTACTGGGTTTTACAGAATCAACCACTAGCAATCAGAGAAGGGTCCATAATTATCACATGCTACCTACTGGTCTTTACAGAATGAACCTCTTGCAATGAAAGCAAGATCGAAATGAAAATAATGCTTTGAACTGGCCTTACAGAATCAACCACTTGCAATGCAATAAGGTTCCACAAAGGTCACAATGGTTCGTACTGGGCTTTAGAGAATCAACCACTTGCAATGATAGAAGGGTCCATAATGAACACATGCTACGTACTGGTCTTTACAAAATCAACCACTTGCAATGAGAGAAGGGTCCATAATGATTACATGCTACGTACTGGGCTTTACAGAATCAACCACTAGCAATCAGAGAAGGGTCCATAATTATCACATGCTACCTACTGGTCTTTACAGAATGAACCTCTTGCAATGAAAGCAAGATCGAAATGAACATAATGCTTTGAACTGGGCTTTTCAGAATCAACCACTTTTAAGGCAATAAGGTTCCACAAAGGTCACAATGGTTCATACTGGGCTTTAGAGAATGAACTAGTTGCAATGAAATAAGGTTCCACAAAGGTCACAATGGTTCATACTGAGCTTTAGAGAATCAACCACTAGCAATGAGAGAAGGGTCCATAATGATCACATGATACGTACTGGGCTTTACAGAATCAACCACTAGCAATCAGAGAAGGGTCCATAATTATCACATGCTACCTACTGGGCTTTACAGAATCAACAACTTGCAATGCAATAAGGTTCCACAAAGGTCACAATGGTACGTACTGGGCTTTACAGAATCAACCACTAGCAAAGAGAGAAGGGTCCGTAATTATCACATGATACGTACTGGGCTTTACAGAATCAACCACTGGCAATCAGAGAAGGGTCCATAATTATCACATGCTACGTACTGGGCTTTACAGAATCAATAACTTGCAATGCAATAAGGTTCCACAAAGGTGACAATGGTTCGTACTGGGCTTTAGAGAATCAACCACTAGCAATGAGAGAAGGGTCGCTAATGATCACAATGCTATGTACTGGTCTTTACAGAATGAACCTCTTGCAATGAAAGCAAGATCCAAATGAACAGAATGCCATGCACTGAGCTTTACAGTATGAACAACTTGCAATGAAAGTAAGAAGGGTCCCTAATGATCACAATGCTATGTACTGGGCTTAACAGAATCAACCACTTGCAATGCAAAAAGTTTCCACAAAGGTCACAATGGTTCGTACTGGGCTTTAGAGAATCAACCACTTGCAATGCAATAAGGTTTCACAAAGGTCACAATGGTTCGTACTGGGCTTTAGAGAATCAACCACTAGCAATGAGAGAACGGTCCATGATGATCACAATGCTATGTACATGCAATGAAAGCAAAATCCAAATGAACAGAATGCCATGCACTGAGCTTTACAGTATGAACCACTTGCAATGAAAGTAGGATCCACAATGAACATAATGCCATGCACTGGGCTTTACAGAATTAACCACTTGCAATGCAATAAGGTTCCACAAAGTTCACAATGGTTCGTACTGGGCTTTAGAGATTCAACCACTAGCAATGATAGTAGGTTCCATAATGAACACATGCTACGTACTGGTCTTTACAGAATGAACCTCTTGCAATGAAAGCCAGATCCAAATGAACATAATGCCATGCACTGGGCTTTACGAATTAACCACTTGCAATGCAATAAAGTTCCACAAAGGTCACAATGGTACGTACTGGGCTTTAGAGAATCAACCACTAACAATCAGAGAAGGGTCCATAATGAACACATGCTACGTAGTGGGCTTTACAGAATCAACCACTAGCAGTCAGAGAAGGGTCCATAATGAACACATGCTACATACTGGTCTTTACAGAATGAACCTCTTGCAATGAAAGCAAGATCGAAATTAAAGTAATGCTTTGAACTGGGCTTTACAGAAGCAACCACTTGCAATGCAATAAGGTTCCACAAAGGTCACAATGGTTCGTACTGGGCTTTAGAGAATCAACCACTTGCAATGCAATAAGGTTTCACAAAGGTCACAATGGTTCGTACTGGGCTTTAGAGAATCAACCACTAGCAATGATAGAAGGGTCCATAATGATTACATGCTACGTACTGGGCTTTACAGAATCAACCAATCAGAGCAATCAGAGAAGGGTCCATAATGATTACATGCTACCTACTGGTCTTTACAGAATGAACCTCTTGCAATGAAAGCAAGATCGAAATGAACATAATGCTTTGAAATGGGCTTTACAGTATGAACCACTTGCAATGAAAGTAGTATCCACAATGAACATAATGCCATGCACTGGGCTTTACAGAATGAACCACTTTCAATGCAATAAGGTTCCACAAAGGTCACAATGGTTCGTACTGGGCTTTACAGAATCAACCACTTTTAAGGCAATAAGGATCCACAAAGGTCACAATGGTTCATACTGGGCTTTAGAGAATGAACCAGTTGCAATGAAATAACGTTCCACAAAGGCCACAATGGTTCATACTGAGCTTTAGAGAATCAACCACTAGCAATGAGAGAAGGGTCCCTAATGATCACATGATACGTACTGGGCTTTACAGAATCAACCACTAGCAATCAGAGAAGGGTCCATAATTATCACATGCTACGTACTGGGCTTTACAGAATCAATAACTTGCAATGCAATAAGGTTCCACAAAGGTGACAATGGTTCGTACTGGGCTTTAGAGAATCAACCACTAGCAATGAGAGAAGGGTCGCTAATGATCACAATGCTATGTACTGGTCTTTACAGAATGAACCTCTTGCAATGAAAGCAAGATCCAAATGAACAGAATGCCATGCACTGAGCTTTACAGTGTGAACAACTTGCAATGAAAGTAAGAAGGGTCCCTAATGATCACAATGGTATGTACTGGGCTTAACAGAATCAACCACTTGCAATGCAATAAGTTTCCACAAAGGTCACAATGGTAAGTACTGGGCTTTAGAGAATCAACCACTAGCAATGATTGAACGGTCCATGATGATCACAATGCTATGTACATGCAATGAAAGCAAGATCCAAATGAACAGAATGCCATGCACTGAGCTTTACAGTATGAACCACTTGCAATGAAAGTAGGATCCACAATGAACATAATGCCATGCACTGGGCTTTACAGAATTAACCACTTGCAATGCAATAAGGTTCCACAAAGTTCACAATGGTTCGTACTGGGCTTCAGAGAATCAACCACTAGCAATGAGAGAAGAGTCCATAATGATCACAATGGGATGTACTGGGCTTTACAGAATTAACCACTTGCAATGAAAGCAAGATCCAAATGAACAGAATGCCAAGCATTGAGCTTTACAGTATGAACCACTTGCAATGTAAGTAGGATCCACAATAAACATAATGCCATGCACTGGGCTTTACAGAATTAACCACTTGCAATGCAATAAGGTTCCACAAAGTTCACAATGGTTCGTACTGGGCTTTAGAGATTCAACCACTAGCAATGATAGTAGGGTCCATAATGAACACATGCTAAGTACTGGTCTTTACACAATGAACCTCTTGCAATGAAAGCCAGATCCAAATGAACAGAATGCCATGCACTGAGCTTTACAGTATGAACCACTTGCAATGAAGGTAAGAAGGGTCCCTAATGATCACAATGCTATGTACTGGTCTTTACAGAATCAACCACTTGAAATGAAAGCAAGATCCATATGAACAGATTGCCATGCACTGAGCTTTACAGTATGAACAACTTGCAATGAAAGTAGGATCCACAATGAACATAATGCCATGCACTGGGCTTTCCGAATTAACCACTTGCAATGCAATAAAGTTCCACAAAGGTCACAATGGTACGTACTGGGCTTTAGAGAATCAACCACTAGCAATCAGAGAAGGGTCCATAATGAACACATGCTACGTAGTGGGCTTTACAGAATCAACCAGTAGCAGTCAGAGAAGGGTCCATAATGAACACATGCTACGTACTGGTCTTTACAGAATGAACCTCTTGCAATGAAAGCAAGATCGAAATTAAAGAAATGCTTTGAACTGGGCTTTACAGAAGCAACCACTTGCAATGCAATAAGGTTCCACAAAGGTCACAATGGTACGTACTGGGCTTTACAGAATCAACCACTAGCAATGAGAGAAGGGTCCATAATGAACACATGCTATGTACTGGGCTTTACAGAATGAACCAGTTGCAATGAAAGGTCCATAATGAACACATGCTACGTACTGGGCTTTACAGAATCAACCACTTGCAATGAAAGAAGGGTCCCTAATGATCACAATGCTATGTACTGGGCTTGAAAGAAGCAACTACTAGCAATGAGAGAAGGGTCCATAATGATCACATTCTACGTACTGGGCTTTACAGAATCAGCCACGTGCAATTGAATATGGTTCCACAAAGTTCACAATGGTTCGTACTGGGCTTTAGAGAATCAACCACTTGCAATGCAATAAGGTTTCACAAAGGTCACAATGGTTCGTACTGGGCTTTAGAGAATCAACCACTAGCAATGATAGAAGGGTCCATAATGATTACATGCTACGTACTGGGCTTTACAGAATCAACCAATCAGAGCAATCAGAGAAGGGTCCATAATGATTACATGCTACCTACTGGTCTTTACAGAATGAACCTCTTGCAATGAAAGCAAGATCGAAATGAACATAATGCTTTGAAATGGGCTTTACAGTATGAACCACTTGCAATGAAAGTAGTATCCACAATGAACATAATGCCATGCACTGGGCTTTACAGAATGAACCACTTTCAATGCAATAAGGTTCCACAAAGGTCACAATGGTTCGTACTGGGCTTTAGAGAATCAACCACTTGCAATGAGAGAAGGGTCCATAATGATTACATGCTACGTACTGGGCTTTACAGAATCAACCACTAGCAATCAGAGAAGGGTCCATAATTATCACATGCTACCTACTGGTCTTTACAGAATGAACCTCTTGCAATGAAAGCAAGATCGAAATGAAAATAATGCTTTGAACTGGCCTTACAGAATCAACCACTTGCAATGCAATAAGGTTCCACAAAGGTCACAATGGTTCGTACTCGGCTTTAGAGAATCAACCACTTGCAATGATAGAAGGGTCCATAATGAACACATGCTACGTACTGGTCTTTACAAAATCAACCACTTGCAATGAGAGAAGGGTCCATGATGATTACATGCTACGTACTGGGCTTTACAGAATCAACCACTAGCAATCAGAGAAGGGTCCATAATTATCACATGCTACCTACTGGTCTTTACAGAATGAACCTCTTGCAATGAAAGCAAGATCGAAATGAACATAATGCTTTGAACTGGGCTTTTCAGAATCAACCACTTTTAAGGCAATAAGGTTCCACAAAGGTCACAATGGTTCATACTGGGCTTTAGAGAATGAACTAGTTGCAATGAAATAAGGTTCCACAAAGGTCACAATGGTTCATACTGAGCTTTAGAGAATCAACCACTAGCAATGAGAGAAGGGTCCATAATGATCACATGATACGTACTGGGCTTTACAGAATCAACCACTAGCAATCAGAGAAGGGTCCATAATTATCACATGCTAGGTACTGGGCTTTACAGAATCAACAACTTGCAATGCAATAAGGTTCCACAAAGGTCACAATGGTACGTACTGGGCTTTAGAGAATCAACCACTAGCAATGAGAGAAGGGTCGCTAATGATCACAATGCTATGTACTGGTCTTTACAGAATGAACCTCTTGCAATGAAAGCAAGATCCAAATGAACAGAATGCCATGCACTGAGCTTTACAGTATGAACAACTTGCAATGAAAGTAAGAAGGGTCCCTAATGATCACAATGGTATGTACTGGGCTTAACAGAATCAACCACTTGCAATGCAATAAGTTTCCAAAAAGGTCACAATGGTAAGTACTGGGCTTTAGAGAATCAACCACTAGCAATGATTGAACGGTCCATGATGATCACAATGCTATGTACATGCAATGAAAGCAAGATCCAAATGAACAGAATGCCATGCACTGAGCTTTACAGTATGAACCACTTGCAATGAAAGTAGGATCCACAATGAACATAATGCCATGCACTGGGCTTTACAGAATTAACCACTTGCAATGCAATAAGGTTCCACAAAGTTCACAATGGTTCGTACTGGGCTTTAGAGATTCAACCACTAGCAATG
Source organism: Anolis carolinensis (assembly GCF_035594765.1). Lineage (NCBI taxonomy): Eukaryota > Metazoa > Chordata > Lepidosauria > Squamata > Anolidae > Anolis > Anolis carolinensis. The sequence continues at coordinate 203,348,821 of NC_085841.1, forward strand.
ATAGTAGGGTCCATAATGAACACATGCTACGTACTGGTCTTTACAGAATGAACCTCTTGCAATGAAAGCCAGATCCAAATGAACAGATTGCCATGCACTGAGCTTTACAGTATGAACCACTTGCAATGAAAGTAGGATCCACAATGAACATAATGCCATGCACTGGGCTTTACGAATTAACCACTTGCAATGCAATAAAGTTCCACAAAGGTCACAATGGTACGTACTGGGCTTTAGAGAATCAACCACTTGCAATGCAATAAGGTTTCACAAAGGTCACAATGGTTCGTCCTGGGCTTTAGAGAATCAACCACTAGCAATGATAGAAGGGTCCATAATGATTACATGCTACGTACTGGGCTTTACAGAATCAACCAATCAGAGCAATCAGAGAAGGGTCCATAATGATTACATGCTACCTACTGGTCTTTACAGAATGAACCTCTTGCAATGAAAGCAAGATCGAAATGAACATAATGCTTTGAAATGGGCTTTACAGTATGAACCACTTGCAATGAAAGTAGTATCCACAATGAACATAATGCCATGCACTGGGCTTTACAGAATGAACCACTTTCAATGCAATAAGGTTCCACAAAGGTCACAATGGTTCGTACTGGGCTTTAGAGAATCAACCACTTGCAATGATAGAAGGGTCCATAATGAACACATGCTACGTACTGGTCTTTACAAAATCAACCACTTGCAATGAGAGAAGGGTCCATAATGATTACATGCTACGTACTGGGCTTTACAGAATCAACCACTAGCAATCAGAGAAGGGTCCATAATTATCACATGCTACCTACTGGGCTTTAAAGAATCAACCACTAGCAATCAGAGAAGGGTCCATAATTATCACATGCTACGTACTGGGCTTTACAGAATCAACAACTTGCAATGCAATAAGGTTCCACAAAGGTCACAATGGTACGTACTGGGCTTTAGAGAATCAACCACTAGCAATGAGAGAAGGGTCCGTAATGATCACATGATACGTACTGGTCTTTACAGAATCAACCACTAGCAATCAGAGAAGGGTCCATAATTATCACATGCTACGTACTGGGCTTTACAGAATCAATAACTTGCAATGCAATAAGGTTCCACAAAGGTGACAATGGTTCGTACTGGGCTTTAGAGAATCAACCACTAGCAATGAGAGAAGGGTCGCTAATGATCACAATGCTATGTACTGGTCTTTACAGAATGAACCTCTTGCAATGAAAGCAAGATCCAAATGAACAGAATGCCATGCACTGAGCTTTACAGTATGAACAACTTGCAATGAAAGTAAGAAGGGTCCCTAATGATCACAATGGTATGTACTGGGCTTAACAGAATCAACCACTTGCAATGCAATAAGTTTCCACAAAGGTCACAATGGTAAGTACTGGGCTTTAGAGAATCAACCACTAGCAATGATTGAACGGTCCATGATGATCACAATGCTATGTAAATGCAATGAAAGCAAGATCCAAATGAACAGAATGCCATGCACTGGGCTTTACAGAATTAACCACTTGCAATGCAATAAGGTTCCACAAAGTTCACAATGGTTCGTACTGGGCTTTAGAGATTCAACCACTAGCAATGATAGTAGGGTCCATAATGAACACATGCTACGTACTGGTCTTTACAGAATGCCAGTACTGGTCTTTACAGAATGCCAGTATGAACCACTTGCAATGAAAGTAGGATCCACAATGAACATAATGCCATGCACTGGGCTTTACAGAATTAACCACTTGCAATGCAATAAGGTTCCACAAAGTTCACAATGGTTCGTACTGGGCTTTAGAGATTCAACCACTAGCAATGATAGTAGGGTCCATAATGAACACATGCTACGTACTGGTCTTTACAGAATGAACCTCTTGCAATGAAAGCCAGATCCAAATGAACAGATTGCCATGCACTGAGCTTTACAGTATGAACCACTTGCAATGAAAGTAGGATCCACAATGAACATAATGCCATGCACTGGGCTTTACGAATTAACCACTTGCAATGCAATAAAGTTCCACAAAGGTCACAATGGTACGTACTGGGCTTTAGAGAAGCAACCACTAACAATCAGAGAAGGGTCCATAATGAACACATGCTACGTAGTGGGCTTTACAGAATCAACCACTAGCAGTCAGAGAAGGGTCCATAATGAACACATGCTACATACTGGTCTTTACAGAATGAACCTCTTGCAATGAAAGCAAGATCGAAATTAAAGTAATGCTTTGAACTGGGCTTTACAGAAGCAACCACTTGCAATGCAATAAGGTTCCACAAAGGTCACAATGGTTCGTACTGGGCTTTAGAGAATCAACCACTTGCAATGCAATAAGGTTTCACAAAGGTCACAATGGTTCGTCCTGGGCTTTAGAGAATCAACCACTAGCAATGATAGAAGGGTCCATAATGATTACATGCTACGTACTGGGCTTTACAGAATCAACCAATCAGAGCAATCAGAGAAGGGTCCATAATGATTACATGCTACCTACTGGTCTTTACAGAATGAACCTCTTGCAATGAAAGCAAGATCGAAATGAACATAATGCTTTGAAATGGGCTTTACAGTATGAACCACTTGCAATGAAAGTAGTATCCACAATGAACATAATGCCATGCACTGGGCTTTACAGAATGAACCACTTTCAATGCAATAAGGTTCCACAAAGGTCACAATGGTTCGTACTGGGCTTTAGAGAATCAACCACTTGCAATGATAGAAGGGTCCATAATGAACACATGCTACGTACTGGTCTTTACAAAATCAACCACTTGCAATGAGAGAAGGGTCCATAATGATTACATGCTACGTACTGGGCTTTACAGAATCAACCACTAGCAATCAGAGAAGGGTCCATAATTATCACATGCTACCTACTGGGCTTTAAAGAATCAACCACTAGCAATCAGAGAAGGGTCCATAATTATCACATGCTACGTACTGGGCTTTACAGAATCAACAACTTGCAATGCAATAAGGTTCCACAAAGGTCACAATGGTACGTACTGGGCTTTAGAGAATCAACCACTAGCAATGAGAGAAGGGTCCGTAATGATCACATGATACGTACTGGTCTTTACAGAATCAACCACTAGCAATCAGAGAAGGGTCCATAATTATCACATGCTACGTACTGGGCTTTACAGAATCAATAACTTGCAATGCAATAAGGTTCCACAAAGGTGACAATGGTTCGTACTGGGCTTTAGAGAATCAACCACTAGCAATGAGAGAAGGGTCGCTAATGATCACAATGCTATGTACTGGTCTTTACAGAATGAACCTCTTGCAATGAAAGCAAGATCCAAATGAACAGAATGCCATGCACTGAGCTTTACAGTATGAACAACTTGCAATGAAAGTAAGAAGGGTCCCTAATGATCACAATGGTATGTACTGGGCTTAACAGAATCAACCACTTGCAATGCAATAAGTTTCCACAAAGGTCACAATGGTAAGTACTGGGCTTTAGAGAATCAACCACTAGCAATGATTGAACGGTCCATGATGATCACAATGCTATGTAAATGCAATGAAAGCAAGATCCAAATGAACAGAATGCCATGCACTGGGCTTTACAGAATTAACCACTTGCAATGCAATAAGGTTCCACAAAGTTCACAATGGTTCGTACTGGGCTTTAGAGATTCAACCACTAGCAATGATAGTAGGGTCCATAATGAACACATGCTACGTACTCGTCTTTACAGAATGAACCTCTTGCAATGAAAGCCAGATCCAAATGAACAGATTGCCATGCACTGAGCTTTACAGTATGAACCACTTGCAATGTAAGTAGGATCCACAATGAACATAATGCCATGCACTGGGCTTTACGAATTAACCACTTGCAATGCAATAAAGTTCCACAAAGGTCACAATGGTACGTACTGGGCTTTAGAGAATCAACCACTAGCAATCAGAGAAGGGTCCATAATGAACACATGCTACGTAGTGGGCTACAGAATCAACCACTAGCAGTCAGAGAAGGGTCCATAATGAACACATGCTACATACTGGTCTTTACAGAATGAACCTCTTGCAATGAAAGCAAGATCGAAATTAAAGTAATGCTTTGAACTGGGCTTTACAGAAGCAACCACTTGCAATGCAATAAGGTTCCACAAAGGTCACAATGGTTCGTACTGGGCTTTAGAGAATCAACCACTAGCATTCAGAGAAGGGTCCATAATGAACTCATGCTACGTACTGGTCTTTACAGAATGAACCTCTTGCAATGAAAGCAAGATCCAAATGAACAGAATGCCATGCAATGAGCTTATAGTATGAACCACTTGCAATGAAAGAATGATCCCTAATGATCACAATGCTACGTACTGGGCTTTACAGAATTAACCACTTGCAATGCAATAAGGTTCCACAAAGGTCACAATGGTTCGTACTGGGCTTTACAGAATGAACCACGTGCAATGCAATAAGGTTCCACAAAAGTCACAAAGGTACATACTGGGCTTTACAGAATCAACCAATAGCAATGAGAGAAGGGTCCATAATGATTACATGCTACCTACTGGTCTTTACAGAATGAACCTCTTGCAATGAAAGCAAGATCGAAATGAAAATAATGCTTTGAACTGGGCTTTACAGAATCAACCACTTGCAATGCAATAAGGTTCCACAAAGGTCACAATGGTTCGTACTGGGCTTTAGAGAATCAACCACTTGCAATGATTGGTCCATAATGAACACATGCTACGTACTGGTCTTTACAGAATCAACCACTTGCAATGAGAGAACGGTCCATAATGATTACATGCTACGTACTGGGCTTTACAGAATCAACCACTAGCAATGAGAGAAGGGTCCATAATGATTACATGCTACCTACTGGTCTTTACAGAATGAACCTCTTGCAATGAAAGCAAGATCGAAATTAACATAATGCTTTGAACTGGGCTTTACAATATGAACCACTTGCAATGAAAGTAGTATCCACAAAGAACATAATGCCATGCACTGGGCTTTACTGAATTAACCACTTGCAATGCAATAAGGTTCCACAAAGGTCACAATGGTTCGTACTGGGCTTTAGAGAATCAACCACTAGCAATGATAGTAGGGTCCATAATGAACACATGCTACGTACTGGTCTTTACAGAATGAACCTCTTGCAATGAAAGCAAGACCCAAATGAACAGAATGCCATGCATTGAGCTTTACAGTATGAACCACTTGCAATGCAGGTAAGAAGGGTCCCTAATGATCACAATGCTATGTACTGGGCTGTACAGAGTCAACCACTTGCAATGAAAGCAAGATCCAAATGAACAGAATGCCATGCACTGACATTTACAGTATGAACCACTTGCAATGAAAGTAGGATCCACAATGAACATAATGCCATGCCCTGGGCTTTACAGAATTAACCACTTGCAATGCAATAAAGTTCCACAAAGGTCACTATGGTACATACTGGGCTTTAGAGAATCAACCACTAGCAATCAGACAAGGGTCCATAATGATCACATGCTACGTACTGGGCTTTACAGAATCAACCAGTAGCAGTCAGAGAAGGGTCCATAATGATCACATGCTACGTACTGGGCTTTACAGAATCAACCACTTGCAATGCATTAAGGTTCCACAAAGGTCACAATGGTTCGTACTGGTCTTTACAGAATGAACCTCTTGCAATGAAAGCAAGACCCAAATGAATAGAATGCCATGCATTGAGCTTTACAGTATGAACCACTTGCAATGAAAGTAGGATCCACAATGAACATAATGCCATGCACTGGGCTTTACAGAATCTACCACTTGCAATGCAATAAGGTTCCACAAAGGTGACAATGGTTCGTACTGGGCTTTAGAGAATCAACCACTAGCAATGATAGAAGGGTCCATAATGAACACATGCTACGTACTGGTCTTTACAGAATGAACCTCTTGCAATGAAAACAAGATCCAAATGAACATAATGCCATGCACTGAGCTTTACAGTATGAACAACTTGCAATAAAAGTAGTATCCACAATGAACATAATGCCATGCACTGGGCTTTACAGAATCTACCACTTGCAATGCAATAAGGTTCCACAAACGCCACAATGGATCGTACTGGGCATTAGAGAATCAAACACTAGCAATGAGAGAAGAGTCCATAATGATCACAATGCTATGTACTGGGCTTTACAGAATCAACCAGTAGCAATCAGAGAAGGGTCCATAATGAACACATGCTACGTACTGGGCTTTACAGAATGAACCTTTTGCAATGAAAGCAAGATCCAAATGAACAGAATGCCATGCACTGAGCTTTACAGTATGAACCACTTCCAATGAAAGTAGGATCCACAATGAACAGAATGCCATGCACTGGGCTTTACAGTGTGAACCACTTGCAATGAAAGTAGGATCCACAATGAACATAATGCCTTGCACTGGGCTTTACAGAATTAACCACTTGCAATGCAATAAGGTTCCTCAAAGGTCACAATGGTACGTACTGGGCTTTAGAGAATCAACCACTAGTAATGAGAGAAGGGTCCATAATGATTACATGCTACCTACTGGTCTTTACAGAATGAACCTCTTGCAATGAAAGCAAGATCCAAATGAACAGAATGCCTTGCACTGAGCTTTACAGTATGAACCACTTGCAATGAAAGTAAGAAGGGTCCCTAATGATCACAATGCTATGTATTGGGCTTTACAGAATCAACCACTTGCAATGCAATAAGGTTCCACAAAGGTCACAATGGTACGTACTGGGCTTTACAGCATCAACCACTAGCAATGAAAGGTCCATAATGAACACATGCTACATACTGGGCTTTACGGAATTAACCACTTGCAATGAAAGTAGGATCCACAATGAACATAATGCCATGCACTTGGCTTTACAGTGTGAACCACTTGCAATGAAAGTAGAATCCACTATGAACATAATGCCATGCAATGGGCTTTACAGAATTAACCACTTGCAATGCAATAAAGTTCCACAAAGGTCACAATGGTACGTACTAGGCTTCAGAGAATCAACCGCTAGCAATGAGAGAAGGGTCCATAATGATCACATGCTATGTACTGGTCTTTAGAGAATGAACCTCTTGCAATGAAAGTAGGATCCACAATGAACATAATGCCATGCACTTGGCTTTACAGTGTGAACCACTTGCAATGAAAGTAGGATCCACTATGAACATAATGCCATGCACTGGGCTTTACAGAATTAACCACTTGCAATGGAATAAAGTTCCACAAAGGACACAATTGTACGTACTGGGCTTTAGAGAATCAACCGCTAGCAATGAGAGAAGGGTCCATAATGAACACATGCTACGTAGTGGGCTTTACAGAATCAACCACTAGCAATCAGAGAAGGGTCCATAATGATCAGATGCTACGTACTGGGCTTTACAGAATCAACCAGTAGCAATCAGAGAATGGTCCATAATGATTACATGCTACCTACTGGTCTTTACAGAATGAACCTCTTCCAATGAAAGTAGTATCCGCAATGAACATAATGCCATGCACTGGGCTTTACTGAATTAACCACTTGCAATGCAATAAGGTTCCACAAAGGTCTCAATGCTACATACTGGGCTTTACATCATCAACCACTTGCAATGAAAGAATGATCCCTAATGATCACAATGCTATGTACTGGGCTTTACAGAATTAACCACTTGCAATGCAATAAGGTTCCACAAAGGTCACAATGGTACGTACTGGGCTTTAGAGAATCAACCACTAGCAATCAAAGAAGTGTCCATAATGATCACATGCTACCTACTGGTCTTTACAGAATGAACCTCTTGCAATGAAAGCAAGATCGAAATGAAAGTAATGCTTTGAACTGGGTTTTACAGAATCAACCACTTGCAATGCAATAAGGTTCCACAAAGGTCACAATGGTTCGTACTGGGCTTCAGAGAATCAACCACTAGCAATGAGAGAACGGTCCATAATGATCACAATGCTATGTACTGGGCTTTACAGAATGAACCACTTGCAATGAAAGTAGGATCCACAATGAACATAATGCCATGCACTGGGCTTTACAGAATGAACCAGTTGCAATAAAATAATGTTCCACAAAGGTCACAATGGTTCGTACTGGGCTTCAGAGAATCAACCACTAGCAATGAGAGAAGGGTCCATAATGAACACATGCTACGTACTGGGCTTTAGAGAATCAACCACTAGCAATCAGAGAAGTGTCCATAATGATCACATACTACGTACTGCGCTTTAGAGAATGAACCTCCTGCAATGACAGCAAGATAAAAATGAAAGTAATGCTTTGAACTAGGTTTTACAGAATCAACCACTTGCAATGCAATAAGGTTCCACAAAGGTCACAATGGTTCGTATTGGGCTTTAGAGAATCAACCTCTAGCAATGAGAGAACGGTCCATAATGATCACAAAGCTATGTCCTGGGCTTTACAGAATTAACCACTTGCAATGAAAGTAAGATCCAAATGAACAGAATGCCATGCACTGAGCTTTACAGTATGTACCACGTGCAATGAAAGTAGGATCCACAATGAACATAATGCCATGCACTGGGCTTTACAGTGTGAACCACTTGCAATGAAAGTAGGATCCACTATGAACATAATGCCATGCCCTGGGCTTTACAGAATTAACCACTTGCAATGCAATAAGGTTCCACAAAGGTCACAATGGTACGTACTGGGCTTTAGAGAATCAACCACTAGCAATGAGAGAATGGTCCATAATGATCACATGCTACGTACTGGGCTTTACAGAATCAATAACTTGCAATGCAATAAGGTTCCACAAAGGTCACAATGGTTCGTACTGGGTTTTAGGGAATCAACCACTAGCAATGATAGTAGGGTCCATAATGAACACATGCTACGTACTGGTCTTTACAGAATCAACCACTTGCAATGAAAGCAAGATCCAAATGAACAGAATGCCATGCACTGAGCTTTACAGTATGAACAACTTGCAATGAAAGTAAGAAGGGTCCCTAATGATCACAATGGTATGTACTGGGCTTAACAGAATCAACCACTTGCAATGCAATAAGTTTCCACAAAGGTCACAATGGTAAGTACTGGGCTTTAGAGAATCAACCACTAGCAATGATTGAACGGTCCATGATGATCACAATGCTATGTAAATGCAATGAAAGCAAGATCCAAATGAACAGAATGCCATGCACTGGGCTTTACAGAATTAACCACGTGCAATGCAATAAGGTTCCACAAAGTTCACAATGGTTCGTACTGGGCTTTAGAGAATCAACCACTAGCAATGATAGTAGGGTCCATAATGAACACATGCTACGTACTGGTCTTTACAGAATGAACCTCTTGCAATGAAAGCAAGACCCAAATGAACAGAATGCCATGCATTGAGCTTTACAGTATGAACCACTTGCAATGAAGGTAAGAAGGGTCCCTAATGATCACAATGCTATGTACTGGGCTGTACAGAGTCAACCACTTGCAATGAAAGCAAGATCGAAATGAACAGAATGCCATGCCCTGGGCTTTACAGAATTAACCACTTGCAATGCAATAAAGTTCCACAAAGGTCACTATGGTACATACTGGGCTTTAGAGAATCAACCACTAGCAATCAGACAAGGGTCCATAATGATCACATGCTACGTACTGGGCTTTACAGAATCAACCAGTAGCAGTCAGAGAAGGGTCCATAATGATCACATGCTACGTACTGGGCTTTACAGAATCAACCACTTGCAATGCATTAAGGTTCCACAAAGGTCACAATGGTTCGTACTGGTCTTTACAGAATGAACCTCTTGCAATGAAAGCAAGACCCAAATGAATAGAATGCCATGCATTGAGCTTTACAGTATGAACCACTTGCAATGAAGGTAAGAAGGGTCCCTAATGATCACAATGCTATGTACTGGGCTTTACAGAATCAACCACTTGCAATGAAAGCAAGATCGAAATGAACAGAATGCCATGCACTGAGCTTCACAGTATGAACCACTTGCAATGAAAGTAGGATCCACAATGAACATAATGCCATGCACTGGGCTTTACAGAATCTACCACTTGCAATGCAATAAGGTTCCACAAAGGTGACAATGGTTCGTACTGGGCTTTAGAGAATCAACCACTAGCAATGATAGAAGGGTCCATAATGAACACATGCTACGTACTGGTCTTTACAGAATGAACCTCTTGCAATGAAAACAAGATCCAAATGAACAGAATGCCATGCACTGAGCTTTACAGTATGAACAACTTGCAATAAAAGTAGTATCCACAATGAACATAATGCCATGCACTGGGCTTTACAGAATCTACCACTTGCAATGCAATAAGGTTCCACAAACGCCACAATGGATCGTACTGGGCTTTAGAGAATCAAACACTAGCAATGAGAGAAGAGTCCATAATGATCACAATGCTATGTACTGGGCTTTACAGAATCAACCAGTAGCAATCAGAGAAGGGTCCATAATGAACACATGCTACGTACTGGGCTTTACAGAATGAACCTTTTGCAATGAAAGCAAGATCCAAATGAACAGAATGCCATGCACTGAGCTTTACAGTATGAACCACTTCCAATGAAAGTAGGATCCACAATGAACAGAATGCCATGCACTGGGCTTTACAGTGTGAACCACTTGCAATGAAAGTAGGATCCACAATGAACATAATGCCTTGCACTGGGCTTTACAGAATTAACCACTTGCAATGCAATAAGGTTCCTCAAAGGTCACAATGGTACGTACTGGGCTTTAGAGAATCAACCACTAGTAATGAGAGAAGGGTCCATAATGATTACATGCTACCTACTGGTCTTTACAGAATGAACCTCTTGCAATGAAAGCAAGATCCAAATGAACAGAATGCCATGCACTGAGCTTTACAGTATGAACCACTTGCAATGAAAGTAAGAAGGGTCCCTAATGATCACAATGCTATGTATTGGGCTTTACAGAATCAACCACTTGCAATGCAATAAGGTTCCACAAAGGTCACAATGGTACGTACTGGGCTTTACAGCATCAACCACTAGCAATGAAAGGTCCATAATGAACACATGCTACATACTGGGCTTTACGGAATTAACCACTTGCAATGAAAGTAGGATCCACAATGAACATAATGCCATGCACTTGGCTTTACAGTGTGAACCACTTGCAATGAAAGTAGAATCCACTATGAACATAATGCCATGCAATGGGCTTTACAGAATTAACCACTTGCAATGCAATAAAGTTCCACAAAGGTCACAATGGTACGTACTAGGCTTCAGAGAATCAACCGCTAGCAATGAGAGAAGGGTCCATAATGATCACATGCTATGTACTGGTCTTTAGAGAATGAACCTCTTGCAATGAAAGTAGGATCCACAATGAACATAATGCCATGCACTTGGCTTTACAGTGTGAACCACTTGCAATGAAAGTAGGATCCACTATGAACATAATGCCATGCACTGGGCTTTACAGAATTAACCACTTGCAATGGAATAAAGTTCCACAAAGGACACAATTGTACGTACTGGGCTTTAGAGAATCAACCGCTAGCAATGAGAGAAGGGTCCATAATGAACACATGCTACGTAGTGGGCTTTACAGAATCAACCACTAGCAATCAGAGAAGGGTCCATAATGATCAGATGCTACGTACTGGGCTTTACAGAACCAACCAGTAGCAATCAGAGAATGGTCCATAATGATTACATGCTACCTACTGGTCTTTACAGAATGAACCTCTTGCAATGAAAGTAGTATCCGCAATGAACATAATGCCATGCACTGGGCTTTACTGAATTAACCACTTGCAATGCAATAAGGTTCCACAAAGGTCTCAATGCTACATACTGGGCTTTACATCATCAACCACTTGCAATGAAAGAATGATCCCTAATGATCACAATGCTATGTACTGGGCTTTACAGAATTAACCACTTGCAATGCAATAAGGTTCCACAAAGGTCACAATGGTACGTACTGGGCTTTAGAGAATCAACCACTAGCAATCAAAGAAGTGTCCATAATGATCACATGCTACCTACTGGTCTTTACAGAATGAACCTCTTGCAATGAAAGCAAGATCGAAATGAAAGTAATGCTTTGAACTGGGTTTTACAGAATCAACCACTTGCAATGCAATAAGGTTCCACAAAGGTCACAATGGTTCGTACTGGGCTTCAGAGAATCAACCACTAGCAATGAGAGAACGGTCCATAATGATCACAATGCTATGTACTGGGCTTTACAGAATGAACCACTTGCAATGAAAGTAGGATCCACAATGAACATAATGCCATGCACTGGGCTTTACAGAATGAACCAGTTGCAATAAAATAATGTTCCACAAAGGTCACAATGGTTCGTACTGGGCTTCAGAGAATCAACCACTAGCAATGAGAGAAGGGTCCATAATGAACACATGCTACGTACTGGGCTTTAGAGAATCAACCACTAGCAATCAGAGAAGTGTCCATAATGATCACATACTACGTACTGCGCTTTAGAGAATGAACCTCCTGCAATGACAGCAAGATAAAAATGAAAGTAATGCTTTGAACTAGGTTTTACAGAATCAACCACTTGCAATGGAATAAGGTTCCACAAAGGTCACAATGGTTCGTATTGGGCTTTAGAGAATCAACCTCTAGCAATGAGAGAACGGTCCATAATGATCACAAAGCTATGTACTGGGCTTTACAGAATTAACCACTTGCAATGAAAGTAAGATCCAAATGAACAGAATGCCATGCACTGAGCTTTACAGTATGTACCACGTGCAATGAAAGTAGGATCCACAATGAACATAATGCCATGCACTGGGCTTTACAGTGTGAACCACTTGCAATGAAAGTAGGATCCACTATGAACATAATGCCATGCCCTGGGCTTTACAGAATTAACCACTTGCAATGCAATAAGGTTCCACAAAGGTCACAATGGTACGTACTGGGCTTTAGAGAATCAACCACTAGCAATGAGAGAATGGTCCATAATGATCACATGCTACGTACTGGGCTTACAGAATCAACCACTTGCAATGCAATAAGGTTCCACAAAGGTCACAATGGTTCGTACTGGGTTTTAGGGAATCAACCACTAGCAATGATAGTAGGGTCCATAATGAACACATGCTACGTACTGGTCTTTACAGAATCAACCACTTGCAATGAAAGCAAGATCCAAATGAACAGAATGCCATGCACTGAGCTTTACAGTATGTACCACTTGCAATGAAAGTAGGATCCACTATGAACATAATGCCATGCACTGAGCTTTACAGTATGAACCACTTGCAATGAAAGCAAGAAGGGTCCCTAATGATCGCAATGCTATGTACTGGGCTTTACAGAATCAACCACTTGCAATGAAATCAAGATCCAAATGAACAGAATGCCATGCACTGAGCTTTACAGTATGAACCACTTGCAATGCAAGTAGTATCCACAATGAACATAATGCCATGCACTGGGCTTTACAGAATTAACCACTTGCAATGCAATAAGGTTCCACAAAGGTCACAATGGTACGTACTGGGCTGTACAGAATCAACCACTAGCAATCAGAGAAGGGTCCATAATGATCATATGCTACGTACTGGGCTTTACAGAATCAACCAGTAGCAATCAGAGAAGGGTCCATAATGAACACATGCTACGTACTGGGCTTTACAGAATGAACCTTTTGCAATGAAAGCAAGATCCAAATGAACAGAATGCCATGCACTGAGCTTTACAGTATGAACCACTTCCAATGAAAGTAGGATCCACAATGAACAGAATGCCATGCACTGGGCTTTACAGTGTGAACCACTTGCAATGAAAGTAGGATCCACAATGAACATAATGCCATGCACTGGGCTTTACAGAATTAACCACTTGCAATGCAATAAGGTTCCTCAAAGGTCACAATGGTACGTACTGGGCTTTAGAGAATCAACCACTAGTATTGAGAGAAGGGTCCATAATGATTACATGCTACCTACTGGTCTTTACAGAATGAACCTCTTGCAATGAAAGCAAGATCCAAATGAACAGAATGCCATGCACTGAGCTTTACAGTATGAACCACTTGCAATGAAAGTAAGAAGGGTCCCTAATGATCACAATGCTATGTATTGGGCTTTACAGAATCAACCACTTGCAATGCAATAAGGTTCCACAAAGGTCACAATGGTACGTACTGGGCTTTACAGCATCAACCACTAGCAATGAAAGGTCCATAATGAACACATGCTACATACTGGGCTTTACAGAATCAACCACTTGCAATGAGAGAAGGGTCCCTAATGATCCCAATGCTATGTACTGGGCTTTAGAGAATTAACCACTTGCAATGAAAGCAAGATCCAAATGAACAGAATGCCATGCACTGAGCTTTACAGTATGAACCACTTGCAATGCAATAAGGTTCCACAAAGGTCACAATGCTACGTAATGGACTGTACAGCATCAACCACTTGCAATGCAATAAGGTTCCACAAAGGTCACAATGGTACGTACTGGGCTTTAGAGAATCAACCACTAGCAATGAGAGAAGGGTCCATAATGATCACATGCTACGTACTGGGCTTTACAGAATCAACCACTAGCAATGAGAGAACGGCCCATAATGATCACAACGCTATGTACTGGGCTTTACAGAATTAACCACTTGCAATGAAAGTAGGATCCACAATGAACATAATGCCATGCACTTGGCTTTACAGTGTGAACCACTTGCAATGAAAGTAGAATCCACTATGAACATAATGCCATGCAATGGGCTTTACAGAATTAACCACTTGCAATGCAATAAGTTTCCACAAAGGTCACAATGGTAAGTACTGGGCTTTAGAGAATCAACCACTAGCAATGAGAGAACGGTCCATAATGATCACAATGCTATGTACTGGGCTTTACAGAATTAACCACTTGCAATGAAAGCGAGATCCAAATGAACAGAATGCCATGCACTGAGCTTTACAGTATGAACCACTTGCAATGAAAGTAGTATCCACAATGAACATAATGCCATGCACTGGGCTTTACAGAATTAACCACTTGCAATGCAATAAGGTTCCACAAAGGTCACAATGGTACGTACTGGGCTTTAGAGAATCAACCGCTAGCAATGAGAGAAGGGTCCATAATGAACACATGCTATGTACTGGTCTTTACAGAATGAACCTCTTGTAATGAAAGTAGGATCCACAATGAACATAATGGCATGCACTGGGCTTTACAGAATTAACCACTTGCAATGCAATAAGGTTCCACAAAGGTCACAATTCTACGTAATGGACTTTACAGCATCAACCACTTGCAATGCAAAAAGGTTCCACAAAGGTCACAATGGTACGTAGTGGGCTTTAGAGAATCAACCACTAGCAATCAGAGGTCCATAATGATCACATGCTATGTACTAGGCTTTACAGAATCAACCACTAGCAATCAGAGAAGGGTCCATAATGATCAGATGCTACGTACTGGACTTTACAGAATCAACCAGTAGCAATCAGAGAATGGTCCATAATGATTACATGCTACCTACTGGTCTTTACAGAATGAACCTCTTGCAATGAAAGCATGATCAAAATGAACATAATGCTTTGAACTGGGCTTTACAGTATGAACCACTTGCAATGAAAGTAGTATCCGCAATGAACATAATGCCATGCACTGGGCTTTACTGAATTAACCACTTGCAATGCAATAAGGTTCCACAAAGGTCTCAATGCTACATACTGGGCTTTACATCATCAACAACTTGCAATGAAAGAATGATCCCTAATGATCACAATGCTATGTACTGGGCTTTACAGAATTAACCACTTGCAATGCAATAAGGTTCCACAAAGGTCACAATGGTACGTACTGGGCTTTAGAGAATCAACCACTAGCAATCAAAGAAGTGTCCATAATGATCACATGCTACCTACTGGTCTTTACAGAATGAACCGCTTGCAATGAAAGCAAGATCGAAATGAAAGTAATGCTTTGAACTGGGTTTTAAAGAATCAACCACTTGCAATGCAATAAGGGTCCACAAAGGTCACAATGGTTCGTACTGGGCTTCAGAGAATCAACCACTAGCAATGAGAGAACGGTCCATAATGATCACAATGCTATGTACTGGGCTTTACAGAATGAACCACTTGCAATGAAAGTAGGATCCACAATGAACATAATGCCATGCACTGGGCTTTACAGAATGAACCAGTTGCAATAAAATAATGTTCCACAAAGGTCACAATGGTTCGTACAGGGCTTTAGAGAATTCTACGTAATGGACTTTACAGCATCAACCACTTGCAATGCAAAAAGGTTCCACAAGGTCAAAATGGTACGTACTGGGCTTTAGAGAATCAACCACAAGCAATCAGAGAAGGGTCCATAATGATCACATGCTACGTACTGGGCTTTACAGAATCAACCACTAGCAATCAGAGAAGGGTCCGTAATGATCACATGCTACGTACTGGGCTTTACAGAATCAACCAGTAGCGATTGGAGAAGGGTCCATAATGAACACATGCTACGTACTGGGCTTTACAGAATGAACCTCTTGCAATGAAAGCAAGATCGAAATGGACATAATGCTTTGAACTGGGCTTTACAGTATGAACCACTTGCAATGAAAGTAGTATCCACAATGAACATAATGCCATGCACTGGGCTTTACAGAATTAACCACTTGCAATGCAATAAGGTTCCACAAAGGTCACAATGGTACGTACTGGGCTTTAGAGAATCAACCACTAGCAATGAGAGAATGGTCCATAATGATCACATGCTACGTACTGGGCTTACAGAATCAACCACTTGCAATGCAATAAGGTTCCACAAAGGTCACAATGGTTCGTACTGGGTTTTAGGGACTCAACCACTAGCAATGATAGTAGGGTCCATAATGAACACATGCTACGTACTGGTCTTTACAGAATGAACCTCTTGCAATGAAACCAAGATCCAAATGAAGAGAATGCCATGCACTGAGCTTTACAGTATGAACCACTTGCAATGAAAGCAAGATCCACAATGAACATAATGCCATGCACTGGGCTTTACAGAATTAACCACTTGCAATGCAATAAGATACCACAAAGGTCACAATGGTACGTACTGGGCTTTACAGAATTAACCACTTGCAATGCAATAAGATACCACAAAGGTCACAATAGTACGTACTGGGCTTTAGAGAATCAACCACTAGCAATGAGAGAAGGGTCCATAATGATTACATGCTACCTACTGGTCTTTACAGAATGAACCTCTTGCAATGAAAGCAAGATCGAAATGAACATAATGCTTTGAACTGGGCTTTACAGTATGAACTACTTGCAATGAAAGTAGTATCCACAATGAACATAATGCCATGCACTGGGCTTTACTGAATTAACCACCTGCAATGCAATAAGGTTCCACAAAGGTCACAATGGTTCGTACTGGGCTATAGAGAATCAACCACTAGCAATGATAGAAGGGTCCATAATGAACACATGCTACGTACTGGGCTTTACAGAATGAACCTCTTGCAATGAAAGCAAGATCCAAATGAACAGAATTCCATGCACTGAGCTTTACAGTATGAACCACTTGCAATGAAAGTAAGAAGGGTCCCTAATGATCACAATGCTATGTACTGGGCTTTACAGAATCAACCACTTGCAATGAAAGCAAGATCCAAATGAACATAATGCCATGCCCTGGGCTTTACAGAATTAACCACTTGCAATGCAATAAGGTTCCACAAAGGTCACAATGGTACGTACTGGGCTTTAGAGAATCAACCACTAGCAATGAGAGAATGGTCCATAATGATCACATGCTACGTACTGGGCTTACAGAATCAACCACTTGCAATGCAATAAGGTTCCACAAAGGTCACAATGGTTCGTACTGGGTTTTAGGGAATCAACCACTAGCAATGATAGTAGGGTCCATAATGAACACATGCTACGTACTGGTCTTTACAGAATGAACCTCTTGCAATGAAAGCAAGATCCAAATGAACAGAATGCCATGCACTGAGCTTTACAGTATGAACCACTTGCAATGAAAGTAGGATCCACAATGAACATAATGCCATGCACTGGGCTTTACTGAATTAACCACCTGCAATGCAATAAGGTTCCACAAAGGTCACAATGGTTCGTACTGGGCTTTAGAGAATCAACCACTAGCAATGATAGAAGGGTCCATAATGAACACATGCTACGTACTGGGCTTTACAGAATGAACCTCTTGCAATGAAAGCAAGATCCAAACCAACAGAATTCCATGCACTGAGCTTTACAGTATGAACCACTTGCAATGAAAGTAAGAAGGGTCCCTAATGATCACAATGCTATGTACTGGGCTTTACAGAATCAACCACTTGCAATGAAAGCAAGATCCAAATGAACATAATGCCATGCCCTGGGCTTTACAGAATTAACCACTTGCAATGCAATAAGGTTCCTCAAAGGTGAAAATGGTACGTACTGGGCTTTAGAGAATCAACCACTAGCAATGAGAGAATGGTCCATAATGATCACATGCTACGTACTGGGCTTACAGAATCAACCACTTGCAATGCAATAAGGTTCCACAAAGGTCACAATGGTTCGTACTGGGTTTAAGGGACTCAACCACTAGCAATGATAGTAGGGTCCATAATGAACACATGCTACGTACTGGTCTTTACAGAATGAACCTCTTGCAATGAAAGCAAGATCAAAATGAACAGAATGCCATGCACTGAGCTCTACAGTATGAACCACTTGCAATGAAAGTAGGATCCACAATGAACATAATGCCATGCACTGGGCTTTACAGAATTAACCACTTGCAATGCAATAAGGTTCCACAAAGGTCACAATGCTACGTAATGGACTTTACAGCATCAACCACTTGCAATGCAATAAGATTCCACAAGGTCAAAATGGTACGTACTGGGCTTTAGAGAATCAACCACTAGCAATTAGAGAAGGGTCCGTAATGATCACATGCTACGTACTGGGCTTTACAGAATCAACCAGTAGCAATTAGAGAAGGGTCCATAATGAACACATGCTACGTACTGGGCTTTACAGAATGAACCTCTTGCAATGAAAGCAAGATCGAAATGAACATAATGCTTTGAACTGGGCTTTACAGTATGAACCACTTGCAATGAAAGTAGTATCCACAATGAACATAATGCCATGCACTGGGCTTTACTGAATTGACCACTTGCAATGCAATAAGGTTCCACAAAGGTCACAATTGTACGTACTGGGCTTTAGAGAATCAACCACTAGTAATGAGAGAATGGTCCATAATGATCACATGCTACGTACTCGGCTTTACAGAATCAACCAATTGCAATGCAATAAGGTTCCACAAAGGTCACAATGGTTCATACTGGGCTTTAGAGAATCAACCACTAGCAATGATAGTAGGGTCCATAATGAACACATGCTACGTACTGGTCTTTACAGAATGAACCTCTTGCAATGAAACCAAGATCCAAATGAAGAGAATGCCATGCACTGAGCTTTACAGTATGAACCACTTGCAATGAAAGTAAGAAGGGTCCCTAATGATCACAATGCTATGTACTGGGCTTTAGAGAATCAACCACTTGCAATGAGAGAATGGTCCACAATGATCACATGCTACGTACTGGGCTTACAGAATCAACCACTTGCAATGCAATAAGGTTCCACAAAGGTCACAATGGTTCGTACTGGGTTTTAGGGACTCAACCACTAGCAATGAGAGAACGGTCCATAATGAACACATGCTACGTACTGGGCTTTAGAGAATCAACCACTAGCTATCAGAGAAGTGTCCATAATGATCACATACTACGTATTGCGCTTTAGAGAATGAACCTCCTGCAATGACAGCAAGATAAAAACGAAAGTAATGCTTTGAACTAGGTTTTACAGAATCAACCACTTGCAATGCAATAAGGTTCCACAAAGGTCACAATGGTTCGTATTGGGCTTTAGAGAATCAACCTCTAGCAATGAGAGAACGGTCCATAATTATCACAAAGCTATGTACTGGGCTTTACAGAATTAACCACTTGCAATGAAAGTAAGATCCAAATGAACAGAATGCCATGCACTGAGCTTTACAGTATGTACCACGTGCAATGAAGGTAGGATCCACAATGAACATAATGCCATGCACTGGGCTTTACAGTGTGAACCACTTGCAATGAAAGTAGTATCCACTATGAACATAATGCCATGCCCTGGGCTTTACAGAATTAACCACTTGCAATGCAATAAGGTTCCACAAAGGTCACAATGGTACGTACTGAGCTTTACAGTATGAACCACTTGCAATGAAAGTAGGATCCACAATGAACATAATGCCATGCACTGGGCTTTACAGAATTAACCACTTGCAATGCAATAAGGTTCCACAAAGGTCACAATGCTACGTAATGGACTTTACAGCATCAACCACTTGCAATGCAATAAGGTTCCACAAGGTCAAAATGGTACGTACTGGGCTTTAGAGAATCAACCACTAGCAATTAGAGAAGGGTCCATAATGATCACATGCTACGTACTGGGCTTTACAGAATCAACCACTAGCAATCAGAGAAGGGTCCGTAATGATCACATGCTACGTACTGGGCTTTACAGAATAAACCAGTAGCAATTAGAGAAGGGTCCATAATGAACACATGCTACGTACTGGGCTTTACAGAATGAACCTCTTGCAATGAAAGCAAGATCGAAATGAACATAATGCTTTGAACTGGGCTTTACAGTATGAACCACTTGCAATGAAAGTAGTATCCACAAAGGTTCCACAAAGGTCACAATGGTACGTACTGGGCTTTAGAGAATCAACCACTAGCAATGATAGTAGGGTCCATAATGAACACATGCTACGTACTGGGCTTTACAGATTCAACCACTAGCAATCAGAGAAGGGTCCATAATGAACACATGCTACGTACTGGTCTTTACAGAATGCCAGTACTGGTCTTTACAGAATTCCAGTATGAACCACTTGCAATGAAAGTAGGATCCACAATGAACATAATGCCATGCACTGGGCTTTACAGAATTAACCACTTGCAATGCAATAAGGTTCCACAAAGTTCACAATGGTTCGTACTGGGCTTTAGAGATTCAACCACTAGCAATGATAGTAGGGTCCATAATGAACACATGCTACGTACTCGTCTTTACAGAATGAACCTCTTGCAATGAAAGCCAGATCCAAATGAACAGATTGCCATGCACTGAGCTTTACAGTATGAACCACTTGCAATGTAAGTAGGATCCACAATGAACATAATGCCATGCACTGGGCTTTACGAATTAACCACTTGCAATGCAATAAAGTTCCACAAAGGTCACAATGGTACGTACTGGGCTTTAGAGAATCAACCACTAGCAATCAGAGAAGGGTCCATAATGAACACATGCTACGTAGTGGGCTACAGAATCAACCACTAGCAGTCAGAGAAGGGTCCATAATGAACACATGCTACATACTGGTCTTTACAGAATGAACCTCTTGCAATGAAAGCAAGATCGAAATTAAAGTAATGCTTTGAACTGGGCTTTACAGAAGCAACCACTTGCAATGCAATAAGGTTCCACAAAGGTCACAATGGTTCGTACTGGGCTTTAGAGAATCAACCACTAGCATTCAGAGAAGGGTCCATAATGAACTCATGCTACGTACTGGTCTTTACAGAATGAACCTCTTGCAATGAAAGCAAGATCCAAATGAACAGAATGCCATGCAATGAGCTTATAGTATGAACCACTTGCAATGAAAGAATGATCCCTAATGATCACAATGCTACGTACTGGGCTTTACAGAATTAACCACTTGCAATGCAATAAGGTTCCACAAAGGTCACAATGGTTCGTACTGGGCTTTACAGAATGAACCACGTGCAATGCAATAAGGTTCCACAAAAGTCACAAAGGTACATACTGGGCTTTACAGAATCAACCAATAGCAATGAGAGAAGGGTCCATAATGATTACATGCTACCTACTGGTCTTTACAGAATGAACCTCTTGCAATGAAAGCAAGATCGAAATGAAAATAATGCTTTGAACTGGGCTTTACAGAATCAACCACTTGCAATGCAATAAGGTTCCACAAAGGTCACAATGGTTCGTACTGGGCTTTAGAGAATCAACCACTTGCAATGATTGGTCCATAATGAACACATGCTACGTACTGGTCTTTACAGAATCAACCACTTGCAATGAGAGAACGGTCCATAATGATTACATGCTACGTACTGGGCTTTACAGAATCAACCACTAGCAATGAGAGAAGGGTCCATAATGATTACATGCTACCTACTGGTCTTTACAGAATGAACCTCTTGCAATGAAAGCAAGATCGAAATTAACATAATGCTTTGAACTGGGCTTTACAATATGAACCACTTGCAATGAAAGTAGTATCCACAAAGAACATAATGCCATGCACTGGGCTTTACTGAATTAACCACTTGCAATGCAATAAGGTTCCACAAAGGTCACAATGGTACGTACTGGGCTTTAGAGAATCAACCACTAGCAATGAGAGAAGGGTCCATAATGATCACATGCTACGTACTGGGATTTACAGAATCAACCACTTGCAATGCAATAAGGTTCCACAAAGGTCACAATGGTTCGTACTGGGCTTTAGAGAATCAACCACTAGCAATGATAGTAGGGTCCATAATGAACACATGCTACGTACTGGTCTTTACAGAATGAACCTCTTGCAATGAAAGCAAGACCCAAATGAACAGAATGCCATGCATTGAGCTTTACAGTATGAACCACTTGCAATGCAGGTAAGAAGGGTCCCTAATGATCACAATGCTATGTACTGGGCTGTACAGAGTCAACCACTTGCAATGAAAGCAAGATCCAAATGAACAGAATGCCATGCACTGAGATTTACAGTATGAACCACTTGCAATGAAAGTAGGATCCACAATGAACATAATGCCATGCCCTGGGCTTTACAGAATTAACCACTTGCAATGCAATAAAGTTCCACAAAGGTCACTATGGTACATACTGGGCTTTAGAGAATCAACCACTAGCAATCAGACAAGGGTCCATAATGATCACATGCTACGTACTGGGCTTTACAGAATCAACCAGTAGCAGTCAGAGAAGGGTCCATAATGATCACATGCTACGTACTGGGCTTTACAGAATCAACCACTTGCAATGCATTAAGGTTCCACAAAGGTCACAATGGTTCGTACTGGTCTTTACAGAATGAACCTCTTGCAATGAAAGCAAGACCCAAATGAATAGAATGCCATGCATTGAGCTTTACAGTATGAACCACTTGCAATGAAAGTAGGATCCACAATGAACATAATGCCATGCACTGGGCTTTACAGAATCTACCACTTGCAATGCAATAAGGTTCCACAAAGGTGACAATGGTTCGTACTGGGCTTTAGAGAATCAACCACTAGCAATGATAGAAGGGTCCATAATGAACACATGCTACGTACTGGTCTTTACAGAATGAACCTCTTGCAATGAAAACAAGATCCAAATGAACATAATGCCATGCACTGAGCTTTACAGTATGAACAACTTGCAATAAAAGTAGTATCCACAATGAACATAATGCCATGCACTGGGCTTTACAGAATCTACCACTTGCAATGCAATAAGGTTCCACAAACGCCACAATGGATCGTACTGGGCATTAGAGAATCAAACACTAGCAATGAGAGAAGAGTCCATAATGATCACAATGCTATGTACTGGGCTTTACAGAATCAACCAGTAGCAATCAGAGAAGGGTCCATAATGAACACATGCTACGTACTGGGCTTTACAGAATGAACCTTTTGCAATGAAAGCAAGATCCAAATGAACAGAATGCCATGCACTGAGCTTTACAGTATGAACCACTTCCAATGAAAGTAGGATCCACAATGAACAGAATGCCATGCACTGGGCTTTACAGTGTGAACCACTTGCAATGAAAGTAGGATCCACAATGAACATAATGCCTTGCACTGGGCTTTACAGAATTAACCACTTGCAATGCAATAAGGTTCCTCAAAGGTCACAATGGTACGTACTGGGCTTTAGAGAATCAACCACTAGTAATGAGAGAAGGGTCCATAATGATTACATGCTACCTACTGGTCTTTACAGAATGAACCTCTTGCAATGAAAGCAAGATCCAAATGAACAGAATGCCTTGCACTGAGCTTTACAGTATGAACCACTTGCAATGAAAGTAAGAAGGGTCCCTAATGATCACAATGCTATGTATTGGGCTTTACAGAATCAACCACTTGCAATGCAATAAGGTTCCACAAAGGTCACAATGGTACGTACTGGGCTTTACAGCATCAACCACTAGCAATGAAAGGTCCATAATGAACACATGCTACATACTGGGCTTTACGGAATTAACCACTTGCAATGAAAGTAGGATCCACAATGAACATAATGCCATGCACTTGGCTTTACAGTGTGAACCACTTGCAATGAAAGTAGAATCCACTATGAACATAATGCCATGCAATGGGCTTTACAGAATTAACCACTTGCAATGCAATAAAGTTCCACAAAGGTCACAATGGTACGTACTAGGCTTCAGAGAATCAACCGCTAGCAATGAGAGAAGGGTCCATAATGATCACATGCTATGTACTGGTCTTTAGAGAATGAACCTCTTGCAATGAAAGTAGGATCCACAATGAACATAATGCCATGCACTTGGCTTTACAGTGTGAACCACTTGCAATGAAAGTAGGATCCACTATGAACATAATGCCATGCACTGGGCTTTACAGAATTAACCACTTGCAATGGAATAAAGTTCCACAAAGGACACAATTGTACGTACTGGGCTTTAGAGAATCAACCGCTAGCAATGAGAGAAGGGTCCATAATGAACACATGCTACGTAGTGGGCTTTACAGAATCAACCACTAGCAATCAGAGAAGGGTCCATAATGATCAGATGCTACGTACTGGGCTTTACAGAATCAACCAGTAGCAATCAGAGAATGGTCCATAATGATTACATGCTACCTACTGGTCTTTACAGAATGAACCTCTTGCAATGAAAGTAGTATCCGCAATGAACATAATGCCATGCACTGGGCTTTACTGAATTAACCACTTGCAATGCAATAAGGTTCCACAAAGGTCTCAATGCTACATACTGGGCTTTACATCATCAACCACTTGCAATGAAAGAATGATCCCTAATGATCACAATGCTATGTACTGGGCTTTACAGAATTAACCACTTGCAATGCAATAAGGTTCCACAAAGGTCACAATGGTACGTACTGGGCTTTAGAGAATCAACCACTAGCAATCAAAGAAGTGTCCATAATGATCACATGCTACCTACTGGTCTTTACAGAATGAACCTCTTGCAATGAAAGCAAGATCGAAATGAAAGTAATGCTTTGAACTGGGTTTTACAGAATCAACCACTTGCAATGCAATAAGGTTCCACAAAGGTCACAATGGTTCGTACTGGGCTTCAGAGAATCAACCACTAGCAATGAGAGAACGGTCCATAATGATCACAATGCTATGTACTGGGCTTTACAGAATGAACCACTTGCAATGAAAGTAGGATCCACAATGAACATAATGCCATGCACTGGGCTTTACAGAATGAACCAGTTGCAATAAAATAATGTTCCACAAAGGTCACAATGGTTCGTACTGGGCTTCAGAGAATCAACCACTAGCAATGAGAGAAGGGTCCATAATGAACACATGCTACGTACTGGGCTTTAGAGAATCAACCACTAGCAATCAGAGAAGTGTCCATAATGATCACATACTACGTACTGCGCTTTAGAGAATGAACCTCCTGCAATGACAGCAAGATAAAAATGAAAGTAATGCTTTGAACTAGGTTTTACAGAATCAACCACTTGCAATGCAATAAGGTTCCACAAAGGTCACAATGGTTCGTATTGGGCTTTAGAGAATCAACCTCTAGCAATGAGAGAACGGTCCATAATGATCACAAAGCTATGTCCTGGGCTTTACAGAATTAACCACTTGCAATGAAAGTAAGATCCAAATGAACAGAATGCCATGCACTGAGCTTTACAGTATGTACCACGTGCAATGAAAGTAGGATCCACAATGAACATAATGCCATGCACTGGGCTTTACAGTGTGAACCACTTGCAATGAAAGTAGGATCCACTATGAACATAATGCCATGCCCTGGGCTTTACAGAATTAACCACTTGCAATGCAATAAGGTTCCACAAAGGTCACAATGGTACGTACTGGGCTTTAGAGAATCAACCACTAGCAATGAGAGAATGGTCCATAATGATCACATGCTACGTACTGGGCTTTACAGAATCAATAACTTGCAATGCAATAAGGTTCCACAAAGGTCACAATGGTTCGTACTGGGTTTTAGGGACTCAACCACTAGCAATGATAGTAGGGTCCATAATGAACACATGCTACGTACTGGTCTTTACAGAATCAACCACTTGCAATGAAAGCAAGATCCAAATGAACAGAATGCCATGCACTGAGCTTTACAGTATGAACAACTTGCAATGAAAGTAAGAAGGGTCCCTAATGATCACAATGGTATGTACTGGGCTTAACAGAATCAACCACTTGCAATGCAATAAGTTTCCACAAAGGTCACAATGGTAAGTACTGGGCTTTAGAGAATCAACCACTAGCAATGATTGAACGGTCCATGATGATCACAATGCTATGTAAATGCAATGAAAGCAAGATCCAAATGAACAGAATGCCATGCACTGGGCTTTACAGAATTAACCACGTGCAATGCAATAAGGTTCCACAAAGTTCACAATGGTTCGTACTGGGCTTTAGAGATTCAACCACTAGCAATGATAGTAGGGTCCATAATGAACACATGCTACGTACTCGTCTTTACAGAATGAACCTCTTGCAATGAAAGCCAGATCCAAATGAACAGATTGCCATGCACTGAGCTTTACAGTATGAACCACTTGCAATGTAAGTAGGATCCACAATGAACATAATGCCATGCACTGGGCTTTACGAATTAACCACTTGCAATGCAATAAAGTTCCACAAAGGTCACAATGGTACGTACTGGGCTTTAGAGAATCAACCACTAGCAATCAGAGAAGGGTCCATAATGAACACATGCTACGTAGTGGGCTTTACAGAATCAACCACTAGCAGTCAGAGAAGGGTCCATAATGAACACATGCTACATACTGGTCTTTACAGAATGAACCTCTTGCAATGAAAGCAAGATCGAAATTAAAGTAATGCTTTGAACTGGGCTTTACAGAAGCAACCACTTGCAATGCAATAAGGTTCCACAAAGGTCACAATGGTTCGTACTGGGCTTTAGAGAATCAACCACTAGCATTCAGAGAAGGGTCCATAATGAACTCATGCTACGTACTGGTCTTTACAGAATGAACCTCTTGCAATGAAAGCAAGATCCAAATGAACAGAATGCCATGCAATGAGCTTATAGTATGAACCACTTGCAAGGAAAGAATGATCCCTAATGATCACAATGCTACGTACTGGGCTTTACAGAATTAACCACTTGCAATGCAATAAGGTTCCACAAAGGTCACAATGGTTCGTACTGGGCTTTACAGAATGAACCACGTGCAATGCAATAAGGTTCCACAAAGGTCACAAAGGTACATACTGGGCTTTACAGAATCAACCAATAGCAATGAGAGAAGGGTCCATAATGATTACATGCTACCTACTGGTCTTTACAGAATGAACCTCTTGCAATGAAAGCAAGATCGAAATGAAAAAAATGCTTTGAACTGGGCTTTACAGAATCAACCACTTGCAATGCAATAAGGTTCCACAAAGGTCACAATGGTTCGTACTGGGCTTTAGAGAATCAACCACTTGCAATGATTGGTCCATAATGAACACATGCTACGTACTGGTCTTTACAGAATCAACCACTTGCAATGAGAGAACGGTCCATAATGATTACATGCTACGTACTGGGCTTTACAGAATCAACCACTAGCAATGAGAGAAGGGTCCATAATGATTACATGCTACCTACTGGTCTTTACAGAATGAACCTCTTGCAATGAAAGCAAGATCGAAATGAACATAATGCTTTGAAGTGGGCTTTACAATATGAACCACTTGCAATGAAAGTAGTATCCACAAAGAACATAATGCCATGCACTGGGCTTTACTGAATTAACCACTTGCAATGCAATAAGGTTCCACAAAGGTCACAATGGTACGTACTGGGCTTTAGAGAATCAACCACTAGCAATGAGAGAAGGGTCCATAATGATCACATGCTACGTACTGGGATTTACAGAATCAACCACTTGCAATGCAATAAGGTTCCACAAAGGTCACAATGGTTCGTACTGGGCTTTAGAGAATCAACCACTAGCAATGATAGTAGGGTCCATAATGAACACATGCTACGTACTGGTCTTTACAGAATGAACCTCTTGCAATGAAAGCAAGACCCAAATGAACAGAATGCCATGCATTGAGCTTTACAGTATGAACCACTTGCAATGAAGGTAAGAAGGGTCCCTAATGATCACAATGCTATGTACTGGGCTGTACAGAGTCAACCACTTGCAATGAAAGCAAGATCGAAATGAACAGAATGCCATGCCCTGGGCTTTACAGAATTAACCACTTGCAATGCAATAAAGTTCCACAAAGGTCACTATGGTACATACTGGGCTTTAGAGAATCAACCACTAGCAATCAGACAAGGGTCCATAATGATCACATGCTACGTACTGGGCTTTACAGAATCAACCAGTAGCAGTCAGAGAAGGGTCCATAATGATCACATGCTACGTACTGGGCTTTACAGAATCAACCACTTGCAATGCATTAAGGTTCCACAAAGGTCACAATGGTTCGTACTGGTCTTTACAGAATGAACCTCTTGCAATGAAAGCAAGACCCAAATGAATAGAATGCCATGCATTGAGCTTTACAGTATGAACCACTTGCAATGAAGGTAAGAAGGGTCCCTAATGATCACAATGCTATGTACTGGGCTTTACAGAATCAACCACTTGCAATGAAAGCAAGATCGAAATGAACAGAATGCCATGCACTGAGCTTCACAGTATGAACCACTTGCAATGAAAGTAGGATCCACAATGAACATAATGCCATGCACTGGGCTTTACAGAATCTACCACTTGCAATGCAATAAGGTTCCACAAAGGTGACAATGGTTCGTACTGGGCTTTAGAGAATCAACCACTAGCAATGATAGAAGGGTCCATAATGAACACATGCTACGTACTGGTCTTTACAGAATGAACCTCTTGCAATGAAAACAAGATCCAAATGAACAGAATGCCATGCACTGAGCTTTACAGTATGAACAACTTGCAATAAAAGTAGTATCCACAATGAACATAATGCCATGCACTGGGCTTTACAGAATCTACCACTTGCAATGCAATAAGGTTCCACAAACGCCACAATGGATCGTACTGGGCTTTAGAGAATCAAACACTAGCAATGAGAGAAGAGTCCATAATGATCACAATGCTATGTACTGGGCTTTACAGAATCAACCAGTAGCAATCAGAGAAGGGTCCATAATGAACACATGCTACGTACTGGGCTTTACAGAATGAACCTTTTGCAATGAAAGCAAGATCCAAATGAACAGAATGCCATGCACTGAGCTTTACAGTATGAACCACTTCCAATGAAAGTAGGATCCACAATGAACAGAATGCCATGCACTGGGCTTTACAGTGTGAACCACTTGCAATGAAAGTAGGATCCACAATGAACATAATGCCTTGCACTGGGCTTTACAGAATTAACCACTTGCAATGCAATAAGGTTCCTCAAAGGTCACAATGGTACGTACTGGGCTTTAGAGAATCAACCACTAGTAATGAGAGAAGGGTCCATAATGATTACATGCTACCTACTGGTCTTTACAGAATGAACCTCTTGCAATGAAAGCAAGATCCAAATGAACAGAATGCCATGCACTGAGCTTTACAGTATGAACCACTTGCAATGAAAGTAAGAAGGGTCCCTAATGATCACAATGCTATGTATTGGGCTTTACAGAATCAACCACTTGCAATGCAATAAGGTTCCACAAAGGTCACAATGGTACGTACTGGGCTTTACAGCATCAACCACTAGCAATGAAAGGTCCATAATGAACACATGCTACATACTGGGCTTTACGGAATTAACCACTTGCAATGAAAGTAGGATCCACAATGAACATAATGCCATGCACTTGGCTTTACAGTGTGAACCACTTGCAATGAAAGTAGAATCCACTATGAACATAATGCCATGCAATGGGCTTTACAGAATTAACCACTTGCAATGCAATAAAGTTCCACAAAGGTCACAATGGTACGTACTAGGCTTCAGAGAATCAACCGCTAGCAATGAGAGAAGGGTCCATAATGATCACATGCTATGTACTGGTCTTTAGAGAATGAACCTCTTGCAATGAAAGTAGGATCCACAATGAACATAATGCCATGCACTTGGCTTTACAGTGTGAACCACTTGCAATGAAAGTAGGATCCACTATGAACATAATGCCATGCACTGGGCTTTACAGAATTAACCACTTGCAATGGAATAAAGTTCCACAAAGGACACAATTGTACGTACTGGGCTTTAGAGAATCAACCGCTAGCAATGAGAGAAGGGTCCATAATGAACACATGCTACGTAGTGGGCTTTACAGAATCAACCACTAGCAATCAGAGAAGGGTCCATAATGATCAGATGCTACGTACTGGGCTTTACAGAACCAACCAGTAGCAATCAGAGAATGGTCCATAATGATTACATGCTACCTACTGGTCTTTACAGAATGAACCTCTTGCAATGAAAGTAGTATCCGCAATGAACATAATGCCATGCACTGGGCTTTACTGAATTAACCACTTGCAATGCAATAAGGTTCCACAAAGGTCTCAATGCTACATACTGGGCTTTACATCATCAACCACTTGCAATGAAAGAATGATCCCTAATGATCACAATGCTATGTACTGGGCTTTACAGAATTAACCACTTGCAATGCAATAAGGTTCCACAAAGGTCACAATGGTACGTACTGGGCTTTAGAGAATCAACCACTAGCAATCAAAGAAGTGTCCATAATGATCACATGCTACCTACTGGTCTTTACAGAATGAACCTCTTGCAATGAAAGCAAGATCGAAATGAAAGTAATGCTTTGAACTGGGTTTTACAGAATCAACCACTTGCAATGCAATAAGGTTCCACAAAGGTCACAATGGTTCGTACTGGGCTTCAGAGAATCAACCACTAGCAATGAGAGAACGGTCCATAATGATCACAATGCTATGTACTGGGCTTTACAGAATGAACCACTTGCAATGAAAGTAGGATCCACAATGAACATAATGCCATGCACTGGGCTTTACAGAATGAACCAGTTGCAATAAAATAATGTTCCACAAAGGTCACAATGGTTCGTACTGGGCTTCAGAGAATCAACCACTAGCAATGAGAGAAGGGTCCATAATGAACACATGCTACGTACTGGGCTTTAGAGAATCAACCACTAGCAATCAGAGAAGTGTCCATAATGATCACATACTACGTACTGCGCTTTAGAGAATGAACCTCCTGCAATGACAGCAAGATAAAAATGAAAGTAATGCTTTGAACTAGGTTTTACAGAATCAACCACTTGCAATGGAATAAGGTTCCACAAAGGTCACAATGGTTCGTATTGGGCTTTAGAGAATCAACCTCTAGCAATGAGAGAACGGTCCATAATGATCACAAAGCTATGTACTGGGCTTTACAGAATTAACCACTTGCAATGAAAGTAAGATCCAAATGAACAGAATGCCATGCACTGAGCTTTACAGTATGTACCACGTGCAATGAAAGTAGGATCCACAATGAACATAATGCCATGCACTGGGCTTTACAGTGTGAACCACTTGCAATGAAAGTAGGATCCACTATGAACATAATGCCATGCCCTGGGCTTTACAGAATTAACCACTTGCAATGCAATAAGGTTCCACAAAGGTCACAATGGTACGTACTGGGCTTTAGAGAATCAACCACTAGCAATGAGAGAATGGTCCATAATGATCACATGCTACGTACTGGGCTTACAGAATCAACCACTTGCAATGCAATAAGGTTCCACAAAGGTCACAATGGTTCGTACTGGGTTTTAGGGAATCAACCACTAGCAATGATAGTAGGGTCCATAATGAACACATGCTACGTACTGGTCTTTACAGAATCAACCACTTGCAATGAAAGCAAGATCCAAATGAACAGAATGCCATGCACTGAGCTTTACAGTATGTACCACTTGCAATGAAAGTAGGATCCACTATGAACATAATGCCATGCACTGAGCTTTACAGTATGAACCACTTGCAATGAAAGCAAGAAGGGTCCCTAATGATCGCAATGCTATGTACTGGGCTTTACAGAATCAACCACTTGCAATGAAATCAAGATCCAAATGAACAGAATGCCATGCACTGAGCTTTACAGTATGAACCACTTGCAATGCAAGTAGTATCCACAATGAACATAATGCCATGCACTGGGCTTTACAGAATTAACCACTTGCAATGCAATAAGGTTCCACAAAGGTCACAATGGTACGTACTGGGCTGTACAGAATCAACCACTAGCAATCAGAGAAGGGTCCATAATGATCATATGCTACGTACTGGGCTTTACAGAATCAACCAGTAGCAATCAGAGAAGGGTCCATAATGAACACATGCTACGTACTGGGCTTTACAGAATGAACCTTTTGCAATGAAAGCAAGATCCAAATGAACAGAATGCCATGCACTGAGCTTTACAGTATGAACCACTTCCAATGAAAGTAGGATCCACAATGAACAGAATGCCATGCACTGGGCTTTACAGTGTGAACCACTTGCAATGAAAGTAGGATCCACAATGAACATAATGCCATGCACTGGGCTTTACAGAATTAACCACTTGCAATGCAA
The DNA here is from genome assembly GCF_035594765.1 of Anolis carolinensis. Taxonomy (NCBI): domain Eukaryota; kingdom Metazoa; phylum Chordata; class Lepidosauria; order Squamata; family Anolidae; genus Anolis; species Anolis carolinensis. Next base: position 203,381,774 of record NC_085841.1, read on the forward strand.
TAAGGTTCCTCAAAGGTCACAATGGTACGTACTGGGCTTTAGAGAATCAACCACTAGTATTGAGAGAAGGGTCCATAATGATTACATGCTACCTACTGGTCTTTACAGAATGAACCTCTTGCAATGAAAGCAAGATCCAAATGAACAGAATGCCATGCACTGAGCTTTACAGTATGAACCACTTGCAATGAAAGTAAGAAGGGTCCCTAATGATCACAATGCTATGTATTGGGCTTTACAGAATCAACCACTTGCAATGCAATAAGGTTCCACAAAGGTCACAATGGTACGTACTGGGCTTTACAGCATCAACCACTAGCAATGAAAGGTCCATAATGAACACATGCTACATACTGGGCTTTACAGAATCAACCACTTGCAATGAGAGAAGGGTCCCTAATGATCCCAATGCTATGTACTGGGCTTTAGAGAATTAACCACTTGCAATGAAAGCAAGATCCAAATGAACAGAATGCCATGCACTGAGCTTTACAGTATGAACCACTTGCAATGCAATAAGGTTCCACAAAGGTCACAATGCTACGTAATGGACTGTACAGCATCAACCACTTGCAATGCAATAAGGTTCCACAAAGGTCACAATGGTACGTACTGGGCTTTAGAGAATCAACCACTAGCAATGAGAGAAGGGTCCATAATGATCACATGCTACGTACTGGGCTTTACAGAATCAACCACTAGCAATGAGAGAACGGCCCATAATGATCACAACGCTATGTACTGGGCTTTACAGAATTAACCACTTGCAATGAAAGTAGGATCCACAATGAACATAATGCCATGCACTTGGCTTTACAGTGTGAACCACTTGCAATGAAAGTAGAATCCACTATGAACATAATGCCATGCAATGGGCTTTACAGAATTAACCACTTGCAATGCAATAAGTTTCCACAAAGGTCACAATGGTAAGTACTGGGCTTTAGAGAATCAACCACTAGCAATGAGAGAACGGTCCATAATGATCACAATGCTATGTACTGGGCTTTACAGAATTAACCACTTGCAATGAAAGCGAGATCCAAATGAACAGAATGCCATGCACTGAGCTTTACAGTATGAACCACTTGCAATGAAAGTAGTATCCACAATGAACATAATGCCATGCACTGGGCTTTACAGAATTAACCACTTGCAATGCAATAAGGTTCCACAAAGGTCACAATGGTACGTACTGGGCTTTAGAGAATCAACCGCTAGCAATGAGAGAAGGGTCCATAATGAACACATGCTATGTACTGGTCTTTACAGAATGAACCTCTTGTAATGAAAGTAGGATCCACAATGAACATAATGGCATGCACTGGGCTTTACAGAATTAACCACTTGCAATGCAATAAGGTTCCACAAAGGTCACAATTCTACGTAATGGACTTTACAGCATCAACCACTTGCAATGCAAAAAGGTTCCACAAAGGTCACAATGGTACGTAGTGGGCTTTAGAGAATCAACCACTAGCAATCAGAGGTCCATAATGATCACATGCTATGTACTAGGCTTTACAGAATCAACCACTAGCAATCAGAGAAGGGTCCATAATGATCAGATGCTACGTACTGGACTTTACAGAATCAACCAGTAGCAATCAGAGAATGGTCCATAATGATTACATGCTACCTACTGGTCTTTACAGAATGAACCTCTTGCAATGAAAGCATGATCAAAATGAACATAATGCTTTGAACTGGGCTTTACAGTATGAACCACTTGCAATGAAAGTAGTATCCGCAATGAACATAATGCCATGCACTGGGCTTTACTGAATTAACCACTTGCAATGCAATAAGGTTCCACAAAGGTCTCAATGCTACATACTGGGCTTTACATCATCAACAACTTGCAATGAAAGAATGATCCCTAATGATCACAATGCTATGTACTGGGCTTTACAGAATTAACCACTTGCAATGCAATAAGGTTCCACAAAGGTCACAATGGTACGTACTGGGCTTTAGAGAATCAACCACTAGCAATCAAAGAAGTGTCCATAATGATCACATGCTACCTACTGGTCTTTACAGAATGAACCGCTTGCAATGAAAGCAAGATCGAAATGAAAGTAATGCTTTGAACTGGGTTTTAAAGAATCAACCACTTGCAATGCAATAAGGGTCCACAAAGGTCACAATGGTTCGTACTGGGCTTCAGAGAATCAACCACTAGCAATGAGAGAACGGTCCATAATGATCACAATGCTATGTACTGGGCTTTACAGAATGAACCACTTGCAATGAAAGTAGGATCCACAATGAACATAATGCCATGCACTGGGCTTTACAGAATGAACCAGTTGCAATAAAATAATGTTCCACAAAGGTCACAATGGTTCGTACAGGGCTTTAGAGAATTCTACGTAATGGACTTTACAGCATCAACCACTTGCAATGCAAAAAGGTTCCACAAGGTCAAAATGGTACGTACTGGGCTTTAGAGAATCAACCACAAGCAATCAGAGAAGGGTCCATAATGATCACATGCTACGTACTGGGCTTTACAGAATCAACCACTAGCAATCAGAGAAGGGTCCGTAATGATCACATGCTACGTACTGGGCTTTACAGAATCAACCAGTAGCGATTGGAGAAGGGTCCATAATGAACACATGCTACGTACTGGGCTTTACAGAATGAACCTCTTGCAATGAAAGCAAGATCGAAATGGACATAATGCTTTGAACTGGGCTTTACAGTATGAACCACTTGCAATGAAAGTAGTATCCACAATGAACATAATGCCATGCACTGGGCTTTACAGAATTAACCACTTGCAATGCAATAAGGTTCCACAAAGGTCACAATGGTACGTACTGGGCTTTAGAGAATCAACCACTAGCAATGAGAGAATGGTCCATAATGATCACATGCTACGTACTGGGCTTACAGAATCAACCACTTGCAATGCAATAAGGTTCCACAAAGGTCACAATGGTTCGTACTGGGTTTTAGGGACTCAACCACTAGCAATGATAGTAGGGTCCATAATGAACACATGCTACGTACTGGTCTTTACAGAATGAACCTCTTGCAATGAAACCAAGATCCAAATGAAGAGAATGCCATGCACTGAGCTTTACAGTATGAACCACTTGCAATGAAAGCAAGATCCACAATGAACATAATGCCATGCACTGGGCTTTACAGAATTAACCACTTGCAATGCAATAAGATACCACAAAGGTCACAATGGTACGTACTGGGCTTTACAGAATTAACCACTTGCAATGCAATAAGATACCACAAAGGTCACAATAGTACGTACTGGGCTTTAGAGAATCAACCACTAGCAATGAGAGAAGGGTCCATAATGATTACATGCTACCTACTGGTCTTTACAGAATGAACCTCTTGCAATGAAAGCAAGATCGAAATGAACATAATGCTTTGAACTGGGCTTTACAGTATGAACTACTTGCAATGAAAGTAGTATCCACAATGAACATAATGCCATGCACTGGGCTTTACTGAATTAACCACCTGCAATGCAATAAGGTTCCACAAAGGTCACAATGGTTCGTACTGGGCTATAGAGAATCAACCACTAGCAATGATAGAAGGGTCCATAATGAACACATGCTACGTACTGGGCTTTACAGAATGAACCTCTTGCAATGAAAGCAAGATCCAAATGAACAGAATTCCATGCACTGAGCTTTACAGTATGAACCACTTGCAATGAAAGTAAGAAGGGTCCCTAATGATCACAATGCTATGTACTGGGCTTTACAGAATCAACCACTTGCAATGAAAGCAAGATCCAAATGAACATAATGCCATGCCCTGGGCTTTACAGAATTAACCACTTGCAATGCAATAAGGTTCCACAAAGGTCACAATGGTACATACTGGGCTTTAGAGAATCAACCACTAGCAATGAGAGAATGGTCCATAATGATCACATGCTACGTACTGGGCTTACAGAATCAACCACTTGCAATGCAATAAGGTTCCACAAAGGTCACAATGGTTCGTACTGGGTTTTAGGGAATCAACCACTAGCAATGATAGTAGGGTCCATAATGAACACATGCTACGTACTGGTCTTTACAGAATGAACCTCTTGCAATGAAAGCAAGATCCAAATGAACAGAATGCCATGCACTGAGCTTTACAGTATGAACCACTTGCAATGAAAGTAGGATCCACAATGAACATAATGCCATGCACTGGGCTTTACTGAATTAACCACCTGCAATGCAATAAGGTTCCACAAAGGTCACAATGGTTCGTACTGGGCTTTAGAGAATCAACCACTAGCAATGAGAGAACGGTCCATAATGATCACAATGCTATGTACTGGGCTTTACAGAATTAACCACTTGCAATGAAAGCGAGATCCAAATGAACAGAATGCCATGCACTGAGCTTTACAGTATGAACCACTTGCAATGAAAGTAGTATCCACAATGAACATAATGCCATGCACTGGGCTTTACAGAATTAACCACTTGCAATGCAATAAGGTTCCACAAAGGTCACAATGGTACGTACTGGGCTTTAGAGAATCAACCGCTAGCAATGAGAGAAGGGTCCATAATGAACACATGCTATGTACTGGTCTTTACAGAATGAACCTCTTGTAATGAAAGTAGGATCCACAATGAACATAATGGCATGCACTGGGCTTTACAGAATTAACCACTTGCAATGCAATAAGGTTCCACAAAGGTCACAATTCTACGTAATGGACTTTACAGCATCAACCACTTGCAATGCAAAAAGGTTCCACAAAGGTCACAATGGTACGTAGTGGGCTTTAGAGAATCAACCACTAGCAATCAGAGGTCCATAATGATCACATGCTATGTACTAGGCTTTACAGAATCAACCACTAGCAATCAGAGAAGGGTCCATAATGATCAGATGCTACGTACTGGACTTTACAGAATCAACCAGTAGCAATCAGAGAATGGTCCATAATGATTACATGCTACCTACTGGTCTTTACAGAATGAACCTCTTGCAATGAAAGCATGATCAAAATGAACATAATGCTTTGAACTGGGCTTTACAGTATGAACCACTTGCAATGAAAGTAGTATCCGCAATGAACATAATGCCATGCACTGGGCTTTACTGAATTAACCACTTGCAATGCAATAAGGTTCCACAAAGGTCTCAATGCTACATACTGGGCTTTACATCATCAACAACTTGCAATGAAAGAATGATCCCTAATGATCACAATGCTATGTACTGGGCTTTACAGAATTAACCACTTGCAATGCAATAAGGTTCCACAAAGGTCACAATGGTACGTACTGGGCTTTAGAGAATCAACCACTAGCAATCAAAGAAGTGTCCATAATGATCACATGCTACCTACTGGTCTTTACAGAATGAACCGCTTGCAATGAAAGCAAGATCGAAATGAAAGTAATGCTTTGAACTGGGTTTTAAAGAATCAACCACTTGCAATGCAATAAGGGTCCACAAAGGTCACAATGGTTCGTACTGGGCTTCAGAGAATCAACCACTAGCAATGAGAGAACGGTCCATAATGATCACAATGCTATGTACTGGGCTTTACAGAATGAACCACTTGCAATGAAAGTAGGATCCACAATGAACATAATGCCATGCACTGGGCTTTACAGAATGAACCAGTTGCAATAAAATAATGTTCCACAAAGGTCACAATGGTTCGTACAGGGCTTTAGAGAATTCTACGTAATGGACTTTACAGCATCAACCACTTGCAATGCAAAAAGGTTCCACAAGGTCAAAATGGTACGTACTGGGCTTTAGAGAATCAACCACAAGCAATCAGAGAAGGGTCCATAATGATCACATGCTACGTACTGGGCTTTACAGAATCAACCACTAGCAATCAGAGAAGGGTCCGTAATGATCACATGCTACGTACTGGGCTTTACAGAATCAACCAGTAGCGATTGGAGAAGGGTCCATAATGAACACATGCTACGTACTGGGCTTTACAGAATGAACCTCTTGCAATGAAAGCAAGATCGAAATGGACATAATGCTTTGAACTGGGCTTTACAGTATGAACCACTTGCAATGAAAGTAGTATCCACAATGAACATAATGCCATGCACTGGGCTTTACAGAATTAACCACTTGCAATGCAATAAGGTTCCACAAAGGTCACAATGGTACGTACTGGGCTTTAGAGAATCAACCACTAGCAATGAGAGAATGGTCCATAATGATCACATGCTACGTACTGGGCTTACAGAATCAACCACTTGCAATGCAATAAGGTTCCACAAAGGTCACAATGGTTCGTACTGGGTTTTAGGGACTCAACCACTAGCAATGATAGTAGGGTCCATAATGAACACATGCTACGTACTGGTCTTTACAGAATGAACCTCTTGCAATGAAACCAAGATCCAAATGAAGAGAATGCCATGCACTGAGCTTTACAGTATGAACCACTTGCAATGAAAGCAAGATCCACAATGAACATAATGCCATGCACTGGGCTTTACAGAATTAACCACTTGCAATGCAATAAGATACCACAAAGGTCACAATGGTACGTACTGGGCTTTACAGAATTAACCACTTGCAATGCAATAAGATACCACAAAGGTCACAATAGTACGTACTGGGCTTTAGAGAATCAACCACTAGCAATGAGAGAAGGGTCCATAATGATTACTTGCTACCTACTGGTCTTTACAGAATGAACCTCTTGCAATGAAAGCAAGATCGAAATGAACATAATGCTTTGAACTGGGCTTTACAGTATGAACTACTTGCAATGAAAGTAGTATCCACAATGAACATAATGCCATGCACTGGGCTTTACTGAATTAACCACCTGCAATGCAATAAGGTTCCACAAAGGTCACAATGGTTCGTACTGGGCTATAGAGAATCAACCACTAGCAATGATAGAAGGGTCCATAATGAACACATGCTACGTACTGGGCTTTACAGAATGAACCTCTTGCAATGAAAGCAAGATCCAAATGAACAGAATTCCATGCACTGAGCTTTACAGTATGAACCACTTGCAATGAAAGTAAGAAGGGTCCCTAATGATCACAATGCTATGTACTGGGCTTTACAGAATCAACCACTTGCAATGAAAGCAAGATCCAAATGAACATAATGCCATGCCCTGGGCTTTACAGAATTAACCACTTGCAATGCAATAAGGTTCCACAAAGGTCACAATGGTACGTACTGGGCTTTAGAGAATCAACCACTAGCAATGAGAGAATGGTCCATAATGATCACATGCTACGTACTGGGCTTACAGAATCAACCACTTGCAATGCAATAAGGTTCCACAAAGGTCACAATGGTTCGTACTGGGTTTTAGGGAATCAACCACTAGCAATGATAGTAGGGTCCATAATGAACACATGCTACGTACTGGTCTTTACAGAATGAACCTCTTGCAATGAAAGCAAGATCCAAATGAACAGAATGCCATGCACTGAGCTTTACAGTATGAACCACTTGCAATGAAAGTAGGATCCACAATGAACATAATGCCATGCACTGGGCTTTACTGAATTAACCACCTGCAATGCAATAAGGTTCCACAAAGGTCACAATGGTTCGTACTGGGCTTTAGAGAATCAACCACTAGCAATGATAGAAGGGTCCATAATGAACACATGCTACGTACTGGGCTTTACAGAATGAACCTCTTGCAATGAAAGCAAGATCCAAACCAACAGAATTCCATGCACTGAGCTTTACAGTATGAACCACTTGCAATGAAAGTAAGAAGGGTCCCTAATGATCACAATGCTATGTACTGGGCTTTACAGAATCAACCACTTGCAATGAAAGCAAGATCCAAATGAACATAATGCCATGCCCTGGGCTTTACAGAATTAACCACTTGCAATGCAATAAGGTTCCTCAAAGGTGAAAATGGTACGTACTGGGCTTTAGAGAATCAACCACTAGCAATGAGAGAATGGTCCATAATGATCACATGCTACGTACTGGGCTTACAGAATCAACCACTTGCAATGCAATAAGGTTCCACAAAGGTCACAATGGTTCGTACTGGGTTTAAGGGACTCAACCACTAGCAATGATAGTAGGGTCCATAATGAACACATGCTACGTACTGGTCTTTACAGAATGAACCTCTTGCAATGAAAGCAAGATCAAAATGAACAGAATGCCATGCACTGAGCTCTACAGTATGAACCACTTGCAATGAAAGTAGGATCCACAATGAACATAATGCCATGCACTGGGCTTTACAGAATTAACCACTTGCAATGCAATAAGGTTCCACAAAGGTCACAATGCTACGTAATGGACTTTACAGCATCAACCACTTGCAATGCAATAAGATTCCACAAGGTCAAAATGGTACGTACTGGGCTTTAGAGAATCAACCACTAGCAATTAGAGAAGGGTCCGTAATGATCACATGCTACGTACTGGGCTTTACAGAATCAACCAGTAGCAATTAGAGAAGGGTCCATAATGAACACATGCTACGTACTGGGCTTTACAGAATGAACCTCTTGCAATGAAAGCAAGATCGAAATGAACATAATGCTTTGAACTGGGCTTTACAGTATGAACCACTTGCAATGAAAGTAGTATCCACAATGAACATAATGCCATGCACTGGGCTTTACTGAATTGACCACTTGCAATGCAATAAGGTTCCACAAAGGTCACAATTGTACGTACTGGGCTTTAGAGAATCAACCACTAGTAATGAGAGAATGGTCCATAATGATCACATGCTACGTACTCGGCTTTACAGAATCAACCAATTGCAATGCAATAAGGTTCCACAAAGGTCACAATGGTTCATACTGGGCTTTAGAGAATCAACCACTAGCAATGATAGTAGGGTCCATAATGAACACATGCTACGTACTGGTCTTTACAGAATGAACCTCTTGCAATGAAACCAAGATCCAAATGAAGAGAATGCCATGCACTGAGCTTTACAGTATGAACCACTTGCAATGAAAGTAAGAAGGGTCCCTAATGATCACAATGCTATGTACTGGGCTTTAGAGAATCAACCACTTGCAATGAGAGAATGGTCCACAATGATCACATGCTACGTACTGGGCTTACAGAATCAACCACTTGCAATGCAATAAGGTTCCACAAAGGTCACAATGGTTCGTACTGGGTTTTAGGGACTCAACCACTAGCAATGAGAGAACGGTCCATAATGATCACAATGCTATGTACTGGGCTTTACAGAATGAACCACTTGCAATGAAAGTAGGATCCACAATGAACATAATGCCATGCACTGGGCTTTACAGAATGAACCAGTTGCAATAAAATAATGTTCCACAAAGGTCACAATGGTTCGTACTGGGCTTTAGAGAATCAACCACTAGCAATGAGAGAAGGGTCCATAATGAACACGTGCTACGTACTGGGCTTTAGAGAATCAACCACTAGCTATCAGAGAAGTGTCCATAATGATCACATACTACGTATTGCGCTTTAGAGAATGAACCTCCTGCAATGACAGCAAGATAAAAACGAAAGTAATGCTTTGAACTAGGTTTTACAGAATCAACCACTTGCAATGCAATAAGGTTCCACAAAGGTCACAATGGTTCGTATTGGGCTTTAGAGAATCAACCTCTAGCAATGAGAGAACGGTCCATAATTATCACAAAGCTATGTACTGGGCTTTACAGAATTAACCACTTGCAATGAAAGTAAGATCCAAATGAACAGAATGCCATGCACTGAGCTTTACAGTATGTACCACGTGCAATGAAGGTAGGATCCACAATGAACATAATGCCATGCACTGGGCTTTACAGTGTGAACCACTTGCAATGAAAGTAGTATCCACTATGAACATAATGCCATGCCCTGGGCTTTACAGAATTAACCACTTGCAATGCAATAAGGTTCCACAAAGGTCACAATGGTACGTACTGAGCTTTACAGTATGAACCACTTGCAATGAAAGTAGGATCCACAATGAACATAATGCCATGCACTGGGCTTTACAGAATTAACCACTTGCAATGCAATAAGGTTCCACAAAGGTCACAATGCTACGTAATGGACTTTACAGCATCAACCACTTGCAATGCAATAAGGTTCCACAAGGTCAAAATGGTACGTACTGGGCTTTAGAGAATCAACCACTAGCAATTAGAGAAGGGTCCATAATGATCACATGCTACGTACTGGGCTTTACAGAATCAACCACTAGCAATCAGAGAAGGGTCCGTAATGATCACATGCTACGTACTGGGCTTTACAGAATAAACCAGTAGCAATTAGAGAAGGGTCCATAATGAACACATGCTACGTACTGGGCTTTACAGAATGAACCTCTTGCAATGAAAGCAAGATCGAAATGAACATAATGCTTTGAACTGGGCTTTACAGTATGAACCACTTGCAATGAAAGTAGTATCCACAATGAACATAATGCCATGCACTGGGCTTTACTGAATTGACCACTTGCAATGCAATTAGGTTCCACAAAGGTCACAATTGTACGTACTGGGCTTTAGAGAATCAACCACTAGCAATGAGAGAATGGTCCATAATGATCACATGCTACGTACTCGGCTTTACAGAATCAACCAATTGCAATGCAATAAGGTTCCACAAAGGTCACAATGGTTCATACTGGGCTTTAGAGAATCAACCACTAGCAATGATAGTAGGGTCCATAATGAACACATGCTACGTACTGGTCTTTACAGAATGAACCTCTTGCAATGAAACTAAGATCCAAATGAAGAGAATGCCATGCACTGAGCTTTACAGTATGAACCACTTGCAATGAAAGCAAGATCCACAATGAACATAATGCCATGCACTGGGCTTTACAGAATTAACCACTTGCAATGCAATAAGGTACCATAAAGGTCACAATGGTACGTACTGGGCTTTAGAGAATCAACCACTTACAATGAGAGAAAGGTCCATAATGATCACGTGCTATGTACTGGGCTTTACAGAATCAACCACTAGCAATCAGAGAAGCGTCCATAATGATCACATGCTACGTACTGGGCTTTACAGAATCAACCACTAGCAATGAGAGAAGGGTCCATAATGATTACATGCTACCTACTGGTCTTTACAGAATGAACCTCTTGCAATGAAAGCAAGATCGAAATGAACATAATGCTTTGAACTGGGCTTTACAGTATGAACTACTTGCAATGAAAGTAGTATCCACAATGAACATAATGCCATGCACTGGGCTTTACTGAATTAACCACCTGCAATGCAATAAGGTTCCACAAAGGTCACAATGGTTCGTACTGGGCTTTAGAGAATCAACCACTAGCAATGATAGAAGGGTCCATAATGAACACATGCTACGTACTGGGCTTTACAGAATGAACCTCTTGCAATGAAAGCAAGATCCAAATGAACAGAATTCCATGCACTGAGCTTTACAGTATGAACCACTTGCAATGAAAGTAAGAAGGGTCCCTAATGATCACAATGCTATGTACTGGGCTTTACAGAATCAACCACTTGCAATGAAAGCAAGATCCAAATGAACAGAATGCCATGCACTGAGCTTTACAGTATGTACCACTTGCAATGAAAGTAGGATCCACTATGAACATAATGCCATGCACTGAGCTTTACAGTATGAACCACTTTCAATGAAAGCAAGAAGGGTCCCTAATGATCACAATGCTATGTACTGAGCTTAACAGAATCAACCACTTGCAATGAAATCAAGATCCAAATGAACAGAATGCCATGCACTGAGCTTTACAGTATGAACCACTTGCAATGCAAGTAGTATCCACAATGAACATAATGCCATGCACTGGGCTTTACAGAATGAACCACTTGCAATGCAATAAGGTTCCACAAAGGTCACAATGGTACGTACTGGGCTTTACAGAATCAACCACTAGCAATCAGAGAAGGGTCCATAATGATCACATGCTACGTACAGGGCTTTACAGAATCAACCAGTAGCAATCAGAGAAGGGTCCATAATGAACACATGCTACGTACTGGGCTTTACAGAATGAACCTTTTGCAATGAAAGCAAGATCCAAATGAACAGAATGCCATGCACTGAGCTTTACAGAATGAACCACTTGCAATGAAAGTAGGATCCACAATGAACATAATGCCATGCACTGGGCTTTACAGAATGAACCAGTTGCAATAAAATAATGTTCCACAAAGGTCACAATGGTTCGTACTGGGCTTTAGAGAATCAACCACTAGCAATGAGAGAAGGGTCCATAATGAACACATGCTACGTACTGGGCTTTAGAGAATCAACCACTAGCTATCAGAGAAGTGTCCATAATGATCACATACTACGTATTGCGCTTTAGAGAATGAACCTCCTGCAATGACAGCAAGATAAAAACGAAAGTAATGCTTTGAACTAGGTTTTACAGAATCAACCACTTGCAATGCAATAAGGTTCCACAAAGGTCACAATGGTTCGTATTGGGCTTTAGAGAATCAACCTCTAGCAATGAGAGAATGGTCCATAATTATCACAAAGCTATGTACTGGGCTTTACAGAATTAACCACTTGCAATGAAAGTAAGATCCAAATGAACAGAATGCCATGCACTGAGCTTTACAGTATGTACCACGTGCAATGAAGGTAGGATCCACAATGAACATAATGCCATGCACTGGGCTTTACAGTGTGAACCACTTGCAATGAAAGTAGTATCCACTATGAACATAATGCCATGCCCTGGGCTTTACAGAATTAACCACTTGCAATGCAATAAGGTTCCACAAAGGTCACAATGGTACGTACTGAGCTTTACAGTATGAACCACTTGCAATGAAAGTAGGATCCACAATGAACATAATGCCATGCACTGGGCTTTACAGAATTAACCACTTGCAATGCAATAAGGTTCCACAAAGGTCACAATGCTACGTAATGGACTTTACAGCATCAACCACTTGCAATGCAATAAGGTTCCACAAGGTCAAAATGGTACGTACTGGGCTTTAGAGAATCAACCACTAGCAATTAGAGAAGGGTCCATAATGATCACATGCTACGTACTGGGCTTTACAGAATCAACCACTAGCAATCAGAGAAGGGTCCGTAATGATCACATGCTACGTACTGGGCTTTACAGAATCAACCAGTAGCAATTAGAGAAGGGTCCATAATGAACACATGCTACGTACTGGGCTTTACAGAATGAACCTCTTGCAATGAAAGCAAGATCGAAATGAACATAATGCTTTGAACTGGGCTTTACAGTATGAACCACTTGCAATGAAAGTAGTATCCACAATGAACATAATGCCATGCACTGGGCTTTACTGAATTGACCACTTGCAATGCAATTAGGTTCCACAAAGGTCACAATTTTACGTACTGGGCTTTAGAGAATCAACCACTAGCAATGAGAGAATGGTCCATAATGATCACATGCTACGTACTCGGCTTTACAGAATCAACCAATTGCAATGCAATAAGGTTCCACAAAGGTCACAATGGTTCATACTGGGCTTTAGAGAATCAACCACTAGCAATGATAGAAGGGTCCATAATGAACACATGCTACGTACTGGGCTTTACAGAATGAACCTCTTGCAATGAAAGCAAGATCCAAATGAACAGAATTCCATGCACTGAGCTTTACAGTATGAACCACTTGCAATGAAAGTAAGAAGGGTCCCTAATGATCACAATGCTATGTACTGGGCTTTACAGAATCAACCACTTGCAATGAAAGTAGGATCCACAATGAACATAATGCCATGCACTGGGCTTTACAGAATGAACCAGTTGCAATAAAATAATGTTCCACAAAGGTCACAATGGTTCGTACTGGGCTTTAGAGAATCAACCACTAGCAATGAGAGAAGGGTCCATAATGAACACATGCTACGTACTGGGCTTTACAGAATGAACCTCTTGCAATGAAAGCAAGATCCAAATGAACAGAATTCCATGCACTGAGCTTTACAGTATGAACCACTTGCAATGAAAGTAAGAAGGGTCCCTAATGATGACAATGCTATGTACTGGGCTTTACAGAATCAACAACTTGCAATGAAAGCAAGATCCAAATGAACAGAATGGCATGCACTGAGCTTTACAGTAAGTACCACTTGCAATGAAAGTAGGATCCACTATGAACATAATGCCATGCACTGAACTTTACAGTATGAACCACTTTCAATGAAAGCAAGAAGGGTCCCTAATGATCACAATGCTATGTACTGAGCTTAACAGAATCAACCACTTGCAATGAAATCAAGATCCAAATGAACAGAATGCCATGCACTGAGCTTTACAGTATGAACCACTTGCAATGCAAGTAGTATCCACAATGAACATAATGCCATGCACTGGGCTTTACAGAATGAACCAGTTTCAATAAAATAATGTTCCACAAAGGTCACAATGGTTCGTACTGGGCTTTAGAGAATCAACCACTAGCAATGAGAGAAGGGTCCATAATGAACACATGCTACGTACTGAGCTTTAGAGAATCAACCACTAGCTATCAGAGAAGTGTCCATAATGATCACATACTACGTATTGCGCTTTAGAGAATGAACCTCCTGCAATGACAGCAAGATAAAAACGAAAGTAATGCTTTGAAGTAGGTTTTACAGAATCAACCACTTGCAATGCAATAAGGTTCCACAAAGGTCACAATGGTTCGTATTGGGCTTTAGAGAATCAACCTCTAGCAATGAGAGAACGGTCCATAATTATCACAAAGCTATGTACTGGGCTTTACAGAATTAACCACTTGCAATGAAAGTAAGATCCAAATGAACAGAATGCCATGCACTGAGCTTTACAGTATGTACCACGTGCAATGAAGGTAGGATCCACAATGAACATAATGCCATGCACTGGGCTTTACAGTGTGAACCACTTGCAATGAAAGTAGTATCCACTATGAACATAATGCCATGCCCTGGGCTTTAGAGAATCAACCACTAGCAATGATAGAAGGGTCCATAATGAACACATGCTACGTACTGGGCTTTACAGAATGAACCTCTTGCAATGAAAGCAAGATCCAAATGAACAGAATTCCATGCACTGAGCTTTACAGTATGAACCACTTGCAATGAAAGTAAGAAGGGTCCCTAATGATGACAATGCTATGTACTGGGCTTTACAGAATCAACCACTTGCAATGAAAGCAAGATCCAAATGAACAGAATGCCATGCACTGAGCTTTACAGTATGTACCACTTGCAATGAAAGTAGGATCCACTATGAACATAATGCCATGCACTGAACTTTACAGTATGAACCACTTTCAATGAAAGCAAGAAGGGTCCCTAATGATCACAATGCTATGTACTGAGCTTAACAGAATCAACCACTTGCAATGAAATCAAGATCCAAATGAACAGAATGCCATGCACTGAGCTTTACAGTATGAACCACTTGCAATGCAAGTAGTATCCACAATGAACATAATGCCATGCACTGGGCTTTACAGAATGAACCAGTTGCAATAAAATAATGTTCCACAAAGGTCACAATGGTTCGTACTGGGCTTTAGAGAATCAACCACTAGCAATGAGAGAAGGGTCCATAATGAACACATGCTACGTACTGGGCTTTAGAGAATCAACCACTAGCTATCAGAGAAGTGTCCATAATGATCACATACTACGTATTGCGCTTTAGAGAATGAACCTCCTGCAATGACAGCAAGATAAAAACGAAAGTAATGCTTTGAACTAGGTTTTACAGAATCAACCACTTGCAATGCAATAAGGTTCCACAAAGGTCACAATGGTTCGTATTGGGCTTTAGAGAATCAACCACTAGCAATGAGAGAAAGGTCCATAATGATCACGTGCTATGTACTGGGCTTTACAGAATCAACCACTAGCAATCAGAGAAGGGTCCATAATGATCACATGCTACGTACTGGGCTTTACAGAATCAACCACTAGCAATGAGAGAAGGGTCCATAATGATTACATGCTACCTACTGGTCTTTACAGAATGAACCTCTTGCAATGAAAGCAAGATCGAAATGAACATAATGCTTTGAACTGGGCTTTACAGTATGAACTACTTGCAATGAAAGTAGTATCCACAATGAACATAATGCCATGCACTGGGCTTTACTGAATTAACCACCTGCAATGCAATAAGGTTCCACAAAGGTCACAATGGTTCGTACTGGGCTTTAGAGAATCAACCACTAGCAATGATAGAAGGGTCCATAATGAACACATGCTACGTACTGGGCTTTACAGAATGAACCTCTTGCAATGAAAGCAAGATCCAAATGAACAGAATTCCATGCACTGAGCTTTACAGTATGAACCACTTGCAATGAAAGTAAGAAGGGTCCCTAATGATCACAATGCTATGTACTGGGCTTTACAGAATCAACCACTTGCAATGAAAGCAAGATCCAAATGAACAGAATGCCATGCACTGAGCTTTACAGTATGTACCACTTGCAATGAAAGTAGGATCCACTATGAACATAATGCCATGCACTGAGCTTTACAGTATGAACCACTTTCAATGAAAGCAAGAAGGGTCCCTAATGATCACAATGCTATGTACTGAGCTTAACAGAATCAACCACTTGCAATGAATTCAAGATCCAAATGAACAGAATGCCATGCACTGAGCTTTACAGTATGAACCACTTGCAATGCAAGTAGTATCCACAATGAACATAATGCCATGCACTGGGCTTTACAGAATGAACCACTTGCAATGCAATAAGGTTCCACAAAGGTCACAATGGTACGTACTGGGCTTTACAGAATCAACCACTAGCAATCAGAGAAGGGTCCATAATGATCACATGCTACGTACTGGGCTTTGCAGAATCAACCAGTAGCAATCAGAGAAGGGTCCATAATGAACACATGCTACGTACTGGGCTTTACAGAATGAACCTTTTGCAATGAAAGCAAGATCCAAATGAACAGAATGCCATGCACTGAGCTTTACCGTATGAACCACTTCCAATGAAAGTAGGATCCACAATGAACAGAATGCCATGCACTGGGCTTTACAGTGTGAACCACTTGCAATGAAAGTAGGATCCACAATGAACATAATGCCATGCACTGGGCTTTACAGAATGAACCAGTTGCAATGCAATAAGGTTCCACAAAGGTCACAATGGTACGTACTGGGATTTAGAGAATCAACCACTGGCAATGAGAGAAGGGTCCATAATGATTACATGCTACCTACTGGTCTTTACAGAATGAACCTCTTGCAATGAAAGCAAGATCCAAATGAACAGAATGCCATGCACTGAGCTTTACAGTATGAACCACTTGCAATGAAAGTAAGAAGGGTCCCTAATGATCACAATGCTATGTACTGGGCTTTACAGAATCAACCATTTGCAATGCAATAAGGTTCCACAAAGGTCACAATGGTACGTACTGGGCTTTACAGCATCAACCACTTGCAATGAGAGAAGGGTCCCTAATGATCACAATGCTATGTACTGGGCTTTAGAGAATTAACCACTTGCAATGAAAGCAAGATCCAAATGAACAGAATGCCATGCACTGAGCTTTACAGTATGAACCACTTGCAATGCAATAAGGTTCCACAAAGGTCACAATGCTACGTAATGGACTGTACAGCATCAACCACTTGCAATGCAATAAGGTTCCACAAAGGTCACAATGGTACGTACTGGGCTTTATAGAATCAACCACTAGCAATCAGAGAAGTGTCCATAATGATTACATGCTACCTACTGGTCTTTACAGAATGAACCTCTTGCAATGAAAGCAAGATCGACATGAACATAATGCTTTGAACTGGGCTTTACAGTATGAACCACTTGCAATGAAAGTAGTATCCACAATGAACATAATGCCATGCACTGGGCTTTACTGAATTAACCACTTGCAATGCAATAAGGTTCCACAAAGGTCACAATGGTTCATGCTACATACTGGTCTTTACAGAATGAACCTCTTGCAATGAAAGCAAGATCGAAATTAAAGTAATGCTTTGAACTGGGCTTTACAGAAGCAACCACTTGCAATGCAATAAGGTTCCACAAAGGTCACAATGGTTCATACTGGGCTTTAGAGAATCAACCACTAGCAATCAGAGAAGGGTCCATAATTATCACATGCTACGTACTGGGCTTTACAGAATCAACAACTTGCAATGCAATAAGGTTCCACAAAGGTCACAATGGTACGTACTGGGCTTTAGAGAATCAACCACTAGCAATGAGAGAAGGGTCCATAATGATCACATGATACGTACTGGGCTTTACAGAATCAACCACTAGCAATCAGAGAAGGGTCCATAATTATCACATGCTACGTACTGGGCTTTAGAGAATCAACAACTTGCAATGCAATAAGGTTCCACAAAGGTGACAATGGTCCGTACTGGGCTTTAGAGAATCAACCACTAGCAATCAGAGAAGGGTCCATAATTATCACATGCTACGTACTGGGCTTTACAGAATCAACCACTTGCAATGCAATAAGGTTCCACAAAGGTCACAATGGGTCGTACTGGGCTTTAGAGAATCAACCACTAGCAATGATAGTAGGGTCCAGAATGAACACATGCTACGTACTGGTCTTTACAGAATGAACCTCTTGCAATGAAAGCAAGATCCCTAATGATCACAATGCTATGTACTGGGCTTAACAGTGTGAACCACTTGCAATGCAATAAGTTTCCACAAAGGTCACAATGGTAAGTACTGGGCTTTAGAGAATCAACCACTAGCAATGAGAGAACGGTCCATAATGATCACAATGCTATGTACTGGGCTTTACAGAATTAACCACTTGCAATGAAAGCGAGATCCAAATGAACAGAATGCCATGCACTGAGCTTTACAGTATGAACCACTTGCAATGAAAGTAGGATCCACAATGAACATAATGCCATGCACTGGGCTTTACAGAATTAACCACTTGCAATGCAATAAGGTTCCACAAAGGTCACAATGGTACGTACTGGGCTTTAGAGAATCAACCACTAGCAATCAGGGAAGGGTCCATAATGATCACATGCTACGTACTGGGCTTTACAGAATCAACCACTAGCAATCAGAGAAGGGTCCATAAAGATCACATTCTACGTACTGGGCTTTACAGAATCAACCAGTAGCAATTAGAGAAGGGTCCATAATGAACACATGCTACGTACTGGGCTTTACAGAATCAACCACTAGCAATCAGAGAAGGGTCCATAATGATCACATGCTACGTACTGGGCTTTACAGAATCAACCAGTAGCAATTAGAGAAGGGTCCACAATGAACACATGCTACGTACTGGGCTTTACAGAATGAACCTCTTGCAATGAAAGCAAGATCGAAATGAACATAATGCTTTGAACTGGGCTTTACAGTATGAACCACTTGCAATGAAAGTAGTATCCACAATGAACATAATGCCATGCACTGGGCTTTACTGAATTGACCACTTGCAATGCAATTTGGTTCCACAAAGGTCACAATTGTACGTACTGGGCTTTAGAGAATCAACCACTAGCAATGAGAGAATGGTCCATAATGATCACATGCTACGTACTCGGCTTTACAGAATCAACCAATTGCAATGCAATAAGGTTCCACAAAGGTCACAATGGTTCATACTGGGCTTTAGAGAATCAACCACTAGCAATGATAGTAGGGTCCATAATGAACACATGCTACGTACTGGTCTTTACAGAATGACCCTCTTGCAATGAAACTAAGATCCAAATGAAGAGAATGCCATGCACTGAGCTTTACAGTATGAACCACTTGCAATGAAAGCAAGATCCACAATGAACATAATGCCATGCACTGGGCTTTACAGAATTAACCACTTGCAATGCAATAAGGTACCATAAAGGTCACAATGGTACGTACTGGGCTTTAGAGAATCAACCACTTACAATGAGAGAAAGGTCCATAATGATCACGTGCTATGTACTGGGCTTTACAGAATCAACCACTAGCAATCAGAGAAGCGTCCATAATGATCACATGCTACGTACTGGGCTTTACAGAATCAACCACTAGCAATGAGAGAAGGGTCCATAATGATTACATGCTACCTACTGGTCTTTACAGAATGAACCTCTTGCAATGAAAGCAAGATCGAAATGAACATAATGCTTTGAACTGGGCTTTACAGTATGAACTACTTGCAATGAAAATAGTATCCACAATGAACATAATGCCATGCACTGGGCTTTACTGAATTAACCACCTGCAATGCAATAAGGTTCCACAAAGGTCACAATGGTTCGTACTGGGCTTTAGAGAATCAACCACTAGCAATGATAGAAGGGTCCATAATGAACACATGCTACGTACTGGGCTTTACAGAATGAACCTCTTGCAATGATAGCAAGATCCAAATGAACAGAATTCCATGCACTGAGCTTTACAGTATGAACCACTTGCAATGAAAGTAAGAAGGGTCCCTAATGATGACAATGCTATGTACTGGGCTTTACAGAATCAACCACTTGCAATGAAAGCAAGATCCAAATGAACAGAATGCCATGCACTGAGCTTTACAGTAAGTACCACTTGCAATGAAAGTAGGATCCACTATGAACATAATGCCATGCACTGAACTTTACAGTATGAACCACTTTCAATGAAAGCAAGAAGGGTCCCTAATGATCACAATGCTATGTACTGAGCTTAACAGAATCAACCACTTGCAATGAAATCAAGATCCAAATGAACAGAATGCCATGCACTGAGCTTTACAGTATGAACCACTTGCAATGCAAGTAGTATCCAAAATGAACATAATGCCATGCACTGGGCTTTACAGAATGAACCAGTTGCAATAAAATAATGTTCCACAAAGGTCACAATGGTTCGTACTGGGCTTTAGAGAATCAACCACTAGCAATGACAGAAGGGTCCATAATGAACACATGCTATGTACTGAGCTTTAGAGAATCAACCACTAGCTATCAGAGAAGTGTCCATAATGATCACATACTACGTATTGCGCTTTAGAGAATGAACCTCCTGCAATGACAGCAAGATAAAAACGAAAGTAATGCTTTGAACTAGGTTTTACAGAATCAACCACTTGCAATGCAATAAGGTTCCACAAAGGTCACAATGGTTCGTATTGGGCTTTTTACAGAATCAACCTCTAGCAATGAGAGAACGGTCCATAATTATCACAAAGCTATGTACTGGGCTTTACAGAATTAACCACTTGCAATGAAAGTAAGATCCAAATGAACAGAATGCCATGCACTGAGCTTTACAGTATGTACCACGTGCAATGAAGGTAGTATCCACAATGAACATAATGCCATGCACTGGGCTTTACAGTGTGAACCACTTGCAATGAAAGTAGTATCCACTATGAACATAATGCCATGCCCTGGGCTTTAGAGAATCAACCACTAGCAATGATAGAAGGGTCCATAATGAACACATGCTACGTACTGGGCTTTACAGAATGAACCTCTTGCAATGAAAGCAAGATCCAAATGAACAGAATTCCATGCACTGAGCTTTACAGTATGAACCACTTGCAATGAAAGTAAGAAGGGTCCCTAATGATGACAATGCTATGTACTGGGCTTTACAGAATCAACCACTTGCAATGAAAGCAAGATCCAAATGAACAGAATGCCATGCACTGAGCTTTACAGTATGTACCACTTGCAATGAAAGTAGGATCCACTATGAACATAATGCCATGCACTGAACTTTACAGTATGAACCACTTTCAATGAAAGCAAGAAGGGTCCCTAATGATCACAATGCTATGTACTGAGCTTAACAGAATCAACCACTTGCAATGAAATCAAGATCCAAATGAACAGAATGCCATGCACTGAGCTTTACAGTATGAACCACTTGCAATGCAAGTAGTATCCACAATGAACATAATGCCATGCACTGGGCTTTACAGAATGAACCAGTTGCAATAAAATAATGTTCCACAAAGGTCACAATGGTTCGTACTGGGCTTTAGAGAATCAACCACTAGCAATGAGAGAAGGGTCCATAATGAACACATGCTACGTACTGGGCTTTAGAGAATCAACCACTAGCTATCAGAGAAGTGTCCATAATGATCACATACTACGTATTGCGCTTTAGAGAATGAACCTCCTGCAATGACAGCAAGATAAAAACGAAAGTAATGCTTTGAACTAGGTTTTACAGAATCAACCACTTGCAATGCAATAAGGTTCCACAAAGGTCACAATGGTTCGTATTGGGCTTTAGAGAATCAACCTCTAGCAATGAGAGAACGGTCCATAATTATCACAAAGCTATGTACTGGGCTTTACAGAATTAACCACTTGCAATGAAAGTAAGATCCAAATGAACAGAATGCCATGCACTGAGCTTTACAGTATGTACCACGTGCAATGAAGGTAGGATCCACAATGAACATAATGCCATGCACTGGGCTTTACAGTGTGAACCACTTGCAATGAAAGTAGTATCCACTATGAACATAATGCCATGCCCTGGGCTTTACAGAATTAACCACTTGCAATGCAATAAGGTTCCACAAAGGTCACAATGCTACGTAATGGACTTTACAGCATCAACCACTTGCAATGCAATAAGGTTCCACAAGGTCAAAATGGTACGTACTGGGCTTTAGAGAATCAACCACTAGCAATTAGAGAAGGGTCCATAATGATCACATGCTACGTACTGGGCTTTACAGAATCAACCACTAGCAATCAGAGAAGGGTCCGTAATGATCACATGCTACGTACTGGGCTTTACAGAATCAACCAGTAGCAATTAGAGAAGGGTCCATAATGAACACATGCTACGTACTGGGCTTTACAGAATGAACCTCTTGCAATGAAAGCAAGATCGAAATGAACATAATGCTTTGAACTGGGCTTTACAGTATGAACCACTTGCAATGAAAGTAGTATCCACAATGAACATAATGCCATGCACTGGGCTTTACTGAATTGACCACTTGCAATGCAATTAGGTTCCACAAAGGTCACAATTGTACGTACTGGGCTTTAGAGAATCAACCACTAGCAATGAGAGAATGGTCCATAATGATCACATGCTACGTACACGGCTTTACAGAATCAACCAATTGCAATGCAATAAGGTTCCACAAAGGTCACAATGGTTCATACTGGGCTTTAGAGAATCAACCACTAGCAATGATAGTAGGGTCCATAATGAACACATGCTACGTACTGGTCTTTACAGAATGAACCTCTTGCAATGAAACTAAGATCCAAATGAAGAGAATGCCATGCACTGAGCTTTACAGTATGAACCACTTGCAATGAAAGCAAGATCCACAATGAACATAATGCCATGCACTGGGCTTTACAGAATTAACCACTTGCAATGCAATAAGGTACCATAAAGGTCACAATGGTACGTACTGGGCTTTAGAGAATCAACCACTTACAATGAGAGAAAGGTCCATAATGATCACGTGCTATGTACTGGGCTTTACAGAATCAACCACTAGCAATCAGAGAAGCGTCCATAATGATCACATGCTACGTACTGGGCTTTACAGAATCAACCACTAGCAATGAGAGAAGGGTCCATAATGATTACATGCTACCTACTGGTCTTTACAGAATGAACCTCTTGCAATGAAAGCAAGATCGAAATGAACATAATGCTTTGAACTGGGCTTTACAGTATGAACTACTTGCAATGAAAGTAGTATCCACAATGAACATAATGCCATGCACTGGGCTTTACTGAATTAACCACCTGCAATGCAATAAGGTTCCACAAAGGTCACAATGGTTCGTACTGGGCTTTAGAGAATCAACCACTAGCAATGATAGAAGGGTCCATAATGAACACATGCTACGTACTGGGCTTTACAGAATGAACCTCTTGCAATGAAAGCAAGATCCAAATGAACAGAATTCCATGCACTGAGCTTTACAGTATGAACCACTTGCAATGAAAGTAGTATCCACTATGAACATAATGCCATGCCCTGGGCTTTAGAGAATCAACCACTAGCAATGATAGAAGGGTCCATAATGAACACATGCTACGTACTGGGCTTTACAGAATGAACCTCTTGCAATGAAAGCAAGATCCAAATGAACAGAATTCCATGCACTGAGCTTTACAGTATGAACCACTTGCAATGAAAGTAAGAAGGGTCCCTAATGATGACAATGCTATGTACTGGGCTTTACAGAATCAACCACTTGCAATGAAAGCAAGATCCAAATGAACAGAATGCCATGCACTGAGCTTTACAGTATGTACCACTTGCAATGAAAGTAGGATCCACTATGAACATAATGCCATGCACTGAACTTTACAGTATGAACCACTTTCAATGAAAGCAAGAAGGGTCCCTAATGATCACAATGCTATGTACTGAGCTTAACAGAATCAACCACTTGCAATGAAATCAAGATCCAAATGAACAGAATGCCATGCACTGAGCTTTACAGTATGAACCACTTGCAATGCAAGTAGTATCCACAATGAACATAATGCCATGCACTGGGCTTTACAGAATGAACCAGTTGCAATAAAATAATGTTCCACAAAGGTCACAATGGTTCGTACTGGGCTTTAGAGAATCAACCACTAGCAATGAGAGAAGGGTCCATAATGAACACATGCTACGTACTGGGCTTTAGAGAATCAACCACTAGCTATCAGAGAAGTGTCCATAATGATCACATACTACGTATTGCGCTTTAGAGAATGAACCTCCTGCAATGACAGCAAGATAAAAACGAAAGTAATGCTTTGAACTAGGTTTTACAGAATCAACCACTTGCAATGCAATAAGGTTCCACAAAGGTCACAATGGTTCGTATTGGGCTTTAGAGAATCAACCTCTAGCAATGAGAGAACGGTCCATAATTATCACAAAGCTATGTACTGGGCTTTACAGAATTAACCACTTGCAATGAAAGTAAGATCCAAATGAACAGAATGCCATGCACTGAGCTTTACAGTATGTACCACGTGCAATGAAGGTAGGATCCACAATGAACATAATGCCATGCACTGGGCTTTACAGTGTGAACCACTTGCAATGAAAGTAGTATCCACTATGAACATAATGCCATGCCCTGGGCTTTACAGAATTAACCACTTGCAATGCAATAAGGTTCCACAAAGGTCACAATGGTACGTACTGAGCTTTACAGTATGAACCACTTGCAATGAAAGTAGGATCCACAATGAACATAATGCCATGCACTGGGCTTTACAGAATTAACCACTTGCAATGCAATAAGGTTCCACAAAGGTCACAATGCTACGTAATGGACTTTACAGCATCAACCACTTGCAATGCAATAAGGTTCCACAAGGTCAAAATGGTACGTACTGGGCTTTAGAGAATCAACCACTAGCAATTAGAGAAGGGTCCATAATGATCACATGCTACGTACTGGGCTTTACAGAATCAACCACTAGCAATCAGAGAAGGGTCCGTAATGATCACATGCTACGTACTGGGCTTTACAGAATCAACCAGTAGCAATTAGAGAAGGGTCCATAATGAACACATGCTACGTACTGGGCTTTACAGAATGAACCTCTTGCAATGAAAGCAAGATCGAAATGAACATAATGCTTTGAACTGGGCTTTACAGTATGAACCACTTGCAATGAAAGTAGTATCCACAATGAACATAATGCCATGCACTGGGCTTTACTGAATTGACCACTTGCAATGCAATTAGGTTCCACAAAGGTCACAATTGTACGTACTGGGCTTTAGAGAATCAACCACTAGCAATGAGAGAATGGTCCATAATGATCACATGCTACGTACACGGCTTTACAGTATCAACCAATTGCAATGCAATAAGGTTCCACAAAGGTCACAATGGTTCATACTGGGCTTTAGAGAATCAACCACTAGCAATGATAGTAGGGTCCATAATGAACACATGCTACGTACTGGTCTTTACAGAATGAACCTCTTGCAATGAAACTAAGATCCAAATGAAGAGAATGCCATGCACTGAGCTTTACAGTATGAACCACTTGCAATGAAAGCAAGATCCACAATGAACATAATGAACATTCTGTATGGTCACAATGGTACGTACTGGGCTTTAGAGAATCAACCACTTACAATGAGAGAAAGGTCCATAATGATCACGTGCTATGTACTGGGCTTTACAGAATCAACCACTAGCAATCAGAGAAGCGTCCATAATGATCACATGCTACGTACTGGGCTTTACAGAATCAACCACTAGCAATGAGAGAAGGGTCCATAATGATTACATGCTACCTACTGGTCTTTACAGAATGAACCTCTTGCAATGAAAGCAAGATCGAAATGAACATAATGCTTTGAACTGGGCTTTACAGTATGAACTACTTGCAATGAAAGTAGTATCCACAATGAACATAATGCCATGCACTGGGCTTTACTGAATTAACCACCTGCAATGCAATAAGGTTCCACAAAGGTCACAATGGTTCGTACTGGGCTTTAGAGAATCAACCACTAGCAATGATAGAAGGGCCAATGCCATGCACTGAGCTTTACAGTATGTACCACGTGCAATGAAGGTAGGATCCACAATGAACATAATGCCATGCACTGGGCTTTACAGTGTGAACCACTTGCAATGAAAGTAGTATCCACTATGAACATAATGCCATGCCCTGGGCTTTAGAGAATCAACCACTAGCAATGATAGAAGGGTCCATAATGAACACATGCTACGTACTGGGCTTTACAGAATGAACCTCTTGCAATGAAAGCAAGATCCAAATGAACAGAATTCCATGCACTGAGCTTTACAGTATGAACCACTTGCAATGAAAGTAAGAAGGGTCCCTAATGATGACAATGCTATGTACTGGGCTTTACAGAATCAACCACTTGCAATGAAAGCAAGATCCAAATGAACAGAATGCCATGCACTGAGCTTTACAGTATGTACCACTTGCAATGAAAGTAGTATCCACTATGAACATAATGCCATGCCCTGGGCTTTAGAGAATCAACCACTAGCAATGATAGAAGGGTCCATAATGAACACATGCTACGTACTGGGCTTTACAGAATGAACCTCTTGCAATGAAAGCAAGATCCAAATGAACAGAATGCCATGCACTGAGCTTTACAGTATGAACCACTTGAAATGCAAGTAGTATCCACAATGAACATAATGCCATGCACTGGGCTTTACAGAATGAACCAGTTGCAATAAAATAATGTTCCACAAAGGTCACAATGGTTCGTACTGGGCTTTAGAGAATCACCCACTAGCAATGAGAGAAGGGTCCATAATGAACACATGCTACGTACTGGGCTTTAGAGAATCAACCACTAGCTATCAGAGAAGTGTCCATAATGATCACATACTACGTATTGCGCTTTAGAGAATGAACCTCCTGCAATGACAGCAAGATAAAAACGAAAGTAATGCTTTGAACTAGGTTTTACAGAATCAACCACTTGCAATGCAATAAGGTTCCACAAAGGTCACAATGGTTCGTATTGGGCTTTAGAGAATCAACCTCTAGCAATGAGAGAACGGTCCATAATTATCACAAAGCTATGTACTGGGCTTTACAGAATTAACCACTTGCAATGAAAGTAAGATCCAAATGAACAGAATGCCATGCACTGAGCTTTACAGTATGTACCACGTGCAATGAAGGTAGGATCCACAATGAACATAATGCCATGCACTGGGCTTTACAGTGTGAACCACTTGCAATGAAAGTAGTATCCACTATGAACATAATGCCATGCCCTGGGCTTTACAGAATGAACCAGTTGCAATGCAATAAGGTTCCACAAAGGTCACAATGGTACGTACTGAGCTTTACAGTATGAACCACTTGCAATGAAAGTAGGATCCACAATGAACATAATGCCATGCACTGGGCTTTACAGAATTAACCACTTGCAATGCAATAAGGTTCCACAAAGGTCACAATGCTACGTAATGGACTTTACAGCATCAACCACTTGCAATGCAATAAGGTTCCACAAGGTCAAAATGGTACGTACTGGGCTTTAGAGAATCAACCACTAGCAATTAGAGAAGGGTCCATAATGATCACATGCTACGTACTGGGCTTTACAGAATCAACCACTAGCAATCAGAGAAGGGTCCGTAATGATCACATGCTACGTACTGGGCTTTACAGAATCAACCAGTAGCAATTAGAGAAGGGTCCATAATGAACACATGCTACGTACTGGGCTTTACAGAATGAACCTCTTGCAATGAAAGCAAGATCGAAATGAACATAATGCTTTGAACTGGGCTTTACAGTATGAACCACTTGCAATGAAAGTAGTATCCACAATGAACATAATGCCATGCACTGGGCTTTACTGAATTGACCACTTGCAATGCAATTAGGTTCCACAAAGGTCACAATTGTACGTACTGGGCTTTAGAGAATCAACCACTAGCAATGAGAGAATGGTCCATAATGATCACATGCTACGTACACGGCTTTACAGTATCAACCAATTGCAATGCAATAAGGTTCCACAAAGGTCACAATGGTTCATACTGGGCTTTAGAGAATCAACCACTAGCAATGATAGTAGGGTCCATAATGAACACATGCTACGTACTGGTCTTTACAGAATGAACCTCTTGCAATGAAACTAAGATCCAAATGAAGAGAATGCCATGCACTGAGCTTTACAGTATGAACCACTTGCAATGAAAGCAAGATCCACAATGAACATAATGAACATTCTGTATGGTCACAATGGTACGTACTGGGCTTTAGAGAATCAACCACTTACAATGAGAGAAAGGTCCATAATGATCACGTGCTATGTACTGGGCTTTACAGAATCAACCACTAGCAATCAGAGAAGCGTCCATAATGATCACATGCTACGTACTGGGCTTTACAGAATCAACCACTAGCAATGAGAGAAGGGTCCATAATGATTACATGCTACCTACTGGTCTTTACAGAATGAACCTCTTGCAATGAAAGCAAGATCGAAATGAACATAATGCTTTGAACTGGGCTTTACAGTATGAACTACTTGCAATGAAAGTAGTATCCACAATGAACATAATGCCATGCACTGGGCTTTACTGAATTAACCACCTGCAATGCAATAAGGTTCCACAAAGGTCACAATGGTTCGTACTGGGCTTTAGAGAATCAACCACTAGCAATGATAGAAGGGCCAATGCCATGCACTGAGCTTTACAGTATGTACCACGTGCAATGAAGGTAGGATCCACAATGAACATAATGCCATGCACTGGGCTTTACAGTGTGAACCACTTGCAATGAAAGTAGTATCCACTATGAACATAATGCCATGCCCTGGGCTTTAGAGAATCAACCACTAGCAATGATAGAAGGGTCCATAATGAACACATGCTACGTACTGGGCTTTACAGAATGAACCTCTTGCAATGAAAGCAAGATCCAAATGAACAGAATTCCATGCACTGAGCTTTACAGTATGAACCACTTGCAATGAAAGTAAGAAGGGTCCCTAATGATGACAATGCTATGTACTGGGCTTTACAGAATCAACCACTTGCAATGAAAGCAAGATCCAAATGAACAGAATGCCATGCACTGAGCTTTACAGTATGTACCACTTGCAATGAAAGTAGTATCCACTATGAACATAATGCCATGCCCTGGGCTTTAGAGAATCAACCACTAGCAATGATAGAAGGGTCCATAATGAACACATGCTACGTACTGGGCTTTACAGAATGAACCTCTTGCAATGAAAGCAAGATCCAAATGAACAGAATGCCATGCACTGAGCTTTACAGTATGAACCACTTGAAATGCAAGTAGTATCCACAATGAACATAATGCCATGCACTGGGCTTTACAGAATGAACCAGTTGCAATAAAATAATGTTCCACAAAGGTCACAATGGTTCGTACTGGGCTTTAGAGAATCACCCACTAGCAATGAGAGAAGGGTCCATAATGAACACATGCTACGTACTGGGCTTTAGAGAATCAACCACTAGCTATCAGAGAAGTGTCCATAATGATCACATACTACGTATTGCGCTTTAGAGAATGAACCTCCTTCAATGACAGCAAGATAAAAACGAAAGTAATGCTTTGAACTAGGTTTTACAGAATCAACCACTTGCAATGCAATAAGGTTCCACAAAGGTCACAATGGTTCGTATTGGGCTTTAGAGAATCAACCTCTAGCAATGAGAGAACGGTCCATAATTATCACAAAGCTATGTACTGGGCTTTACAGAATTAACCACTTGCAATGAAAGTAAGATCCAAATGAACAGAATGCCATGCACTGAGCTTTACAGTATGTACCACGTGCAATGAAGGTAGGATCCACAATGAACATAATGCCATGCACTGGGCTTTACAGTGTGAACCACTTGCAATGAAAGTAGTATCCACTATGAACATAATGCCATGCCCTGGGCTTTACAGAATGAACCAGTTGCAATGCAATAAGGTTCCACAAAGGTCACAATGGTACGTACTGAGCTTTACAGTATGAACCACTTGCAATGAAAGTAGGATCCACAATGAACATAATGCCATGCACTGGGCTTTACAGAATTAACCACTTGCAATGCAATAAGGTTCCACAAAGGTCACAATGCTACGTAATGGACTTTACAGCATCAACCACTTGCAATGCAATAAGGTTCCACAAGGTCAAAATGGTACGTACTGGGCTTTAGAGAATCAACCACTAGCAATTAGAGAAGGGTCCATAATGATCACATGCTACGTACTGGGCTTTACAGAATCAACCACTAGCAATCAGAGAAGGGTCCGTAATGATCACATGCTACGTACTGGGCTTTACAGAATCAACCAGTAGCAATTAGAGAAGGGTCCATAATGAACACATGCTACGTACTGGGCTTTACAGAATGAACCTCTTGCAATGAAAGCAAGATCGAAATGAACATAATGCTTTGAACTGGGCTTTACAGTATGAACCACTTGCAATGAAAGTAGTATCCACAATGAACATAATGCCATGCACTGGGCTTTACTGAATTGACCACTTGCAATGCAATTAGGTTCCACAAAGGTCACAATTGTACGTACTGGGCTTTAGAGAATCAACCACTAGCAATGAGAGAATGGTCCATAATGATCACATGCTACGTACACGGCTTTACAGAATCAACCAATTGCAATGCAATAAGGTTCCACAAAGGTCACAATGGTTCATACTGGGCTTTAGAGAATCAACCACTAGCAATGATAGTAGGGTCCATAATGAACACATGCTACGTACTGGTCTTTACAGAATGAACCTCTTGAAATGAAACTAAGATCCAAATGAAGAGAATGCCATGCACTGAGCTTTACAGTATGAACCACTTGCAATGAAAGCAAGATCCACAATGAACATAATGCCATGCACTGGGCTTTACAGAATTAACCACTTGCAATGCAATAAGGTACCATAAAGGTCACAATGGTACGTACTGGGCTTTAGAGAATCAACCACTTACAATGAGAGAAAGGTCCATAATGATCACGTGCTATGTACTGGGCTTTACAGAATCAACCACTAGCAATCAGAGAAGCGTCCATAATGATCACATGCTACGTACTGGGCTTTACAGAATCAACCACTAGCAATGAGAGAAGGGTCCATAATGATTACATGCTACCTACTGGTCTTTACAGAATGAACCTCTTGCAATGAAAGCAAGATCGAAATGAACATAATGCTTTGAACTGGGCTTTACAGTATGAACTACTTGCAATGAAAGTAGTATCCACAATGAACATAATGCCATGCACTGGGCTTTACTGAATTAACCACCTGCAATGCAATAAGGTTCCACAAAGGTCACAATGGTTCGTACTGGGCTTTAGAGAATCAACCACTAGCAATGATAGAAGGGCCAATGCCATGCACTGAGCTTTACAGTATGTACCACGTGCAATGAAGGTAGGATCCACAATGAACATAATGCCATGCACTGGGCTTTACAGTGTGAACCACTTGCAATGAAAGTAGTATCCACTATGAACATAATGCCATGCCCTGGGCTTTAGAGAATCAACCACTAGCAATGATAGAAGGGTCCATAATGAACACATGCTACGTACTGGGCTTTACAGAATGAACCTCTTGCAATGAAATCAAGATCCAAATGAACAGAATTCCATGCACTGAGCTTTACAGTATGAACCACTTGCAATGAAAGTAAGAAGGGTCCCTAATGATGACAATGCTATGTACTGGGCTTTACAGAATCAACCACTTGCAATGAAAGCAAGATCCAAATGAACAGAATGCCATGCACTGAGCTTTACAGTATGTACCACTTGCAATGAAAGTAGGATCCACTATGAACATAATGCCATGCACTGAACTTTACAGTATGAACCACTTTCAATGAAAGCAAGAAGGGTCCCTAATGATCACAATGCTATGTACTGAGCTTAACAGAATCAACCACTTGCAATGAAATCAAGATCCAAATGAACAGAATGCCATGCACTGAGCTTTACAGTATGAACCACTTGCAATGCAAGTAGTATCCACAATGAACATAATGCCATGCACTGGGCTTTACAGAATGAACCAGTTGCAATAAAATAATGTTCCACAAAGGTCACAATGGTTCGTACTGGGCTTTAGAGAATCAACCACTAGCAATGAGAGAAGGGTCCATAATGAACACATGCTACGTACTGGGCTTTAGAGAATCAACCACTAGCTATCAGAGAAGTGTCCATAATGATCACATACTACGTATTGCGCTTTAGAGAATGAACCTCCTGCAATGACAGCAAGATAAAAACGAAAGTAATGCTTTGAACTAGGTTTTACAGAATCAACCACTTGCAATGCAATAAGGTTCCACAAAGGTCACAATGGTTCGTATTGGGCTTTAGAGAATCAACCTCTAGCAATGAGAGAAGGGTCCATAATTATCACAAAGCTATGTACTGGGCTTTACAGAATTAACCACTTGCAATGAAAGTAAGATCCAAATGAACAGAATGCCATGCACTGAGCTTTACAGTATGTACCACGTGCAATGAAGGTAGGATCCACAATGAACATAATGCCATGCACTGGGCTTTACAGTGTGAACCACTTGCAATGAAAGTAGTATCCACTATGAACATAATGCCATGCCCTGGGCTTTACAGAATTAACCACTTGCAATGCAATAAGGTTCCACAAAGGTCACAATGGTACGTACTGAGCTTTACAGTATGAACCACTTGCAATGAAAGTAGGATCCACAATGAACATAATGCCATGCACTGGGCTTTACAGAATTAACCACTTGCAATGCAATAAGGTTCCACAAAGGTCACAATGCTACGTAATGGACTTTACAGCATCAACCACTTGCAATGCAATAAGGTTCCACAAGGTCAAAATGGTACGTACTGGGCTTTAGAGAATCAACCACTAGCAATTAGAGAAGGGTCCATAATGATCACATGCTACGTACTGGGCTTTACAGAATCAACCACTAGCAATCAGAGAAGGGTCCGTAATGATCACATGCTACGTACTGGGCTTTACAGAATCAACCAGTAGCAATTAGAGAAGGGTCCATAATGAACACATGCTACGTACTGGGCTTTACAGAATGAACCTCTTGCAATGAAAGCAAGATCGAAATGAACATAATGCTTTGAACTGGGCTTTACAGTATGAACCACTTGCAATGAAAGTAGTATCCACAATGAACATAATGCCATGCACTGGGCTTTACTGAATTGACCACTTGCAATGCAATTAGGTTCCACAAAGGTCACAATTGTACGTACTGGGCTTTAGAGAATCAACCACTAGCAATGAGAGAATGGTCCATAATGATCACATGCTACGTACACGGCTTTACAGAATCAACCAATTGCAATGCAATAAGGTTCCACAAAGGTCACAATGGTTCATACTGGGCTTTAGAGAATCAACCACTAGCAATGATAGTAGGGTCCATAATGAACACATGCTACGTACTGGTCTTTACAGAATGAACCTCTTGCAATGAAACTAAGATCCAAATGAAGAGAATGCCATGCACTGAGCTTTACAGTATGAACCACTTGCAATGAAAGCAAGATCCACAATGAACATAATGCCATGCACTGGGCTTTACAGAATTAACCACTTGCAATGCAATAAGGTACCATAAAGGTCACAATGGTACGTACTGGGCTTTAGAGAATCAACCACTTACAATGAGAGAAAGGTCCATAATGATCACGTGCTATGTACTGGGCTTTACAGAATCAACCACTAGCAATCAGAGAAGCGTCCATAATGATCACATGCTACGTACTGGGCTTTACAGAATCAACCACTAGCAATGAGAGAAGGGTCCATAATGATTACATGCTACCTACTGGTCTTTACAGAATGAACCTCTTGCAATGAAAGCAAGATCGAAATGAACATAATGCTTTGAACTGGGCTTTACAGTATGAACTACTTGCAATGAAAGTAGTATCCACAATGAACATAATGCCATGCACTGGGCTTTACTGAATTAACCACCTGCAATGCAATAAGGTTCCACAAAGGTCACAATGGTTCGTACTGGGCTTTAGAGAATCAACCACTAGCAATGATAGAAGGGCCAATGCCATGCACTGAGCTTTACAGTATGTACCACGTGCAATGAAGGTAGGATCCACAATGAACATAATGCCATGCACTGGGCTTTACAGTGTGAACCACTTGCAATGAAAGTAGTATCCACTATGAACATAATGCCATGCCCTGGGCTTTAGAGAATCAACCACTAGCAATGATAGAAGGGTCCATAATGAACACATGCTACGTACTGGGCTTTACAGAATGAACCTCTTGCAATGAAATCAAGATCCAAATGAACAGAATTCCATGCACTGAGCTTTACAGTATGAACCACTTGCAATGAAAGTAAGAAGGGTCCCTAATGATGACAATGCTATGTACTGGGCTTTACAGAATCAACCACTTGCAATGAAAGCAAGATCCAAATGAACAGAATGCCATGCACTGAGCTTTACAGTATGTACCACTTGCAATGAAAGTAGGATCCACTATGAACATAATGCCATGCACTGAACTTTACAGTATGAACCACTTTCAATGAAAGCAAGAAGGGTCCCTAATGATCACAATGCTATGTACTGAGCTTAACAGAATCAACCACTTGCAATGAAATCAAGATCCAAATGAACAGAATGCCATGCACTGAGCTTTACAGTATGAACCACTTGCAATGCAAGTAGTATCCACAATGAACATAATGCCATGCACTGGGCTTTACAGAATGAACCAGTTGCAATAAAATAATGTTCCACAAAGGTCACAATGGTTCGTACTGGGCTTTAGAGAATCAACCACTAGCAATGAGAGAAGGGTCCATAATGAACACATGCTACGTACTGGGCTTTAGAGAATCAACCACTAGCTATCAGAGAAGTGTCCATAATGATCACATACTACGTATTGCGCTTTAGAGAATGAACCTCCTGCAATGACAGCAAGATAAAAACGAAAGTAATGCTTTGAACTAGGTTTTACAGAATCAACCACTTGCAATGCAATAAGGTTCCACAAAGGTCACAATGGTTCGTATTGGGCTTTAGAGAATCAACCTCTAGCAATGAGAGAACGGTCCATAATTATCACAAAGCTATGTACTGGGCTTTACAGAATTAACCACTTGCAATGAAAGTAAGATCCAAATGAACAGAATGCCATGCACTGAGCTTTACAGTATGTACCACGTGCAATGAAGGTAGGATCCACAATGAACATAATGCCATGCACTGGGCTTTACAGTGTGAACCACTTGCAATGAAAGTAGTATCCACTATGAACATAATGCCATGCCCTGGGCTTTACAGAATTAACCACTTGCAATGCAATAAGGTTCCACAAAGGTCACAATGGTACGTACTGAGCTTTACAGTATGAACCACTTGCAATGAAAGTAGGATCCACAATGAACATAATGCCATGCACTGGGCTTTACAGAATTAACCACTTGCAATGCAATAAGGTTCCACAAAGGTCACAATGCTACGTAATGGACTTTACAGCATCAACCACTTGCAATGCAATAAGGTTCCACAAGGTCAAAATGGTACGTACTGGGCTTTAGAGAATCAACCACTAGCAATTAGAGAAGGGTCCATAATGATCACATGCTACGTACTGGGCTTTACAGAATCAACCACTAGCAATCAGAGAAGGGTCCGTAATGATCACATGCTACGTACTGGGCTTTACAGAATCAACCAGTAGCAATTAGAGAAGGGTCCATAATGAACACATGCTACGTACTGGGCTTTACAGAATGAACCTCTTGCAATGAAAGCAAGATCGAAATGAACATAATGCTTTGAACTGGGCTTTACAGTATGAACCACTTGCAATGAAAGTAGTATCCACAATGAACATAATGCCATGCACTGGGCTTTACTGAATTGACCACTTGCAATGCAATTAGGTTCCACAAAGGTCACAATTGTACGTACTGGGCTTTAGAGAATCAACCACTAGCAATGAGAGAATGGTCCATAATGATCACATGCTACGTACACGGCTTTACAGAATCAACCAATTGCAATGCAATAAGGTTCCACAAAGGTCACAATGGTTCATACTGGGCTTTAGAGAATCAACCACTAGCAATGATAGTAGGGTCCATAATGAACACATGCTACGTACTGGTCTTTACAGAATGAACCTCTTGCAATGAAACTAAGATCCAAATGAAGAGAATGCCATGCACTGAGCTTTACAGTATGAACCACTTGCAATGAAAGCAAGATCCACAATGAACATAATGAACATTCTGTATGGTCACAATGGTACGTACTGGGCTTTAGAGAATCAACCACTTACAATGAGAGAAAGGTCCATAATGATCACGTGCTATGTACTGGGCTTTACAGAATCAACCACTAGCAATCAGAGAAGCGTCCATAATGATCACATGCTACGTACTGGGCTTTA
Organism: Anolis carolinensis; assembly: GCF_035594765.1. NCBI lineage: Eukaryota > Metazoa > Chordata > Lepidosauria > Squamata > Anolidae > Anolis > Anolis carolinensis. The sequence goes on from NC_085841.1 coordinate 203,418,617, forward strand.
CAGAATCAACCACTAGCAATGAGAGAAGGGTCCATAATGATTACATGCTACCTACTGGTCTTTACAGAATGAACCTCTTGCAATGAAAGCAAGATCGAAATGAACATAATGCTTTGAACTGGGCTTTACAGTATGAACTACTTGCAATGAAAGTAGTATCCACAATGAACATAATGCCATGCACTGGGCTTTACTGAATTAACCACCTGCAATGCAATAAGGTTCCACAAAGGTCACAATGGTTCGTACTGGGCTTTAGAGAATCAACCACTAGCAATGATAGAAGGGCCAATGCCATGCACTGAGCTTTACAGTATGTACCACGTGCAATGAAGGTAGGATCCACAATGAACATAATGCCATGCACTGGGCTTTACAGTGTGAACCACTTGCAATGAAAGTAGTATCCACTATGAACATAATGCCATGCCCTGGGCTTTAGAGAATCAACCACTAGCAATGATAGAAGGGTCCATAATGAACACATGCTACGTACTGGGCTTTACAGAATGAACCTCTTGCAATGAAATCAAGATCCAAATGAACAGAATTCCATGCACTGAGCTTTACAGTATGAACCACTTTCAATGAAAGCAAGAAGGGTCCCTAATGATCACAATGCTATGTACTGAGCTTAACAGAATCAACCACTTGCAATGAAATCAAGATCCAAATGAACAGAATGCCATGCACTGAGCTTTACAGTATGAACCACTTGCAATGCAAGTAGTATCCACAATGAACATAATGCCATGCACTGGGCTTTACAGAATGAACCAGTTGCAATAAAATAATGTTCCACAAAGGTCACAATGGTTCGTACTGGGCTTTAGAGAATCAACCACTAGCAATGAGAGAAGGGTCCATAATGAACACATGCTACGTACTGGGCTTTAGAGAATCAACCACTAGCTATCAGAGAAGTGTCCATAATGATCACATACTACGTATTGCGCTTTAGAGAATGAACCTCCTGCAATGACAGCAAGATAAAAACGAAAGTAATGCTTTGAACTAGGTTTTACAGAATCAACCACTTGCAATGCAATAAGGTTCCACAAAGGTCACAATGGTTCGTATTGGGCTTTAGAGAATCAACCTCTAGCAATGAGAGAACGGTCCATAATTATCACAAAGCTATGTACTGGGCTTTACAGAATTAACCACTTGCAATGAAAGTAAGATCCAAATGAACAGAATGCCATGCACTGAGCTTTACAGTATGTACCACGTGCAATGAAGGTAGGATCCACAATGAACATAATGCCATGCACTGGGCTTTACAGTGTGAACCACTTGCAATGAAAGTAGTATCCACTATGAACATAATGCCATGCCCTGGGCTTTACAGAATTAACCACTTGCAATGCAATAAGGTTCCACAAAGGTCACAATGGTACGTACTGAGCTTTACAGTATGAACCACTTGCAATGAAAGTAGGATCCACAATGAACATAATGCCATGCACTGGGCTTTACAGAATTAACCACTTGCAATGCAATAAGGTTCCACAAAGGTCACAATGCTACGTAATGGACTTTACAGCATCAACCACTTGCAATGCAATAAGGTTCCACAAGGTCAAAATGGTACGTACTGGGCTTTAGAGAATCAACCACTAGCAATTAGAGAAGGGTCCATAATGATCACATGCTACGTACTGGGCTTTACAGAATCAACCACTAGCAATCAGAGAAGGGTCCGTAATGATCACATGCTACGTACTGGGCTTTACAGAATCAACCAGTAGCAATTAGAGAAGGGTCCATAATGAACACATGCTACGTATTGGGCTTTACAGAATGAACCTCTTGCAATGAAAGCAAGATCGAAATGAACATAATGCTTTGAACTGGGCTTTACAGTATGAACCACTTGCAATGAAAGTAGTATCCACAATGAACATAATGCCATGCACTGGGCTTTACTGAATTGACCACTTGCAATGCAATTAGGTTCCACAAAGGTCACAATTGTACGTACTGGGCTTTAGAGAATCAACCACTAGCAATGAGAGAATGGTCCATAATGATCACATGCTATGTACACGGCTTTACAGAATCAACCAATTGCAATGCAATAAGGTTCCACAAAGGTCACAATGGTTCATACTGGGCTTTAGAGAATCAACCACTAGCAATGATAGTAGGGTCCATAATGAACACATGCTACGTACTGGTCTTTACAGAATGAACCTCTTGCAATGAAACTAAGATCCAAATGAAGAGAATGCCATGCACTGAGCTTTACAGTATGAACCACTTGCAATGAAAGCAAGATCCACAATGAACATAATGAACATTCTGTATGGTCACAATGGTACGTACTGGGCTTTAGAGAATCAACCACTTACAATGAGAGAAAGGTCCATAATGATCACGTGCTATGTACTGGGCTTTACAGAATCAACCACTAGCAATCAGAGAAGCGTCCATAATGATCACATGCTACGTACTGGGCTTTACAGAATCAACCACTAGCAATGAGAGAAGGGTCCATAATGATTACATGCTACCTACTGGTCTTTACAGAATGAACCTCTTGCAATGAAAGCAAGATCGAAATGAACATAATGCTTTGAACTGGGCTTTACAGTATGAACTACTTGCAATGAAAGTAGTATCCACAATGAACATAATGCCATGCACTGGGCTTTACTGAATTAACCACCTGCAATGCAATAAGGTTCCACAAAGGTCACAATGGTTCGTACTGGGCTTTAGAGAATCAACCACTAGCAATGATAGAAGGGCCAATGCCATGCACTGAGCTTTACAGTATGTACCACGTGCAATGAAGGTAGGATCCACAATGAACATAATGCCATGCACTGGGCTTTACAGTGTGAACCACTTGCAATGAAAGTAGTATCCACTATGAACATAATGCCATGCCCTGGGCTTTAGAGAATCAACCACTAGCAATGATAGAAGGGTCCATAATGAACACATGCTACGTACTGGGCTTTACAGAATGAACCTCTTGCAATGAAATCAAGATCCAAATGAACAGAATTCCATGCACTGAGCTTTACAGTATGAACCACTTGCAATGAAAGTAAGAAGGGTCCCTAATGATGACAATGCTATGTACTGGGCTTTACAGAATCAACCACTTGCAATGAAAGCAAGATCCAAATGAACAGAATGCCATGCACTGAGCTTTACAGTATGTACCACTTGCAATGAAAGTAGGATCCACTATGAACATAATGCCATGCACTGAACTTTACAGTATGAACCACTTTCAATGAAAGCAAGAAGGGTCCCTAATGATCACAATGCTATGTACTGAGCTTAACAGAATCAACCACTTGCAATGAAATCAAGATCCAAATGAACAGAATGCCATGCACTGAGCTTTACAGTATGAACCACTTGCAATGCAAGTAGTATCCACAATGAACATAATGCCATGCACTGGGCTTTACAGAATGAACCAGTTGCAATAAAATAATGTTCCACAAAGGTCACAATGGTTCGTACTGGGCTTTAGAGAATCAACCACTAGCAATGAGAGAAGGGTCCATAATGAACACATGCTACGTACTGGGCTTTAGAGAATCAACCACTAGCTATCAGAGAAGTGTCCATAATGATCACATACTACGTATTGCGCTTTAGAGAATGAACCTCCTGCAATGACAGCAAGATAAAAACGAAAGTAATGCTTTGAACTAGGTTTTACAGAATCAACCACTTGCAATGCAATAAGGTTCCACAAAGGTCACAATGGTTCGTATTGGGCTTTAGAGAATCAACCTCTAGCAATGAGAGAACGGTCCATAATTATCACAAAGCTATGTACTGGGCTTTACAGAATTAACCACTTGCAATGAAAGTAAGATCCAAATGAACAGAATGCCATGCACTGAGCTTTACAGTATGTACCACGTGCAATGAAGGTAGGATCCACAATGAACATAATGCCATGCACTGGGCTTTACAGTGTGAACCACTTGCAATGAAAGTAGTATCCACTATGAACATAATGCCATGCCCTGGGCTTTACAGAATTAACCACTTGCAATGCAATAAGGTTCCACAAAGGTCACAATGGTACGTACTGAGCTTTACAGTATGAACCACTTGCAATGAAAGTAGGATCCACAATGAACATAATGCCATGCACTGGGCTTTACAGAATTAACCACTTGCAATGCAATAAGGTTCCACAAAGGTCACAATGCTACGTAATGGACTTTACAGCATCAACCACTTGCAATGCAATAAGGTTCCACAAGGTCAAAATGGTACGTACTGGGCTTTAGAGAATCAACCACTAGCAATTAGAGAAGGGTCCATAATGATCACATGCTACGTACTGGGCTTTACAGAATCAACCACTAGCAATCAGAGAAGGGTCCGTAATGATCACATGCTACGTACTGGGCTTTACAGAATCAACCAGTAGCAATTAGAGAAGGGTCCATAATGAACACATGCTACGTACTGGGCTTTACAGAATGAACCTCTTGCAATGAAAGCAAGATCGAAATGAACATAATGCTTTGAACTGGGCTTTACAGTATGAACCACTTGCAATGAAAGTAGTATCCACAATGAACATAATGCCATGCACTGGGCTTTACTGAATTGACCACTTGCAATGCAATTAGGTTCCACAAAGGTCACAATTGTACGTACTGGGCTTTAGAGAATCAACCACTAGCAATGAGAGAATGGTCCATAATGATCACATGCTACGTACACGGCTTTACAGAATCAACCAATTGCAATGCAATAAGGTTCCACAAAGGTCACAATGGTTCATACTGGGCTTTAGAGAATCAACCACTAGCAATGATAGTAGGGTCCATAATGAACACATGCTACGTACTGGTCTTTACAGAATGAACCTCTTGCAATGAAACTAAGATCCAAATGAAGAGAATGCCATGCACTGAGCTTTACAGTATGAACCACTTGCAATGAAAGCAAGATCCACAATGAACATAATGCCATGCACTGGGCTTTACAGAATTAACCACTTGCAATGCAATAAGGTACCATAAAGGTCACAATGGTACGTACTGGGCTTTAGAGAATCAACCACTTACAATGAGAGAAAGGTCCATAATGATCACGTGCTATGTACTGGGCTTTACAGAATCAACCACTAGCAATCAGAGAAGCGTCCATAATGATCACATGCTACGTACTGGGCTTTACAGAATCAACCACTAGCAATGAGAGAAGGGTCCATAATGATTACATGCTACCTACTGGTCTTTACAGAATGAACCTCTTGCAATGAAAGCAAGATCGAAATGAACATAATGCTTTGAACTGGGCTTTACAGTATGAACTACTTGCAATGAAAGTAGTATCCACAATGAACATAATGCCATGCACTGGGCTTTACAGAATTAACCACTTGCAATGCAATAAGGTTCCACAAAGGTCACAATGCTACGTACTGGGCTTTAGAGAATCAACCACTAGCAATGAGAGAAAGGTCCATAATGAACACATGCTACGTACTGGGCTTTACAGAATCAACCAGTAGCAGTCAGAGAAGGGTCCATAATGAACACATGCTACGTACTGGTCTTTACAGAATGAACCTCTTGCAATGAAAGCAAGATCGAAATTAAAGTAATGCTTTGAACTGGGCTTTACAGAAGCAACCACTTGCAATGCAATAAGGTTCCACAAAGGTCACAATGGTACGTACTGGGCTTTACAGAATCAACCAGTAGCAATTAGAGAAGGGTCCATAATGAACACATGCTACGTACTGGGCTTTACAGAATGAACCTCTTGCAATGAAAGCAAGATCGAAATGAACATAATGCTTTGAACTGGGCTTTACAGTATGAACCACTTGCAATGAAAGTAGTATCCACAATGAACATAATGCCATGCACTGGGCTTTACTGAATTGACCACTTGCAATGCAATTAGGTTCCACAAAGGTCACAATTCTACGTACTGGGCTTTAGAGAATCAACCACTAGCAATGAGAGAATGGTCCATAATGATCACATGCTACGTACTCGGCTTTACAGAATCAACCAATTGCAATGCAATAAGGTTCCACAAAGGTCACAATGGTTCATACTGGGCTTTAGAGAATCAACCACTAGCAATGATAGTAGGGTCCATAATGAACACATGCTACGTACTGGTCTTTACAGAATGAACCTCTTGCAATGAAACTAAGATCCAAATGAAGAGAATGCCATGCACTGAGCTTTACAGTATGAACCACTTGCAATGAAAGCAAGATCCACAATGAACATAATGCCATGCACTGGGCTTTACTGAATTAACCACCTGCAATGCAATAAGGTTCCACAAAGGTCACAATGGTTCGTACTGGGCTTTAGAGAATCAACCACTAGCAATGATAGAAGGGTCCATAATGAACACATGCTACGTACTGGGCTTTACAGAATGAACCTCTTGTAATGAAAGCAAGATCCAAATGAACAGAATTCCATGCACTGAGCTTTACAGTATGAACCACTTGCAATGAAAGTAAGAAGGGTCCCTAATGATCACAATGCTATGTACTGGGCTTTACAGAATCAACCACTTGCAATGAAAGCAAGATCCAAATGAACAGAATGCCATGCACTGAGCTTTACAGTATGTACCACTTGCAATGAAAGTAGGATCCACTATGAACATAATGCCATGCACTGAGCTTTACAGTATGAACCACTTGCAATGAAAGCAAGAAGGGTCCCTAATGATCACAATGCTATGTACTGGGCTTAACAGAATCAACCACTTGCAATGAAATCAAGATCCAAATGAACAGAATGCCATGCACTGAGCTTTACAGTATGAACCACTTGCAATGCAAGTAGTATCCACAATGAACATAATGCCATGCACTGGGCTTTACAGAATGAACCACTTGCAATGCAATAAGGTTCCACAAAGGTCACAATGGTACGTACTGGGCTTTACAGAATCAACCACTAGCAATCAGAGAAGGGTCCATAATGATCACATGCTACGTACTGGGCTTTACAGAATCAACCAGTAGCAATCAGAGAAGGGTCCATAATGAACACATGCTACGTACTGGGCTTTACAGAATGAACCTTTTGCAATGAAAGCAAGATCCAAATGAACAGAATGCCATGCACTGAGCTTTACCGTATGAACCACTTCCAATGAAAGTAGGATCCACAATGAACAGAATGCCATGCACTGGGCTTTACAGTGTGAACCACTTGCAATGAAAGTAGGATCCACAATGAACATAATGCCATGCACTGGGCTTTACAGAATGAACCAGTTGCAATGCAATAAGGTTCCACAAAGGTCACAATGGTACGTACTGGGCTTTACAGCATCAACCACTTGCAATGAGAGAAGGGTCCCTAATGATCACAATTCTATGTACTGGGCTTTAGAGAATTAACCACTTGCAATGAAAGCAAGATCCAAATGAACAGAATGCCATGCACTGAGCTTTACAGTATGAACCACTTGCAATGCAATAAGGTTCCACAAAGGTCACAATGCTACGTAATGGACTGTACAGCATCAACCACTTGCAATGCAATAAGGTTCCACAAAGGTCACAATGGTACGTACTGGGCTTTATAGAATCAACCACTAGCAATCGGAGAAGTGTCCATAATGATTACATGCTACCTACTGGTCTTTACAGAATGAACCTCTTGCAATGAAAGCAAGATCGACATGAACATAATGCTTTGAACTGGGCTTTACAGTATGAACCACTTGCAATGAAAGTAGTATCCACAATGAACATAATGCCATGCACTGGGCTTTACTGAATTAACCACTTGCAATGCAATAAGGTTCCATAAAGGTCACAATGGTACGTACTGGGCTTTAGAGAATCAACCACTAGCAATGAGAGAAGGGTCCATAATGATCACATGCTACGTACTGGGCTTTACAGAATCAACCACTTGCAATGCAATAAGGTTCCACAAAGGTCACAATGGTTCGTACTGGGCTTTAGAGAATCAACCACTAGCAATGATAGTAGGGTCCAGAATGAACACATGCTACGTACTGGTCTTTACAGAATGAACCTCTTGCAATGAAAGCAAGATCCCTAATGATCACAATGCTATGTACTGGGCTTAACAGTGTGAACCACTTGCAATGCAATAAGTTTCCACAAAGGTCACAATGGTAAGTACTGGGCTTTAGAGAATCAACCACTAGCAATGAGAGAACGGTCCATAATGATCACAATGCTATGTACTGGGCTTTATAGAATTAACCACTTGCAATGAAAGCGAGATCCAAATGAACAGAATGCCATGCACTGAGCTTTACAGTATGAACCACTTGCAATGAAAGTAGGATCCACAATGAACATAATGCCATGCACTGGGCTTTACAGAATTAACCACTTGCAATGCAATAAGGTTCCGCAAAGGTCACAATGGTACGTACTGGGCTTTACAGAATCAACCACTAGCAATCAGGGAAGGGTCCATAATGATCACATGCTACGTACTGGGCTTTACAGAATCAACCACTAGCAATCAGAGAAGGGTCCATAATGATTACATGCTACCTACTGGTCTTTACAGAATGAACCTCTTGCAATGAAAGCAAGATCGAAATGAACATAATGCTTTGAACTGGGCTTTTCAGAATCAACCACTTTCAATGCAATAAGATTCCACAAAGGTCACAATGGTTCATACTGGGCTTTAGAGAAAGAACCAGTTGCAATGAAATAAGGTTCCACAAAGGTCACAATGGTTCATACTGGGCTTTAGAGAATGAACCAGTTGCAATGAAATAAGAGTCCACAATCATCAGAATGGTATCCAATGGGCCTTGAAGACTTATGGGCCTTGAAGACCACTTTACAGCATCAACCACTAGCAATGAAAGGTCCATAATGAACACATGCTACGTACTGGGCTTTACAGAATCAACCACTAGCAATGAGAGAAGGGTCCTTAATGATCACAATGCTATGTACTGGGCTTTACAGAATTAACCACTTGCAATGAAAGCAAGACCCAAATGAACATAATGCCATGCACTGAGCTTTATAGTATGAACCACTTGCAATACAATAAGGTTCCACAAAGGTCACAATGGTACGTACTGGGCTTTACAGAATTAACCACTTGCAATGCAATAAGGTTCCAGAAAGGTCACAATGGTACCTACTAGGCTTTAGAGAATCAACCACTAGCAATCAGAGAAGGGTCCATAATGATCACATGCTATGTACTGGGCTTTAGAGAATCAATTGCTCGCAATGAGAGAAGGGTCCATAATGAACACATGCTACGTACTGGTCTTTACAGAATGAACCTCTTGCAATGAAAGCAAGATCCAAATGAACAGAATGCCATGCACTGAGCTTTACAGTATGAACCACTTGCAATACAATAAGGTTCCACAAAGGTCACAATGGTACGTACTGGGCTTTACAGAATTAACCACTTGCAATGCAATAAGGTTCCACAAAGGTCACAATGGTTAGTACTGGGCTTTAGAGAATCAACCACTAGCAATGAGAGAAGGGTCCATAATGAACATATCCTACGTACTGGTCTTTACAGAATGAACCTCTTGCAATGAAAGCAAGAACCAAATGAACAGAATGCCATGCACTAAGCTTTACAGTATGAACCACTTGCAATGCAATAAGGTTCCACAAAGGTCACAATGGTACGTACTGGGCTTTACAGAATTAACCACTTGCAATAAAAGTAGGATCCACAATGAACATCATGCCATGCACTGAGCTTTACAGTATGAACCACTTGCAATAAAAGTAGGATCCACAATGAACATAATGCCATGCACTGGGCTTTACAGAATTAACCACTTGCAGTGGAAAAAGGTTCCACAAAGGTCACAATGGTTCGTACTGGCATTACAGAATCAACCACTAGCAATGAGAGAAGGGTCCATAATGAACACATGCTACGTACTGGGCTTTAGAGAATCAACCACTAGCAATCAGAGAAGGGTCCATAATGATTACATGCTACCTATTCGTCTTTACAGAATGAACCTCTTGCAATGAAAGCAAGATCGAAATGATCACAATGGTATTTACTGGGTTTTACAGAATCAACCATTTGCAATGCAGTAAGATTCCAGAATGGTCACAATGGTTCGTACTGGGCTATAGAGAATGAACCAGTTGCAATGAAATAACGGTCCACAATAATCAGAATGGTATTTAATGGGTTTTGAAGATTGCACCAGTTGCAATGAAATAAGGTTCCACAAAGGTCACAATGGTACGTACTGGGCTTTAGAGAATCAACCACTAGCAATCAGAGAAGGGTCCATAATGATCACATGCTATGTACTGGGCTTTAGAGAATCAATTGCTCGCAATGAGAGAAGGGTCCATAATGAACACATGCTACGTACTGGTCTTTACAGAATGAACCTCTTGCAATGAAAGCAAGATCCAAATGAACAGAATGCCATGCACTGAGCTTTACAGAATTAAGCACTTGCAATGCAATAAGGTTCCACAAAGGTCACAATGGTACGTACTGGGCTTTAGAGAATCAACCACTAGCAATCAGAGAAGGGTCCATAATGATCACATGCTACGTACTGGGCTTTACAGAATCAACCAGTAGCAATCAGAGAAGGGTCCATAATGAACACATGCTACGTACTGGGCTTTACAGAATGAACCTTTTGCAATGAAAGCAAAATCCAAATGAACAGAATGCAATGCACTGAGCTTTACAGTATGAACCACTTCCAATGAAAGTAGGATCCACAATGAACAGAATGCCATGCACTGGGCTTTACAGTGTGAACCACTTGCAATGAAAGTAGGATCCACAATGAACATAATGCCATGCACTGGGCTTTACAGAATTAACCACTTGCAATGCAATAAGGTTCCACAAAGGTCACAATGGTACGTACTGGGCTTTAGAGAATCAAGCACTAGCAATGAGAGAAGGGTCCATAATGATTACATGCTACCTACTGGTCTTTACAGAATGAACCTCTTGCAATGAAAGCAAGATCCAAATGAACAGAATGCCATGCACTGAGCTTTACAGTATGAACCACTTGCAATGAAAGTAAGAAGGGTCCCTAATGATCACAATGCTATGTACTGGGCTTTACAGAATCAACCACTTGCAATGCAATAAGGTTCCACAAAGGTCACAATGGTACGTACCGGGCTTTACAGCATCAACCACTTGCAATGAGAGAAGGGTCCCTAATGATCACAATGCTATGTACTGGGCTTTAGAGAATTAACCACTTGCAATGAAAGCAAGATCCAAATGAACAGAATGCCATGCACTGAGCTTTACAGTATGAACCACTTGCAATGCAATAAGGTTCCACAAAGGTCACAATGCTACGTAATGGACTGTACAGCATCAACCACTTGCAATGCAATAAGGTTCCACAAAGGTCACAATGGTACGTACTGGGCTTTATAGAATCAACCACTAGCAATCAGAGAAGTTTCCATAATGATTACATGCTACCTACTGGTCTTTACAGAATGAACCTCTTGCAATGAAAGCAAGATCGACATGAACATAATGCTTTGAACTGGGCTTTACAGTATGAACCACTTGCAATGAAAGTAGTATCCACAATGAACATAATGCCATGCACTGGGCTTTACTGAATTAACCACTTGCAATGCAATAAGGTTCCATAAAGGTCACAATGGTACGTACTGGGCTTTAGAGAATCAACCACTAGCAATGAGAGAAGGGTCCATAATGATCACATGCTACGTACTGGGCTTTACAGAATCAACCACTAGCAATCAGAGAAGGGTCCATAATGATCACATGCTACGTACTGGGCTTTACAGAATCAACCACTTTCAATGCAATAAGGTTCCACAAAGGTCACAATGGTACGTACTAGGCTTTAGAGAGTCAACCACTAGCAATGAGAGAAGGGTCCATAATGATCACATGCTTCCTACTGCTATTTACAGAATGAACCTCTTGCAATGAAAGCAAGATCGAAATGAATATAATGCTTTGAACTGGGCTTTACAGAAGCAACCACTTGCAATGCAATAAGGTTCCACAAAGGTCACAATGGTTCGTACTGGGATTTAGAGAATGAACCAGTTGCAATAAGGTTCCACAAAGGTCTCAATGCTACATACTGGGCTTTACATCATCAACCACTTGCAATGAAAGAATGATCCCTAATGATCACAATGCTTTGTACTGGGCTTTACAGAATTAACCACTTGCAATGCAATAAGGTTCCACAAAGGTCACAATGGTACGTACTGGGCTTTAGAGAATCAACCACTAGCAATCAGAGAAGGGTCCATAATGATCACATGCTACCTACTGGTCTTTACAGAATGAACCTCTTGCAATGAAAGCAAGATCGAAATGAAAGTAATGCTTTGAACTGGGTTTTACAGAAATAACCACTTGCAATGCAATAAGGTTCCACAAAGGTCACAATGGTTCGTACTGGGCTTAGGAGAATCAACCACTAGCAATGAGAGAACGCTCCATAATGATCACAATGCTATGTACTGGGCTTTACAGAATGAACCACTTGCAATGAAAGTAGGATCCACAATGAACATAATGCCATGCACTGGGCTTTACAGAATGAACCAGTTGCAATAAAATAAGGTTCCACAAAGGTCACAATGGTTCGTACTGGGCTTTAGAGAATCAACCACTAGCAATGAAAGAAGGGTCCATAATGAACACATGCTACGTACTGGGCTTTACAGAATCAACCACTAGCAATCAGAGAAGTGTCCATAATGATCACATACTACGTACTGCGCTTTAGAGAATGATCCTCCTGCAATGACAGCAAGATCAAAATGAAAGTAATGCTTTGAACTAGGTTTTACAAAATCAACCACTTGCAATGCAATAAGGTTCCACAAAGGTCACAATGGTTCGTACTGGGCTTTAGAGAATCAACCACTAGCAATGAGAGAAGGGTCCATAATGATCACATGCTACGTACTGGGCTTTAGAGAATCAACCACTAGCAATGAGAGAAGGGTCCATAATGATTACATGCTACCTACTGGTCTTTACAGAATGAACCTCTTGCAATGAAAGCAAGATCCAAATGAACATAATGCTTTGAACTGGGCTTTACAGAATCTACCACTTGCAATGCAATAAGGTTCCACAAAGGTCACAATGGTACGTACCGGGCTTTACAGCATCAACCACTTGCAATGAGAGAAGGGTCCCTAATGATCACAATGCTATGTACTGGGCTTTAGAGAATTAACCACTTGCAATGAAAGCAAGATCCAAATGAACAGAATGCCATGCACTGAGCTTTACAGTATGAACCACTTGCAATGCAATAAGGTTCCACAAAGGTCACAATGCTACGTAATGGACTGTACAGCATCAACCACTTGCAATGCAATAAGGTTCCACAAAGGTCACAATGGTACGTACTGGGCTTTATAGAATCAACCACTAGCAATCAGAGAAGTTTCCATAATGATTACATGCTACCTACTGGTCTTTACAGAATGAACCTCTTGCAATGAAAGCAAGATCGACATGAACATAATGCTTTGAACTGGGCTTTACAGTATGAACCACTTGCAATGAAAGTAGTATCCACAATGAACATAATGCCATGCACTGGGCTTTACTGAATTAACCACTTGCAATGCAATAAGGTTCCATAAAGGTCACAATGGTACGTACTGGGCTTTAGAGAATCAACCACTAGCAATGAGAGAAGGGTCCATAATGATCACATGCTACGTACTGGGCTTTACAGAATCAACCACTAGCAATCAGAGAAGGGTCCATAATGATCACATGCTACGTACTGGGCTTTACAGAATCAACCACTTTCAATGCAATAAGGTTCCACAAAGGTCACAATGGTACGTACTAGGCTTTAGAGAGTCAACCACTAGCAATGAGAGAAGGGTCCATAATGATCACATGCTTCCTACTGCTATTTACAGAATGAACCTCTTGCAATGAAAGCAAGATCGAAATGAATATAATGCTTTGAACTGGGCTTTACAGAAGCAACCACTTGCAATGCAATAAGGTTCCACAAAGGTCACAATGGTTCGTACTGGGATTTAGAGAATGAACCAGTTGCAATAAGGTTCCACAAAGGTCTCAATGCTACATACTGGGCTTTACATCATCAACCACTTGCAATGAAAGAATGATCCCTAATGATCACAATGCTTTGTACTGGGCTTTACAGAATTAACCACTTGCAATGCAATAAGGTTCCACAAAGGTCACAATGGTACGTACTGGGCTTTAGAGAATCAACCACTAGCAATCAGAGAAGGGTCCATAATGATCACATGCTACCTACTGGTCTTTACAGAATGAACCTCTTGCAATGAAAGCAAGATCGAAATGAAAGTAATGCTTTGAACTGGGTTTTACAGAAATAACCACTTGCAATGCAATAAGGTTCCACAAAGGTCACAATGGTTCGTACTGGGCTTAGGAGAATCAACCACTAGCAATGAGAGAACGCTCCATAATGATCACAATGCTATGTACTGGGCTTTACAGAATGAACCACTTGCAATGAAAGTAGGATCCACAATGAACATAATGCCATGCACTGGGCTTTACAGAATGAACCAGTTGCAATAAAATAAGGTTCCACAAAGGTCACAATGGTTCGTACTGGGCTTTAGAGAATCAACCACTAGCAATGAAAGAAGGGTCCATAATGAACACATGCTACGTACTGGGCTTTACAGAATCAACCACTAGCAATCAGAGAAGTGTCCATAATGATCACATACTACGTACTGCGCTTTAGAGAATGATCCTCCTGCAATGACAGCAAGATCAAAATGAAAGTAATGCTTTGAACTAGGTTTTACAGAATCAACCACTTGCAATGCAATAAGGTTCCACAAAGGTCACAATGGTTCGTACTGGGCTTTAGAGAATCAACCACTAGCAATGAGAGAAGGGTCCATAATGATCACATGCTACGTACTGGGCTTTAGAGAATCAACCACTAGCAATGAGAGAAGGGTCCATAATGATTACATGCTACCTACTGGTCTTTACAGAATGAACCTCTTGCAATGAAAGCAAGATCCAAATGAACATAATGCTTTGAACTGGGCTTTACAGAATCTACCACTTGCAATGCAATAAGGTTCCACAAAGGTCACAATGGTTCGTACTGGGCTTTAGAGAATCAACCACTAGCAATGATAGAAGGGTCCATAATGAACACATGCTACGTACTGGTCTTTACAGAATGAACCTCTTGCAATGAAAGCAAGATCCAAATGAACAGAAAGCCATGCACTGAGCTTTACAGTATGAACCACTTGCAATGAAAGTAGGATCCACAATGAACATAATGCCATGCACTGGGCTTTACAGAATTAACCACTTGCAATGCAATAAGGTTCCACAAAGGTCACAATGGTACATACTGGGCTTTAGAGAATCAGCCACTAGCAATGAGAGAAGGGTCCATAATGATCAGAATGGTATTTAATGGGCTTTGAAGATTGAACCAGTTGCAAAGAAATAAGGTTCCACAAAGGTCATAATGCTACGTACTGGACTTTACAGCATCAAACACTTGCAATGCAATAAGGTTCCTCAAAGGTGAAAATGGTACGTACTGGGCTTTAGAGAATAAACCACTACCAATCAGAGAAGGGTCCATAAAGATCACATGCTACGTACTGGGCTTTTCAGAATCAACCACTAGCACTCAGGGAAGGGTCCATAATGATCACATGCTACGTACTGGGCTTTACAGAATCAACCACTAGCAATGCAATAAGGTTCCACAAAGGTCACAATGGTTCGTACTGGGCTTTAGAGAATCAACCACTAGCAATCAGAGAAGGGTCCATAATGAACACATGCTACGTACTGGGCTTTACAGAATCAACCACTAGTAATGCAATAAGGTTCCACAAAGGTCACAATGGTTCGTACTGGGCTTTACAGAATCAACCACTAGCAATGCAATAAGGTTCCACAAAGGTCACAATGGTTCGTACTGGGCTTTAGAGAATGAACCAGTTGCAATGAAATAAGGTCCCACAAAGGTCGTAATGCTACGTACTGGACTTTACAGCATCAACCACTTGCAATGCAATAAGGTTCCACAAAGGTCACAATGGTTCGTACTGGGCTTTAGAGAATGAACCACTTGCAATGAGAGAAGTGTCCATAATGATTACATGCTACCTACTGGTCTTTACAGAATGAACCTCTTGCAATGAAAGCAAGATCCAAATGAACATAATGCTTTGAACTGGGCTTCACAGAATTAACCACTTGCAATGCAATAAGGTTCCACAAAGGTCACAATGGTACGTACTGGGCTTTACAGAATCAACCACTAGCAATCAGAGAAGGGTCCATAATGAACACGTGCTACGTACTGGTCTTTACAGAATTAACCACTTTCAATGAAAGCAAGATCCAAATGAACATAATGCCACTGGGCTTTAGATCCAAATGAAGAGAATGCCCAGTACGTAGCATGTGTTCATTGTTCATTGTGGATCCTACTTTCATTGCAAGTGGTTCATACTGTAAAGCTCAGTGCATGGCATTCTCTTCATTTGGATCTAAAGCCCAGTACATACCATTGTGACCTTTGTGGAACCTTATTGCATTGAAAGTGGTTCATCCTGAAAAGTCCAGTGCATGGCATTATGTTCATTGTGGATACTACTTGCATTGCAAGTGGTACATACTGTAAAGCTCAGTGCATGCCATTCTGTTCATTTGGATCTTGCTTTCATTGCAAGTGGTTGATTCTGTAAAGCCCAGTACATAGCATTGTGATCATTAGGGACCCTTCTTACTTTCATTGCAAGTGGTTCATACTGTAAAGCTCAGTGCATGGAATTCTGTTCATTTGGATCTTGCTTTCATTGCAAGAGGTTCATTCTGTAAAGCCCAGTACGTAGCATGTGTTCATTATGGACCCTTCTCTCATTGCTAGTGGTTGATTCCCTGAAGCCCAGTACGAACCATTGTGACCTTTGTGGAACCTTATTGCATTGCAAGTGGTTAATTCTGTAAAGCCCAGTGCATGGCATTATGTTCATTGTGGATCCTACTTTCATTGCAAGTGGTTCATACTGTAAAGCTCAGTGCATGGCATTCTGTTCATTTGGATCTCGCTTTCATTGCAAGTGGTTAATTCTGTAAAGCCCAGTACATAGCATGTGATCATTATGGACCGTTCTCTCATTGCTAGTGGTTGATTCTCTAAAGCCCAGTACTTACCATTGTGACCTTTGTGGAAACTTATTGCATTGCAAGTGGTTCACACTGTTAAGCTCAGTACATAGCATTGTGATCATTAGGGATCTTGCTTTCATTGCAAGAGGTTCATTCTGTAAAGACCAGTAGGTAGCATGTAATCATTATGGACCCTTCTCTCATTGCTAGTGGTTGATTCTGTAAAGCCCAGTACGTAGCATGTGATCATGATGGACCCTTCTCTCATTGCTAGTGGCTGATTCTCTAAAGCCCAGTATGTACCATTGTGACCTTTGTGGAACCTTATTGCATTGCAAGTGGTTAATTCTGTAAAGCCCAGTGCATGGCATTATGTTCATTGTGGATCCTACTTTCATTGCAAGTGGTTCATACTGTAAAGCTCAGTGCATGGCTTTCTGTTCATTTGGGTCTTGCTTTCCTTGCAAGTGGTTAATTCTGTAAAGCCCAGTACATTACATTGTGATCATTATGGACCCTTCTCTGATTGCTAGTGGTTGATTCTGTAAAGCCCAGTACGTAGCATGTGATCATTATGGACCCTTCTCTGATTGCTAGTGGTTGGTTCTCTAAAGCCCAGTACGTACCATTTTGACCTTTGAGGAACCTTATTGCATTGCAAGTGGTTGATGCTGTAAAGTCCAGTACGTAGCATTATGACCTTTGTGGAACCTTATTTCTTTGCAAGTGGTTCAATCTTCTTAAGCCCATTAAATACCATTCTGATTATTGTGGACCCTTATTTCATTGCAACTGGTTCATTCTCTAAAACCCAGTACGAACCATTGTGACCTTTGTGGTACCTTATTGCACTGCAAGTGGTTCATACTGTAAAGCCCAGTGCATGGCATTATGTTCATTGTGGATCCTACTTTCATTGCAAGTGGTTCATACTGTAAAGCTCAGTGCATGGCATTCTGTTCATTTGGGTCTTGCTTTCATTGCAAGTGGTTAATTCGGTAAAGCCCAGTACATAGCATTGTGATCATTACGGTCCCTTCTCTCATTGCTAGTGGTTAATTCTGTACAGCCCAGTACGTAGCATGTGTTCATTATGGACCTTTCATTGCTAGTGGTTGATGCTGTAAAGTCCAGTACGTAGCATTTTGACCCTTGTGGAACCTTATTTCATTGCAACTGGTTCATTCTGTAAAGCCCAGTACATAGCATTGTGATCATTACGGTCCCTTCTCTCATTTCTAGTGGTTAATTCTGTACAGCCAGTTCGTAGCATGTGTTCATTATGGATTCTCTAAAGCCCAGTACGAACCATTGTGACCTTTGTGGAACCTTATGTCATTGCAACTGGTTCATTCTCTAAAGCCCAGTACGAACCATTGTGACCTTTGTGGAACCTTATTGCATTGGCATTATGTTCATTGTGGATCCTACTTTCATTGCAAGTGGTTCACACTGTAAATTCCAGTGCATGGCATTATGTTCATTGTGGATACTACTTTCATTGCAAGTGGTTCATACTGTAAAGCTCAGTGCATGGCATTCTGTTCATTTGGATCTTCCTTTCATTGCAAGTGGTTGATTCTGTAAAGCCCAGTACATAGCATTGTGATCATTAGGGACCCTTCTTACTTTCATTGCAAGTGGTTCATACTGTCAAGCTCGGTGCATGGCATTCTCTTCATTTGGATCTAAAGCCCAGTACGTACTAAAGCCCAGTACGTACCATTGTGACCTTTGTGGAACCTTATTGCATTGCAAGTGGTTCATTCTGTAAAGTCCAGTGCATGGCATTATGTTCATTGTGGATCCTACTTTCATTGCAAGTGGTTCATACTGTAAAGCTCAGTGCATGGCTTTCTGTTGGTTCATACTGGGCTTTAGAGAATCAACCACTAGCAATCAGAGAAGGGTCCATAATGATAACTTGCTACGTACTGGGCTTTTCAGAATCAACCACTAGCAATCAGAGAAGGGTCCATAATGATTACATGCCACCTACTGGTCTTTACAGAATAAACCTCTTGCAATGAAAGCAAGATCGAAATGAACATAATGCTTTGAACAAGCTTTACAGAAGCAACCACTTGCAATGAAAGAAGGGTCCCTAATGATCACAATGCTATGTACTGGGCTTTACAGAATTAACCACTTGCAATGAAAGCAAGACCCAAATGAACAGAAAACCATGCACTGAGCTTTACAGTATGAACCACTTGCAATGAAAGTAGGATCCACAATGAACATAATGCCATGCACTGGACTTTACAGAATGAACCACTTTCAATGCAATAAGGTTCCACAAAGGTCACAATGGTATGTACTGGGCTTTAGATCCAAATGAAGAGAATGCCATGCACTGAGCTTTACAGTATGAACCACTTGCAATGAAAGTAGGATCCACAATGAACATAATGCCATGCACTGGGCTATACAGAATTAACCACTTGCAATGCAATAAGGTTCCACAAAGGTCACAATGGTACGTACTGGGCTTTAGATCCAAATGAAGAGAATGCCATGCACTGAGCTTGACAGTATGAACCACTTGCAATGAAAGTAAGAAGGGTCCCTAATGATCACAATGCTATGTACTGGGCTTTACAGAATCAACCACTTGCAATGAAAGGAAGATCCAAATGAACAGAATGCCATGCACTGAGCTTTACAGTATGAACCACTTGCAATGAAAGTAGGATCCACAATGAACATAATGCCATGCACTGGGCTTTACAGAATGAACCACTTGCAATGCAATTAGGTACCACAAAGGTCACAATGGTTCGTACTGGGCTTTAGAGAATGAACCAGTTGCAATGACATAAAGTTCCACAAAGGTCACAATGGTACGTACTAGGCTTTAGAGAGTCAGCCACTAGCAATCAGAGAAGGGTCCATGATGATCACATGCTACCTACTGGTTTTTACAGAATGAACCTTTGCAATGAAAGCAAGATCGAAATTAAAATAATGCTTTGAACTGGGTTTTACAGAATCAACCAATTGTAACGCAATAAGGTTCCACAAATGTCACAATGGTTCGTATTGGGCTTTAGAGAATCAACCACTAGCAACGATAGAAGGGTCCATAATGAACACATGCTACGTACTGGTCTTTACAGAATGAACCTCTTGCAATGAAAGCAAGATCCAAATGAACAGAATGCCATGCACTGAGCTTTACAGTATGAACCACTTGCAATGAAAGTAAGAAGGGTCCCTAATGATCACAATGCTATATACTGGGCTTTACAGAATCAACCACTTGCAATGAAAGCAAGATCGAAATGAACATAATGCCATGCACTGGGCTTTACAGTGTGAACCACTTGCAATGCAATAAGGTTCCACAAAGGTCCCAATGGTTCGTACTGGGCTTCTGAGAATCAACCACTAGCAATGAGAGAACGGTCCATAATGATCACAATGCTATGTACTGGGCTTTACAGAATTAACCACTTGCAATGAAAGCAAGATCCAAATGAACAGAATGCCATGCACTGAGCTTTATAGTATGAACCACTTGCAATGATGGTAGTATCCACAATGAACATAATGCCATGCACTGGGCTTTACAGAATCAACCACTTGCAATTCAATAAGGTTCCACAAAGGTCACAATGGTTCGTACTGCGCTTTAGAGAATGAACCTCTTGCAATGAGAGAAGGGTCCATAATGATCACAATGCTACATACTGGGCTTTACAGCATCAACCACTAGCAATGAAAGGTCCATAATGAACACATGCTACGTACTGGGCTTTACAGAATCAACCACTTGCAATGAAAGAAGGGTCCCTAATGATCACAATGCTACGTACTGGGCTTTACAGAATCAACCACTAGCAATGAAACGTCCATAATGAACACATGCTACGTACTGGGCTTTACAGAATCAACCACTAGCAATGAGAGAAGGTTCCCTAATGATCATAATGCTATGTACTGGGCTTTACAGAATTAACCATTTCCAATGAAATAAGGGCCCACAATAATCAGAATGGTATTTAATGGGCTTTGAAGATTGAACCAGTTGCAAAGAAATAAGGTTACACAAAGGTCACAATGGTACGTATTGGGCTTTAGAGAATCAACCACTAGCAATCAGAGAAGGGTCCATAATGATTACATGCTACCTACAGGTCTTTACAGAATGAACCTCTTACAATGAAAGCAAGATCGAACTGAACATAATGCTTTGAAATGGGCTTTACAGAAGCAACCACTTGCAATGAAAGAAGGGTCCCTAATGATCACAATGCTATGTACTGGGCTTTAAAGAATCAACCATTTGCAATGCAATAAGGTTCCACAAAGGTCACAATGGTACGTACTGGGCTTTACAGAATCAACCACTAGCAATGAGAGAAGGGTCCATAATGAACACATGCTATGTACTGGGCTTTACAGAATGAACCAGTTGCAATGAAAGCAAGACCCAAATGAACATAATGCCATGCACTGAGCTTTACAGTATGAACCACTTGCAATGAAAGTAGGATCCACAATGAACATAATGCCATGCACTGGGCTTTACAGAATTAACCACTTGCAATGCAATAAGTTTCCACAAAGGTCACAATGGTACGTACTGGGCTTTAGAGAATCAACCACTAGCAATGAGAGAAGGGTCCATAATGAACACATGCTAAGTACTGGGCTTTAGATCACATGCTACCTACTGGTCTTTACAGAATGAACCTCTTGCAATGAAAGCAAGATCCAAATGAACAGAATGCCATGCACTGAGCTTTACAGTATGAACCACTTCCAATGAAAGTAAGAATGATCACAATGCTATGTACTGTGCTTTACAGAATCAACCACTTGCAATGCAATAAGGTTCCACAAAGGTCACAATGGTTCGTACTGGGCTTCAGGGAATCAACCACTAGCAATGAGAGAACGGTCTATAATGATCACAATGCTATGTACTGGGCTTTACAGAATGAACAACTTGCAATGAAAGTAGGATCCACAATGAACATAATGCCATGCACTGGGCTTTACAGAATGAACCAGTTGCAATAAAATAAGGTTCCACAAAGGTCACAATGGTTCGTACTGGGCTTTAGAGAATCAACCACTAGCAATGAGAGAAGGGTCCATAATGAACACATGCTACGTACTGGGCTTTACAGAATCAACCACTTGCAATGAAAGAAGGGTCCCTAATGATCACAATGCTATGTACTGAGCTTTAAAGAATCAACCACTAGCAATCAGAGAAGGGTCCATAATGATCACATGCTACGTACTGGGCTTTACAGAATCAACCACTTGCAATGGAATATGGTTCCACAAAGTTCACAATGGTACGTACTGGGCTTTAGAGAATCAACCACTAGCAATCAGAGAAGGGTCCGTAATGATCACATGCTATGTACTGGGCTTTAGAGAATCAATTGCTCGCAATGAGAGAAGGGTCCATAATGAACACATGCTACGTACTGGTCTTTACAGAATGAACCTCTTGCAATGAAAGCAAGATGAACAGAATGCCATGCACTGAGCTTTACAGTATGAACCACTTGCAATGCAATAAGGTTCCACAAAGGTCACAATGGTACGTACTGGGCTTTACAGAATTAACCACTTGCAATAAAAGTAGGATCCACAATGAACATAATGCCATGCACTGAGCTTTACAGTATGAACCACTTGCAATAAAAGTAGGATCCACAATGAACATAATGCCATGCACTGGGCTTTACAGAATTAACCACTTGCAATGCAATAAGGTTCCACAAAGGTCACAATGGTTAGTACTGGGCTTTAGAGAATCAACCACTAGCAATGAGAGAAGGGTCCATAATAAACATATGCTATGTACTGGTCTTTACAGAATGAACCTCTTGCAATGAAAGCAAGATCCAAATGAACCGAATGCCATGCACTGAGCTTTACAGTATGAACCACTTGCAATGAAAGTAGGATCCACAATGAACAGAATGCCATGCACTGGGCTTTACAGTGTGAACCACTTGCAATGAAAGTAGGATCCACAATGAACATAATGCCATGCACTGAGCTTAACAGTATGAACCACTTGCAATAAAAGTAGGATCCACAATGAACATATGCCATGCACTGGGCTTTACAGAATTAACCACTTGCAATGCAATAAGGTTCCACAAAGGTCACAATGGTTCGTACTGGCTTTACAGAATCAACCACTAGCAATGAGAGAAGGGTCCATAATGAACACATGCTACGTACTGGTCTTTACAGAATGAACCTCTTGCAATGAAAGCAAGATCCAAATGAACAGAATGCCATGCACTGAGCTTTACAGTATGAACCACTTGCAATGAAAGTAGTATCCACAATGAACATAATGCCATGCACTGGGCTTTACAGAATGAACCACTTTCAATGCAATAAGGTTCCACAAAGGTCACAATGGTTCGTACTGGGGTTTACAGAATCAACCACTAGCAATCAGAGAAGGGTCCATAATGATTACATGCTACCTACTGGTCTTTGCAGAATGAACCTCTTGCAATGAAAGCAAGATCGAAATGAACATAATGCTTTGAACTGGGCTTTTCAGAATCAACCACTTTCAATGCAATAAGGTTCCACAAAGGTCATAATGGTTCATATTGGGCTTTAGAGAATGAACCAGTTGAAATGAAATAAAGTTCCACAAAGGTCACAATGGTTCATACTGGGCTTTAGAGAATGAACCAGTTGCAATGAAATAAGAGTCCACAATCATCAGAATGGTATTTAATGGGCCTTGAAGACTTATGGGCCTTGAAGACCACTTTACAGTATCAACCACTAGCAATGAATGGTCCATAATGAACACATGCTACGTACTGGGCTTTACAGAATCAACCACTAGCAATGAGAGAAGGGTCCTTAATGATCACAATGCTATGTACTGGGCTTTACAGAATTAACCACTTGCAATGAAAGCAAGACCCAAATGAACATAATGCCATGCACTGAGCTTTATAGTATGAACCACTTGCAATGAAAGCAAGATCGAAATGAACGTAATGCTTTGAACTGGGCTTTACAGAATTAACCACTTGCAATGCAATAAGGTTCCACAAAGGTCACAATGGTACGTACTGGGCTTTAGAGAATCAACCACTAGCAATCAGAGAAGGGTCCATAATGATCACATGCTATGTACTGGGCTTTAGAGAATCAATTGCTCGCAATGAGAGAAGGGTCCATAATGAACACATGCTACGTACTGGTCTTTACAGAATGAACCTCTTGCAATGAAAGCAAGATCCAAATGAACAGAATGCCATGCACTGAGCTTTACAGTATGAACCACTTGCAATGCAATAAGGTTCCACAAAGGTCACAATGGTACGTACTGGGCTTTACAGAATTAACCACTTGCAAAAAAAGTAGGATCCACAATGAACATAATGCCATGCACTGGGCTTTACAGTGTGAACCACTTGCAATGAAAGTACTATCCACTATGAACATAATGCCATGCACTGGGCTTTACAGAATTAACCACTTGCAACCCACAGTGGACTGTCATTGGACTGTGACTTTCCTTTCTCTGTCATCACCAACACTGTCAGATTCTACAGAGTTTCAGGAGAGCACCTGACCATCATAGAGATGCCTGGGTGATGTGGCCACTTGAGTGTCTCTGCTGGTGTCAGCATGGGGCACCTACTATATAGCCAGGAATCTTCCTAGAGCTCTACAGCCTTCCAGTAGCTGCAGTAATGATATGAGCCTGGTCTATTCCTTTTTCATTGCACTGATGGGTGCAAGAAAAAGGGGATAATGGCAGCAGCCCAAGTGGACAGCAGACCAGTCTGTATCATATCCAGTTGCACTGTCCAAACTGCAAAAAGTTGGGGACTGCTCCAGAGTTTTGCCCAAACTCTGGAGTGTTCCTCAACTTTCCTTAACCCCGTTTTCTACATAATAGGGACTGGAGATCCCTGGACAACATGTAGGCATCCAGAAGCAACTTCTCACTCACTAAAAGATAGACAAGCTATTCACTATCTATTCTGCATTCACCTGTGCTTCCAGAAATATACATTGAAAGCTAGATCATCGGGGAACTTCAGAAGAAAGAAGAAAATGCCAAAAACAGTCTATACCTCATTTCTACTAAAGAGATCTTCCTCTGTATAGAACTCTTGTTCATGAGCAGATGGGGTGCTTCTATTCCCATTCACCAATGCCTGTTATTTTGTCATATCTACTTATCATGCTTAATATGATCATAGAAATAGCACAACATGTACTCACACAAAACGCGCAGAAAAATATTTTGCAAAGTGCCACCTTTTTTGTGCAAGATCGAAGACTGGGAGGAAATAGTCATTTTCTTCATAGGAAGGGCTAAACTGTAGAGATTATTCAACCATAGTTGTGAAGATGAAATAATGAAATATTTACATCCCTAAAAGCAACACAAAAGGCCTTAACCTTTGTTCTCTTCTTGTTCCTACAGGCGAGCCACTGTCAGGAAAATAATAATAACTTTTTTGTCTTTCTGATTCATCCCTTAGGCTCTTTATGTCTCAAACTATAGGTGCTTTAAAATTTATAAAATAAGGTTGTACAGAAATGTCCACAAGCTTGTGCTATCCAAGAAAGACAACTTGGGACTTTAAAACTGGAGCTGTGATGTGCTATAATAGTGCAGGCAGAATATAAGAAAAGCAGTAAACAAATAATAAGTCAGAGCTGAGGGTATTCAGTTGCATTCTTTTTTTCTTTTTCTTTGCTCTTACAAAAATAGACAGAATAGACACATGGACAGCATTCTGATGACACTGGCAATGATTTGAGAAAGCAGCAGAGAGTCTATGTGGAATGTAAGAGGTTGTTATCCTACCATTCTAAATAAATGAATGGTAGGATAACAAGGTCTTTTTAGAGGCTCACAAAAAGGGCTACAAAAAGAGAGAAGGAGCTGAAAAATCAACCCTGATCTCACCCACCAGTAGACGACAGAATATTTTGTTCATTAAAGTTTGAACAGTTCCCAAAAGAAAAAAGTTAAATTCGATATAAAAACATGAAATCTGGGAAATGTAGTTCGCAGTGAATGTTTTAAGAACAAGACCACAATGGTGACTGAAAGTTGTTTCTCAAAGTTTCTTTAAGTGCTGTATTAATGCTCACTTTTTTTGTCAACAGTTAATCATTTGTCACAGGTCTCATCAGCAGTTCATGATTACAGTTCATGAATTGTAGTTGTTTTCCAGGCCTTATTCCTTAGGATAGTATCTTCAGCCCAATTCATACACCTTTCATACAATCTCACCTAAACCATACATAATATATTTCAAAACATTATACATTTCATGACAGTTTGTATGTTATTTTAGCATTCTGGCCAGCCAATAAAAGTGTAGTTTTTTATATAAGGATCTCAGTATGTCTTTTGTATAATGTATCATCTGAGGTATTGGTTTCTTTCTTTCTTATACAAGTTACAGCTAAACAGTACATGTGTGTGTTGTCGAAGGCTTTCATGGCCGGGATCACAGGGTTGTTGTATGTCTTTCGGGCTGTGTGGCCATGTTCCAGAAGTATTCTCTCCTGACGTTTCACCCACATCTATGGCAGGCATCCTCAGAGGTTCTGAGGTATGGATAAACAGCTGATGACTGAACAAAGGATGCCCCCAGGCAAGAGACAAAACCTTTCCAATGCTAATTAGGGTGATTAACTGAAACATTAATGCTGGCTTCCCAGTGACAAAGGACTCTTGCCACACCCTGGACTCTCCACAGATATATATTCTTTCCTTTCCTTACCTAGTTTATCCATACCTCACAACCTCTGAGGATGCCTGCCATAGATGTGGGCAAAACGTCAGGAGAGAATACTTCTGGAACATGGCCACACAGCCCGAAAGACATACAACAACCCAGTACATGTGTGATGTCTTCTACCTCTGTCACTCCATGGATACAAAATCATTCATTATATGGGACTTGGTTAAACCTTCCGTTATAATTATTTGAACTTGCCCACCTGGTAAATTTCTATACTATAACTCAAGCACACTGTTATGTGTAAAACACTTTCTCCTGCCTTGTATTTCTAGATGGGACTGGATTGGTGGTGTGGTGGCATCTGATCATTAAACTCAGTGGTTCAAACTAAATCAGTCCGCTTCCAAACACACGGTGGAATCTCTCCAGTTTATCCCAAGCAATCTGGGCAGAACCCAGAGGAAAAGAGTTTGCCCATCACAATTTGCTAGTAAAAATAAACACCTAAGGAGTATCATAGGAGTACCCCATGATTATTTTCCCATGCAATCAGCCTTACAAAAGATGTCCTGGCAATTTTGAAAGGCCTTACTGATGAAGCACTGATTGAAAAACATTTGGAGAAACAGCCTCTAAAGGGAAAAGCAAATGTATATATAAATAAATCGGAATTGCAAATGTCAGAGGGAGAAGGGAAGAAAAGCAGAGAATTTTTTTATCCTAAGAGTTTCTGGTGACAGAGGTAACTTCTGGATAAAGGCAATTTAAAATATTAAGACTGACATCTTTGCCCTTTGAATGAATAATGAACCTTCTCCCTGGTGCATTCCACAGTGTCAGAAAGAATATTGGTTCACAAGCAACAACACCAGTCCATTATCTGGAAACTTGTTAATCCAAATAGCAGCCAATGAGCCCTTATTGTTTTGGCTTGGAGCCTTCTCCCAAACAGCGATCCTTCGGTTTTCCATTTCTGATCTGCTTAAGCTAATCAGCCAGTGCATTGGCATGTGGATGCCTGCCAAAGTAAAACAGAAATAAAAATCACTATGTAGGGACCCCTTGCAATATAAGTATGCAGGAAGAGAGATGTATCATGCCTTGCTAAATGCAAACAACAATTTACTGGACTTGTCACGTCTGATCATTGTATGCTGTAGAGGGGGAGGCAGTGCAAAGGATGAAACATTGTCGCTCCAGCACAACAAGCGAGTAGAGGCAACATTATTGATATTCCGCTAGGTCTGCAGATCTAAGATTTATTAGAAAATATATTACTCAAGTACGATCATGTCTAGCAAGATAATGAAACACTATCTGATATATGTGATGGCGCTGTATGTATAAAGCTTGAGCAAGAGAAAGCAAGATCAACAGCGAGGAGCTTTTCTTATCATAACATTTCACGGTTATGAGGCTCCTATATTTGTATTTCCAACACAGAGACTGCCTGGTATAAAATAATAACAACCCTCCCGCCCCATCACTCTCACAGCCCTGGCTGGTTTCTGACATTTGGTTTCATATGACCAGCCACCAGTGGAAATTGCAACAGAAAACAGCAGAAAACAGAGCCTTGAAAACAAAAATAAAAATACATTGACCTGTTTGCAACGGTCATACAACATCATCTTCCATGCCAGCAACCCACTAAGGATTGTGGAGTGACAAAACCTGATATGATTAGGGGTTTTTGCACATGGTATAGCTGTACATAAAGCCCTAACTTCCTTATGCAGAGATTGTCACAGATAGAAGATGGTAAAGGACAGACTGCTTTTCAGTAGTGTCCATTTGCACACTTGGTCCTCTGGTGTTGCCTGTACTATCAAAAAAATTCTGCTTCATCTTGCATTTTTGTAGTGACTATATTAACACTACACACACACATTATTAAACTGAAGTGAGTGCAGTATTACCAGCCACATATTTCCCCTATGAAAGCACACTTCAGTGTTAAAGAGTGGTCCTGAAATAATTGTATGTCCTATACTTCACACTGGAGTCCCTGGTGATGCAGCAGATTAGACCACTGAACTGCTGAACTTGCTGACTGAAAGGTCAGTGGTTCGAATCCGGGGAGAGGGGTGAGCTCCCGCTTTTAGCCCCAGCTTCTGCCAACCTAGCAGTTCAAAAACATGCAAATGTGAGTAGATCAATAGATACTGCTCCAGTAGTAAGGTAACGGCGCTCCATGCAGTCATGCCACCCACATGATCTTGGAGGTGTCTAGGGACAACGCCAGCTCTTCAGCTAAGAAATGGAGATGAGCACCAACCCCCAGAGTTGGACACGACTAGACTTAATGTCAGGAGAAAACCTTTACCTTTACCTTATATTTCATACTATTTTCAGCCACATGGCCATAGTCACTCCTTTTTTACCCTTTGTCCTGCAAATATATCTATGTTAATATTAAATATGATAGGGGTTTGGCTGTATTCAGTGAAGTGGATGGTATTTAAATGCTGATAGATGAAGGTGCACCAATACCGATATGAAATTAGCTGCACAAATCCCCCTTCAAAACAATTAAATAAAGGTGATTACAAGCCAGCACAATGGAAATGAGTAATGTTTCATGGTGGTAAGGATCAGGGGACACTTACCTCCTGTGCTCATCACCACTGCTGATTTGGATTGTGGGCATATGTAAAAAGTAACCAATCCCACAGTCATCAAGCAATGGGGTTGTTGTATGTCTTTCGGGCTGTGTGGCCATGTTCCAGAAGTATTCTGTCCTGACGTTTCACCCACATCTATGGCAGGCATCCTCAGAAGCTGTGAGATAATGCAATGGTTAGTTGATATATTAGTAAAGGTAAAGGTTTTCCCTGACGTTAACTCCAGTCATGTTGACTCTGGGAGTTGGTGCTCATCTCCATTTCTAGGCCGAAGAGCTGGCATTGTCCGTAGACACCTCCAAGATCATGTGGCCGGCATGACTGCATGGAGCGCCGTTACCTTCCCGCCAGAGCGGTACCTATTGATCTACTCACATTGGCATGTTTTCAAACTGCTAGGTTGGCAGAAGCTGGAGCTTACTCCGCTCCCGGGATTTGAACCTGGGACCTTTCGGTCTGCAAGTTTAATAGCTCAGTGCTTTAGCCACCCCATTTATGCGAAGTTTTATTGGTTTTTTCCTAAAGTACTTTCTCAAATTATTTCTTATTTTTCAATCATTTTAAAAATAAGTCTGCATTTGGTCATTGCTCAGACAAGAGGCCGTATAAATCTAGTTGTGTGTGAATGCTTCAACACAACATGACTCTGAGGTAGCACAATGGATATGAGTCAGAGGCAGCAAAGTGTAAAGTAGTATATCATAGTCTAGACTGGATATTACCAGGGTATAAAAAGCATAGTAATACACTGATTACAGTACAATATTCTATCAAAAACCCTATTTGAGCAACCTGGAATGCTTTCACCTTCAGCTATTCCAAGGCAGACTATTCTAGAATTGTATAGCCCTGATAATCTCCTTCTAGATTCTTTGATTTGCCAATGGCTCAATGATTTGCCCATTTGTAGCTGCTGGCTCTTACAAAAAGAGCTGCCTTTAATCTAAGTAGTTGCATGTCTCTTCTATATTACCATATTTACAACTATAATTCTCCCTCTGAGATTTCTGGGTTTTTTTTGTCCCTGAGCTCTTTTAATCTATCCTCATTAAATTCTCCACTCCTATGATTATCTTAATTGCTCCTTCTTGCACCTGTTTCTGCTTAAATCTATTATCTGGGATAGTTGAGCAAGTCAACATACTACATTTCAAATGTGGCTTTGCCAGCAGCCATAGAGGAAGTTTCAGAGCCGACCCTAGGTATTTTTCATGTGTAGGCAAACAGAATTTTGGTGCCCCCCCCCCACCCAAACCAATCACTGAAAAATAAAAGCGTTGGATAAGCGAAAATGTTGGATAATAAGGAGGGATTAAGGAAAAGCCTATTAAACATCAAATTACATTAAGATTTTACAAATTAAGCACCAAAACATAATGTTTTACAACAAATCAACAGAAAAAGTAGTTTCGACTGCGCCCCCATATGTCTTGCACCCAAAGCGACCGCTTAATTTGCCTCATTGTTGGACCGGCTCTGGGAAGTTTGGAAGTGAGTCTTTATTGGGCAAATGTGTGAACTAACACAGGGATGAAGAACATGTGGCATTCCAGATGCTGTTTAACTACACTCCTTTGAACTTGTACTACTGCCCGTGCCCCATCTGGGAGACACAGTAGAGTTGATATTTTAGTCCAATCTGAGAATATAATCCAATAACATCTGGAGGTTACACCTTCACCACCTCTGGCCTAACACATTTATTAATGTCTCTTCCTCACTATGAGAGAGTTACAATCACCTTGTGTTACCAATTCTCGTTCCGCCACAGTTTTTTCAGTTCATGGTAAAACTAGACAGTTTTGTTATTTGTCTCTTCCTCCTTTGCCGTGTATTTGTTGATTGAAATATGTATGTTATTTTTTGACTCTAGGGCCTTCAAGCAGTTCAAAAACATCAGTTCAGACATGCAGTCAGTAGAGAAATTAGAAGCAAACAACTAAATAAATTGAATCCAAAAAATCCAGTTCATGGAAGTGAGGTCATTACTGCTCTAATGTACGTTCCAGTTAGCTCCAGCTTGTGGTGGTCCTCTCCTAGGTTTTTCATGGTGAAATTTATTCAGGGGAGACTGAATAATGTCATCAAATTGCTCTGATGCTGAGAGTGTGTGACCCGTCCACTTAAACACCACAACACACTGGCTCCTAAGATAATTCTGCATCATCACAGAAGGGTTTTGCTTGAAATCAACATTTGTCAAATTGATATTGTGTACATTCAGACATTTAGTAATAACTAGCTGTGCCCGGCCACGCGTTGCTGTGGCGAAGTATGGTGGTATGGGAAATAAAGTCTTGAGGAATTGGTGGTAGTTAAGGTAAAGGGTAAAGGTTTTCCCCTGACATTAAGTCCATTATAAATGGGTTATACAGCTGTGTGGAAGGGCCTTGAGTCTACACTGCCATATAATCCAGTTAAAATCAGATAATCTGTATTTTATAGGCAGTGTGGAAGAGGCCTAAGTGAGGCCTAACTGTGCCTGTCACCTGGGCTGAGTGGGTTGCTAGGAGACCAAGTGGGCGGAGCTTAGCCTTCTAACTGGCAGCAATTGGATAAAAACAATTATTCCTCTCCCTCTAATTAGGACTTTATTTTTCTTTACTTTTGTTGTATGAATGTAGAGGCATGGATGAGGGGTTGTGCTGCCAAGTTTAGTGTTTCTGGGATGTATAGTTTTGTTGTTTTGTCCTAGGCTGAAATTTCATTACCCTTTTATATATATAGATGGGTACAAGTTACAAGGATACATCTTAATGCAGAAGGGGCATGGGGAAGTTATCAGTGTGTTCATGTTCTGGAGTTCCATTTGATACGTAAAACATGTCAGAAACTGGGTGTCCAGAGACACGAGCAGCATCACTCATGACTTGAATGTCCTCTTCAAACCTTCATGTTCAGCACCAAGGTTGGGGTGGACATCTTCAAAGAGATGCTGAGATAGAACTAGGAGCTAAGCTTCATTTCTTTGGTTCCATATGAATGAATGCCATTCATGTGAATATCTTAGGCACAGAGTTCCTGTCTTCTTGGTAATGTCAAGTTTATGACAACATCATTGGCTATTCCTTATATCTTCACATCAATTCACTGTCAGTGATGGAAAGCAGCAAAAGGCACATTGGCATCAAGAGAGGGAAACACAAAAGCATGGTAACTTAGAACTCTGTAAGCCGCTCTGAGTCCCCTTCAGGGTTGAGAAGAGCAGGGAACAAATAGAGTAAGTAAAAGTAAATAAATAAAACTCTTATAAATGGGTAGAAGGAAAGCACCATGAAGTTCTTTTCTTTTCTGATCTCTTGGGGATTCATGAAGCCCTGGGTATTGTTTGGTTTGTCTGAATGACAACTAAAAACAAGTAAATAATTCTCATATTAATTTTAAAAATTAGTTCAGAAATTGATGACCTGCTGCTGTTACTTAAAGAGTGAGCACCATGCAACTAATCCAGAAGTAGTCAGAATTTCTACTTTTGTTGTCTTGACATTTATAAATTGTGGCACACTTTTGCTTTCACTTGACAGTGTCGCTTCAACCTCCTTAAGGAGATATTTTCTTTCCCAGTGCGTCTACAGTTCCACACTGGATACATCATCGTATTAGTCTTAATGCTTCATGGAATCTGGCGAACCCTTTTGTTTTTCCAGCCATACACTCATTGCTTGAAATGATTTATCACTCATGGTAAAAGAAGTATATATATACACACAGTGTAATTTTCTGCCAGCCAGTCATTTCAGATACAACTTGAAAATAACTAATAAGCTTTGTTATAGACACAGAAGGATACTTAGTACATCACATTTGGCAGCTTGTGGCATTTGTGGGAATTCTTCCAGGGTGTCCATGAGTAATGCAATATATCAATGGGAGCCTCGATGATGTTCTGGGTATATTTTCAGTCAATCATAGAGGTTGATAGCTTTGTGGACTACAAAGGTAACATACAGTAGAGTCTCACTTATCCAACATTCGCTTATCCAACGTTCTGGATTATCCAACGCATTTTTGTAGTCAATGCTTTTAATACATTGTGATATTTTGGTGCTAAATTCGTAAATACAGTAGTTACTACGTAGCATTACTGCATATTGAACTACTTTTTCTGTCAAATTTGTTGTATAACATGATGTTTTAGTGCTTAATTTGTAAAATCATAACCTAATTTGATGTTTAACAGGCTTTTCCTTAATCCCTCATTATCCAACATGTTCGCTTATCCAACGTTCTGCCGGCCCATTAATGTTGGATAAGTGAGACTCTACTGTACTAAGAAACTTACCTATACTCTTGGGTAAGTAGAGCTTGGAAAAGTTACTTTTGGGCTAGATCTCTCAGGTAACATGGATATTTACCCTTGTAACTCAACTAACAATTTTTAAAAAATCAATCTGGAAAATTAATTTATCTGACCTAAGAATGTATGTCAACAGCAAGGAAAAGAACAATATTCAGTGTTATTAATTTCCCAACCAAAGCATAGTTTTCTGATCCTTTGGAAAGTCGATCTGGAAGAACACAGCAGCAAGACTTTTGGTCAATATTCTTCCTGTGTTCTAAGTGTTCAGAGCTATAATTATTCACAGAAACCTTTTTTCTGCACAAAAATCCCACAGGTACTTCTATGTAAAACAAATTCCCATAACACTTTGGAATATGCAAATATAGGGAGAATATGGCACATAAATATTTGTGTTCTCTTATAGTGAATTATTTCTGTAGTTTTTTTCTCACTATAAGAGAACACAAAATACAGACTTTTCTGAATAATATTTCAATGAATACAATTTTCTGTCCAGAAAATGCTGTGCAAAATGTGAATTTTGAATAAAGCATGTATATTATTGCAGACCGAAAGGTCCCAGGTTCAAATCCCGGGAGCAGAATGAGCACCCGCTGTTAGCCCCAGCTCCTGCCTACCTAGCAGTTCGAAAACATGCAAATGTGAGTAGATCAATAGGTACCGCTCCGGCGGGAAGGTAACGGCGCTCCATGCAGTCATGCTGGCCACATGACCTTGGAGGTGTCTACGGACAACGCCGGCTCTTCGGCTTAAAAATGGAGATGAGCAGCAACCCCCAGAGTCAGTCATGACTGGACTTAACGTCAGGGGAAAGCCGTTACCTATTATTCAAAAACTGCACAGTTTCAAGGTGTTTCTCAGAGTGGTAAAAAAAATTGCTAAAATTTCTCCATGCGTCTTTTGAGAACAATGTTAATGAACAATTACATCCTTTATTATTACCCACATTAGGTGCCTATTTTGCTATACAAAGCAAAAATAAAAATAAATGAACAATTGGGGTTCTATGTATTGTCGAAGACTTTCATCGTAATCACTGTAGTTTTGTGTTGTTTACAGGCTGTATGACTGTGTTCTAGTAGCATTTTCTCCTGAAAATGCCAGCCACAGATGTAGTTGAAATGTCAGGAGAAAATGCTGCTAGAACATACAAGCTGGAAACCACTCAACACTCAAATAGGGGTTCTATTTATTCATTTAGGAAAAAGGTAAACTATTGTTACAAATGCTGTTACAGGAGGAGTGAGAACCAGTCAGTGGTGGTATAGTCTTTTTATGTCTTTATGTCAGAGTAGTTATACTGGCGGACCTCCTTTTTCTGCCTTTGAATAAGGAAATAAACTAGTAATGTTTTGGCTAGTAATCCTCCCTCCCCTAATCCAAACGACCACTAACTGGAATTGATATTTGCTCCAGGTATTAATGACTTTCATACAGATCTTTCTGGGGGCACTTCCACACAGTACCTATAATTCAGGAGACAATGGGTTAAAAGGGGGGTGGTCAGATGATGTCTGTGCTAAATGCACGCTCAATTGCAACAATTTAGGAAAAACCAGACTCAAAAAGGTTCTCCTTTATCCCAGTTCTGGGCTAAAAAAGTGGATTTCCTCATGGCTGTGTGGCCCTACAATCATGTAAAGTTTGGTATTTCCCTCTTTACCCCTGTGGAGACTGCTTCCTGCCTGTGCTGGTTTTAAAAAGCCCGAAAGAGTGGATCAGCTGTTTGGGCTCCCATAGAGACACAGCTCAGTTCCAGCTGGTTTCAAGAGAGGAGAACCAGAGAACCATTAGAGGACTATGAAATATTAGAGGTCTTTATAATATTAATTAAGCAATTTGGAAAAGAAAGAAATCCAGGAGCATTTTTAAAAAATCCTGCCATTATGCACTGATGCATATATATTGCACATAGGAATTTCCCCATATTTGTATTAGGACATGCTTCGCCTCAGTCGTTTAGTCATCTCCGAGTCTTCGTGACCTCTTGGACCAGTCCACACCAGAGCTCCCTGGAGGCAGACGACTCTTACAAGTAAAATAAGCAGTCAAAGAAGAAGAACATGCCCTGGCGTCGGCGTCGGCGTCGTCTCACTCGTTCAGTCGTTTTCGACTCTTCGTGACCTCATGGACCAGTCCACGCCAGAGCTCCCTGTCGGCCGTCACCGCCCCCAGTTCCTTCAAGGTCAAGCCAGTCACTTCAAGGATACCGTCCATCCATTTTGCCCTTGATCGGCCTCTCTTCCTTTTTCCTTCCATTTTCCCCAGCATCATGATCTTTTCCAAGCTTTCCTGTCTCCTCATGATGTGGCCAAAATACTTCAGCGTTACCTCTAATATCCTTCCCTCCAGTGAGCAGCCGGGCATTATTTCCTGGAGGATGTACTGGTTGGATCTTCTTGCAGTCCAAGGCACTCTCAGGATTTTCATCCAGCCTCAGAGTTCAAAAGCGTCTATCTTCCTTCACTCAGCCTTCCTTATGGTCCAGCTCTCGCATCCATAGGTTACTATGGGGAATACCATTGCTTTGACTATGCGGACCTTCGTTGCTAGTGTGATATCTCTACTCTTCACTATTTTGTCAAGGTTGGCCATTGCTCTCCTCCCAAGAAGTAAATGTCTTCTGATTTCCTGGCTTCACGCAAGTGATCTTCACGCCTAGAAATATAAAGTCTATCACTGCCTCCACGTTTCCTCCCTCTATTTGCCAGTTATCAATAGGTGTAGTTGCCATGATCTTGGTTTTCTTGACATTTAACTGCAACCCAGATTTTGCACTTTCTTTTTTTTATATAAAATATTCTTTATTAACTTTTTTATTATTTACAGATAAAAACTGGGGGTTAAGGGGGGGAGAAGGGGGAAAGGTAGGATGGGGGTTGTGAGGATAGGTATGGTGGGTGTGTAGGGGGGTGGTTGATGGTGTGTACTTCCGGGTCTGTTCCGGAGTCATTTGGTTTTTTTTTTCCCTTCTCCTTTTCCTTTCTTCTTATCAGGTTCCTTCATTTGTTTCTTCTCTGATTCCGATCCATTGTCTATTTTTTTAATTTACATATTTATTTATTTATTTATTTATTACCCTTATTAGTTCTTCCCCATATGTTATGCAATTTTCTTTATTTTTAGAAAGCTCTCTACTTTATTCCAATCCGTTTCCTTTCTTGGTCTTCCTTGTTGTTTGGCCAATAGGTAAGTTAGTCTATCCATGTTTTTGATTTCCGCTACTTTTATTAACCACTCTTCAATTGTAGGGCCTTTATTCTGTCTCCAATATCTAGCATACACTATTCTGGCTGCTGTCGAGAGGTATGTTAAGATCTTTTCATAGTTCGATCCTGCTTGAATTTTTGATATATTCAACAAAAATATTTCCGGTAATTTAGGAAGCTTATTGCCTAGTATTTTTTGAGTATATTCGTGAATCTTTATCCAAAATTCCTTTGCAATTCTACATGTCCACCACATGTGATGGTACGTTCCTTCTGCCTCTCCGCATTTCCAGCATTTTGTGCTATTATTTTTGTTTATTAATCCTAGTTTGTTGGGGATAAAGTGCCACATGTACTGCATCTTCAACCAATTTTCCTTCATACTATAAGAGTAGGTGAATTTGATTTTTCTATTCCAACAATCCTCCCATTCTGCCATTAATATGCTCCTTCCAATGTTTTTGGCCCATTTAATCATGCTGTTCTTTACTATTTCTGTTTCTGTATTCCATTCGTTCAACAGTTCATAGATTTTTGAAATAATTCTATCTTGCGAGGACCAGATTCTGTCCCAAGTGTTCTCTTTGTCCATGACTTTTGTCCCTATTAAAAAATTCTTTTAGTTGCCAATATTGTAACCATGTAAGGTTGCTATACTTATCTTTTATTTCTTGTTGTGATAGTAGTTCGTATTCTTGTCCTTCTTTCTTTATTATTTCTTCATAGCTAGGCCAATCCGTCCAACCGAGGAGTCTTCTCTGGGATGCTTCCAAGGGGGAGAGCCATCTGGGGGTTCTATTATACATTCTCATCTTATATTTACTCCAAGTTTTTATAAGCGATGATCTAAGGAAGTGATTATTGAAGTTCTTCTTTTTTCAAACCATATGTATGAGTGCCAGCCAGAGCGGAGGTCCCAACCTTCCAAATTCAATATTTTTTTGTTTTTTCAAGAGTATCCAATCTTTTGTCCAAATTAAATTACTAGCTTCATAGTATATTTTTAAGTCTGGCATCGCAAATCCCCCTCTTCTCTTGTCATCTACTAAGTTTTTCATTTTTATTCGAGGTTTTTTCCCCTGCCAAATAAATCTGCTTAAGTCTTTTTTCCAATCTTCAATACATCTGTTAGATCTCAGTATGGGAAGACATTGGAAAAGGAATAACATTCTTGGAAGAATTTTCATCTTCACCGTTGCAATTCGGCCTAGTAATGATAATTTCTGTGTTTTCCAATTCTCTAGGTCTTTTTTATTTTTTCCAGGGTCTTCGATAATACAAACAATATTGTCTGCATACGCTCGCACCTTATAGCTTATGCTTTGTATATTTGCGCCTTTGAGTTCATTATTTTCTCTAATATTATTTAGTAATATTTCCAATGACATTATGAAAATGAGAGGTGACAAGGGGCAGCCTTGTCTCGTGCCTTTTCTGATATTTATTTTTTCCGTGTTTTGCTGGTTAATTGAAATTTTTGCTGTTTGATCTTGATAAATTGCTTCTATATAATTTTTGAAGTAGTACCCCATATCTAATTCCTCTATTAATAATTTGAAAAAATCCCACTTGATCCTATCAAAGGCTTTTTCTGCGTTGATAGCTAGAAATAGTACTTCTTTCTCTATGTTTATGTCGTAGTATTCTATTAAGTCCAGAATGGTTCGTACGTTGTCTTTAAGGTGTCTGTTTGGGAGGAAGCCCACTTGGTCATCTTTTATCCAATTCTTTAAGAAATTTTTCAATCTCTCAGCTAAAATACTTGTAAAGATCTTGTAGTCAACATGAAGGAGAGATATTGGCCTATAATTCCTGGCGTCTTCTGGATCTGTTCCGTCTTTGTGAATTATTATAATTTGGGCTTCCTTCCAGGATTCGGGTATTTGTTGTTGTTCTTTAATATTATTCATTATTTTTTGTAGGTGGGGGGTTAGTTCTTTTTCAAATGTCCTATAATATACCACTGAAAAGCCGTTTGGGCCCGGGGCCTTATTTGCGTCTAGCTTTCTAATAGCCTTCTGGATTTCCTTTTCTGAGATTTCCTTATTGAGGGCTTCCCTTTCATCTTCAGAGAGTTTTTGTAATTTGGATTTCCCTAAGTATAAATTGATTTTTTCCTTCTCTATATGTTCATTCTCGTATAATAGGCTATAGAATATTTGAATTGCTTCTTAATATCTTCTTCCGAATTGAAGTATTTCTCTCCTACTTTAATTCTGTTTATATATGTTGCTTCTTTTTTCTTTCTTAATCTTCTGGATAGCCATCTCCCTGGTTTGTTGGCATTCTCAAAGTGTAGTTGTTTAATAAATTTTAGTTGATTTGCTCTGTTTTCTAATTCCAAACATTCTCTCCACTTCTGTTTTAGAGTTAATTCAGTGAATAACTTTTGATCTTTTGAGTTGGTTTTAAGTTTCTTTTCTATTTCTTCAATCTGTGTCATCACTTCTTTGATTTGTTCTTGTTTCTTCCTTTTCCTTCTCGACCCCTGTTGGATGAGGTAGCCTCTCATAGTTGCTTTACTTGCCTCCCAAACTATATGTAGCGGAGTCTCTTGATTGCTATTCAATTCAAAGAATTCTTTAATTAATTTTTTGTTTCTTTCGATATCTTCTTTATTTTTGAGTAGGTTTCCGTCTAGTCTTCACTGCCAGCTTTTCTTGGTTTGGTTTATTACTAGCTCTAGGGGACAATGATCCGAATCCATTCTTGGTAAAATCCCAACTCTTTTAATTTTTGAGTTTAATGAATTCGATGTCCAGATCATGTCTATTCTCGACCAGGACTCATGCCTGGTCGAGTAGAACGTGTAATCTTTTTCATCCTCGTGGAATAAACGCCATGCGTCTTTTAAGTTAAATTATTCTTTTAAGTCCTTAAAGGCCTTTGGTAGGTTTCCTTTGTGTTTCCCTTTCCTCTTTCTTTTACCTTCACTCTTATCTTTTGAACTATTAAGAATTCCATTAAAGTCATCCATTATAATCAAACTATCAAATTCCTTGTCCATAATTGCTTTTTTCAATGCTTTTACAAACGATGATTTTGCATCATTTGGTGCATAGATATTACAAATTAATATTTTTGAATTTTCAATTACAATTGTAACCCCGACCATCCTCCCCTCTGTGTCTCTGAAAGTTAATTGCGCTGGAAATTTATTATTTATATATGTTACTATAAAGACTTTTTCTTTTTATCTAAGGAGTAGTATTCTTGGCCCAGGCCTCTTTGTTCCAAGTATTTTGCTTGGAGTTGTGTGATATGCGTTTCCTGTAATGAAATCACATCGTATGCATTTTTCTTGATTCTGTTAAATATTTTATTACGTTTATAGGTTGAATTTAAACCGTTAACATTGTTGCTATAAAATTTCAGTTGTCTCTTCATATTTTATTTCCTTCATTTTCACTCTCCACTTGGCTCTCTCCCTCGTCTCTTTCCTCCTCTTCCTCTTCTGTTACTCCTTCATCGTCTGTCTTCCCCATCGCTGAGGGATCTTCTCTCTCCCCTGAGCTTGTAGATAAATGGGGCAGGGTCATGTCTTTCCTGTTCTGTGCTGTTGCTCTTAATCTTTTTTTTTCCCCGCTTGCGTCTTTTTTAAAGCTTCGTATTCTTCATTGTCCTGGTTTTCCGTGTCCCCTTTTATTCTTTGGAAGAAGGCTTTAGCCTTTTCTTCAGATGTGATCCAGAATTTTTGATCTTGATATGTTGCCATTAAGCCTTCTGGTCTTTCCCATCGGAACCTAATGTTGAGTTTTTTTAGTTCCTCTACTAAAAATAAATACTTTCTTCTTCTGTTTATCACTTCATTCGGAAATTCTCTCAAAATGGCGATCTTCTTCCCTTTGTACATTGTTGGTTGACCACTATTCATTCTAAGGACTTCATCCCTGTATATCTTCTATGTAAAGTTCACAATTGTATCTCTGGCCGTTTTATTCCTTTTTGCAAAATTTGTATTTATTCTGTGCACTCTATCCATCTTGTCTTCTACTTCTTCTCCTGAACATTGAAGAAGGTTAGATATTATCTCAATCATTTTTTCCCTTATATTCTGTTTTGGATCTTCATATACATTTCTAAATCTTAATTGGTATTCTAATTCTTTAGCTTCCAACCTTTCTTGCTTTTCTTCCATTTTGTTACTTTTAGATTCTAATACTTTTACTTCTTCTTGGAATTTCTTGTGTGCTTTCTTGAGTTCTTTTTTATCGCTTTTCAGGTATTTCAGTTCCTGATTTAATGCACTTATGTCCTGTTTCACTTCTTTTAATTCTTCTTTTATTTCCCTCTTAAAGTCCAGCATTTGTTCTTGCGCTAGCTTTTGGTACGCATCTTGTTTTTCTTGCATCCGCTGAAGTTCCCTAAGAATGGTCTCCATCATTTCTTTATTTTGAATGTCTTCTGAAATTGATGCTCTCTTCTGGAAACCTCTATTGTCCTTCAGGTCTCTCTCTCTTAATTTGTATGTCATCTTCCTCTCTTGTCTAGGGTTTATCTGTGTTACCCTTTTATTTGCACTTGTCCTATATTTTTGAGGACTTCGTTATTGTTAGTATTCTTTGAGTTAGTTCGATTGAAATAATATTTCTTGAGGAAAAAGGGGGGGAAGTGAAATTAAAGAGGTGGAGAACAATGGTTGTCCAAAGAGCCTTCCTTTTTTATTGTTAATTTTATTGTTTATTGTTAATTAATTGTTTATTGTGAAGAGAGAGTTTAAAATTTGTATTATATTTTATATTTTATATTCTTCTAAATCTTCCTCTATTGTCCACCTTTAATATGAATGAAGGTTTCACTAACTTCTTCTTTCAATTATAATTTTTTCTACTATCTCTGTTTTACACCCCTCTAGTTCTTGAAGATAACCAGAAATTTTTATTATTATTATTATTATTATTATTACCCCGAATAATTCAATATCCCAACCCCCTTCCTGTATCAATAAATCTTATCACTCCTTTAAATCAGGAGCACAGGTTACTCCACTCTGGTTGCGCAGTCCGAAATTACTTTATTTGTTTTCTTGTTTATGTTCCTTCAACTCACAGTCAGATCTATGGTTGCCTCTGCGTTCGCTTTTTGTGCGTCTGTCTTCTCATCTTCACAGCTTCTCTCATTGACAGCCTCAGCCACTTCACACTGCTGTTCGCGATCCCGCGATTTTAGCAGTTTCTTCTGAGACTTCCTGCTCTCTACAGAGGAGGGCAAGTCTCACTTCTTCTCATGTGTCTGGTCAATACTCCTCCCGCCTCCATCTTGGATGTTATCCAGATCTCCCACGCCTGTGTGCTCCAGCACACAGTTCCTCCTTCCTTATCAATCACTCCAGGCTGTGACTTCTAGCAATCACCAGGGCAACCGTCTCCTTATTGGCAAAGTCAGCATCTCCAAGGTCGGACTTTTTATGTCTTTATGGCGCCATTATTCTCCCTCCCTTCCCCGGGGGGCTATCCCTTTCATTCTTCATTCCTTTTGTCCTCGTATTTATTTGGCCTTATTGTTATTATTATTCATGGAAGGAGTAGAACCAGAACTCTTTCTGTTTGGTGTAATATATATATATATATATGTTACTTGTTTCCGGAACAGAGGTCTATCTGTCTTAATCAAATCTTAAGCATAAAGAAAATCAAATGAAGCGCTCTTACCGCCTTCACAGTCCCACTCTTGAGTGCCGTTTTGTTTGGTAGTGATTTCTCGTAGCCTTTTAAACGTGTGTGTGGCCGGTGCAGCCCGTCCGCCTAGTCATGACTCGCCATACCCTGTGGCGTTTTCCTGGACCTTTTTAGAGGTCCCCCCTTGAGGAGGGGACCTCTCTATAGGCCATCGGGTAACACCTTGGGTTACGCAGTCTCCTCGTATCTGTCCACGGAGGAGAGGGAGCTATAGCTCTACCCAGTCGTGTAACAGGCTGATCTGCTGGAGGAGCTTCAGCAGATCCAACTCACCGCCATTGGGCATACACCGGAAGTTCGATTTTGCACTTTCTTCTTTCACCTTGGTGATAAGGCTCCTCAGCTTTCGGCCATCAGAGTGGTATCATCTGCATACCTAAGGTTGTTAATGTTAATGTTAATGAAAACTATATGGATTAGGACATAATTGAGTGATTTTTTTAAAAATTCTGGTGGTTGTCCCCCATCCACACTCCATTTTATCCTGAGAAACAGAAGCCCGGGCCAGCAGGTCTGTGTGGGGACCTGTTTATTTATTTGTTTGTTTACAGTATTTATATTCTGCCCTTCTCACCCCGAAGGGGACTCAGGGCGGATTACATTATAAACACATAGGGCAAACATTCAATGCCCATAAACATATCGAACCGAGATAGAGACAACAGACAGACAGACGCAGAGGCAATTTAACCTTCTCCTGAGGGGATGTTCAATTCTGGCCACAGGGGGGAGCAGCTGCTTCATCATCCACTCTGATGGCACTTCCTCATTCCAACGTTGTAAATTAGTTAAACTTGCCTCCCCACTTTTATAAGTGGTACCTTATTTCCTACTTGATAGATGCAATCTTTCGGGTTGCTAGGTCAGCAACGAGCAGAGGCTATATTTTATTTTTAATTGACGGGTGCTCACCCCGCCACGGGCTGGCCTCGAAGTCATGACCTCATGGTCAGAGTGATTTATTGCCTCTGCTCAACAGCCTGCGCCACAGCCCGGCCCCGTGGATCAAAAGCTCTAGTAAAAAGCCAGGTCTTAAATGCTAGTGAGGCCCTGGGTTTGTTTAGCCCACATATTAATCCTGCATTTTGACACTGTCTGAAAGCACCCTATAAGTTCAGTTGTAGACATTTTTGCCCCCACCAACATCAAATAAAGTCTCAACCATGGTATTCATGTACATACATCTCCTTTACACACTTCCTACATTTCACATAAAAGTTGGCAGAATACTGTTATTTCAGGATTTTTATTCCTAATTTTTTGAAACCAGGAATAGCATCACCTCCAATTTCAGTGTTGCCTTTTGATCTCCAACAGATGTAGACATTCCTTGTATGTCAATATATAAAGCGTCTAATATGGAAAAAAAATTAAAAAAAGATTAACCCCAAACTCACTCCTACCTCCAAAATACTGGATTTATGTTTCTTTAGATTTGATAACCCTCACCTATCAAGCAGGTTGAAAACGTTATTTTATTTTTTTAGAAGGCAG
Organism: Anolis carolinensis; assembly: GCF_035594765.1. Classification (NCBI taxonomy): domain Eukaryota; kingdom Metazoa; phylum Chordata; class Lepidosauria; order Squamata; family Anolidae; genus Anolis; species Anolis carolinensis. The sequence continues at coordinate 203,462,812 of NC_085841.1, forward strand.
TAATCCCTTGCCACAGTTAATCCAATACAATGAAAAGGCAAATATCATACTAAACTGGTAAGCATCATTTAAGAGATCAGTGAAAGCCATGTCTTAATTTGCCAGTAAAATATAATTACTTGATAAAAATAATAACCTGCATAAGTAGTTTCACATCCAGTAAAGGGATTTGGTTATTTGCTATTAATTCACAGACTGGTTTCAGATGTGAAGATTCTTCATTCCCTCCAAGAAGATGCAATATATAAAAACTTTCTGTGTTGAATTGCAAATTATACTGACAGAAATGCTACTTTCATTGCTTCATTCAAACCATCTTTTTCTTAGTGTGAACCTGGTGATTTCCTAAACATGCTTCTGAGATTATCTGAACGTAGATTTTCATCTCCCAACATTCATTCTTGGTTCACCTTCTTTGGGCTAAAATTTGAAAAGATTTCATTTACCTGTTCCCTTTTCTTTTCTTCAAGACATTCTTTTGTGATGGGAAAAGGCACTTTTTGCTCAGCCTTGGATTTTTCTGTCAGATAACTAGATGACCACAGCCTTTAGTCATTCATTTTCTACACCTCGTATTGGTGAAGCTATCCTTTTGTGGATGCTTCTTTGGTTTCCAATCAAATGCTTGCTTTCTTCTTCCAGCTGTAGTGAATGAAATATGCTTCTTTTGCAGGGCAGATCTTTATCAGCTAGTTATTATTGGCTGTAATATAAAGGGCTTTTTATCCCACATTTATGGGATATGAATTTGATAGCTTTCACACGTGCACTCACCATACATTTTATTTATTGCAAACACCTTATCTTTTATTTCCATCCACTACAAAAATGTGCATTGTTTGCTCACAGTAGCTCTGTTGCTAAGGGTTGCAGGAGCTTTACAGCTTCTTCTTCAACTGATGTTTCATCGTAACACTTGTCAGCTCAGTCAGTAAGAACAAAGCAAAAGATATATATATACACACACACACACACACACACACACACACACACACACACACATATATATATACATACACACACACACACACATATATATATACACACACACACACATTCTGGCATCACATGAAGCTTTTTCAAGGGTACAAACGCCAAAGAGTGTATTCTCTTGTCACTTATACTCCTTGCCTCTCCTATTTTCACAGAAAGTAAATGAAGTATAATGCCAGTTTCTCAAGGAAAATTATGTGCAGTGGTTTTATGAGACCACACTTGACCACTGAAAAGTAAAGGTGCTGAAAAGGAGAGATATATCCTACCAACTGAAGGTCAATACTAGAAATGGGTAGCTAGCTAGGCATGTGCAAAGGAACCAGTTCTCAGAGTGTTCATTCCTACAGCTGTCATTGTTTTAAAATCTAGATTCATGCAGAGTTGCATTTGTCGAAGCCCAGATTCTGATACTAAAAAAGATACTGGTTTAAACATGGACATTTCATTAAAAATGGGCCCGGGCTGTGGCGCAGGCTGTTGAGCAGCCAGCTGCAACAAATCACTCTGACCAAGAGGTCATGAGTTCAAAGCCAGCTCGGAGCCCGTGTTTGTCTTTGTCTTTGTTCTATGTTAAGGCATTGAATGTTTGCCTGATATTTGTAATGTGATCTGCCCTGAGTCCCCTTCAGGGTGAGAAGGGCAGAATATAAATACTGTAAATAATAAATAAATCAATCAATAAAAATTAAAACCACAACGATTCCCTTCTACTTAGAATCATAGAATCATAGAATAGTAGAGTTGGAAGAGACCTCATGGGCCATCCAGTCCAACCCCCTGCCAAGAAGCAGGAAATCACATTCAAAGCACCCCCGACAGATGGCTATCCAGCCTCTGCTTAAAAGCCTCCAAAGAAGGAGCCTCCATCACGGCCCGGGGGAGAGAGTTCCACTGCCGAACAGCCATCACTTGATGATCGTGCCTTCTAACCCTTCGTCTAAGTCGTTAATAAAGATGTTGAACAAAACAAAACAGGACGGAGCCCTGCGGCACTCCACTCGTGACTTCTTTCCAAGATGAAGACGACGCATTGGTGAGCACCCTTTGGGTTTGTTCGCTTAGCCAATTACAGATCCACCTAACCGTAGTTTTGTCTAACCCACATTTTACTAGTTTGTTTGCCAGAAGGTCATGAGGCACTTTATCGAAGGCCTTACTGAAATCCAGGTAGGCTACATCCACGGCATTCCCTGTATCGACCCAACTCGTAACTCTATCGAAAAAAGAGATCAGATTAGTCTGGCATGACTTGTTTTTGGTAAATCCGTGTTGACTATTAGCAATGACCACATTTGTTTCTAAGTGTTCGCAGACCACTTCCTTAATGATCTTTTCCAGAATCTTGCCTAGTATCGATGTGAGGCTGACCGGACGGTAATTGTTTGGGTCGTTCTTTTTTCCCTTCTTGAAGATAGGGACCACATTCGCCCTCCTCCAATCTTCCGGGACTTCTCCTGTTCTCCAAGAACTCTTGAAGATAATTGTCAGTGGTTCTGAAATAACCTCAGCTAGTTCCTTCAATACTCTTGTATGTAGCTGGTCTGGCCCTGGGGACTTGAATTCGTTTGGATATTGTTTTAAATACGATCTTGGTTTCCATTTCCATAAGACAAAATGTTGATCCCTTTATTACTGGATTTTTTTTCCTCTGCCTTCTCATATGTCAATGTGATTCTGATGTTTACATAATCATCAGAAACATTTTGTTTCCTAATTTTAATCACCGAACCTTTGGTTAGTGTGGCATATGAGATGTCTTACTTTCCTATTGCCAGTTCCCTCAAGGAAGTACCTGTGTATTCCAGCGATATGCACAATGGTAATCCATGGTCCATAGAGCATTTTCTGGAAAGAAGCAGTCAGAGGCAATGGGAATAACTATGGCACATTGGGAAGAAACCCTGCTGGTCCACCACATTAAATACAGTAGAGTCTCACTTATCCAAGCTAATTGGGCCAGCAGAAGCTTGGATAAGCGAATATCTTGGATAATAAGGAGGGATTAAGGAAAAGCCTATTAAACATCAAATTAGGTTATGATTTTACAAATTAAGCACCAAAACATCATGTTATACAACAAATTTGACAGAAAAATTAGTTCAATACGCAGTAATGTTATGTTGTAATTATTGTATTTACCAATTTAGCACCAAAATATCATGATATATTGAAAATGGACTACAAAAATGGCTTGGATAATCCAGAAACTTGGATAAGTGAGGCTTGGATAAGTGAGACTAGAGTAGCTTAAAAGTATTGATCTCCTGTGTTCTATGGTTGGTTTCATATCCCCCTACTTTTTATGTGGTAGAACCCATCTTTTTCCTCCTCAAAATGATGAAAGCTACCATCTCAAAGGTCTTGAGGACCAGAGTCAAATCTTCAGCCATTATATCACTTTCATAAGAGTTTAGGAAAGAATTGTTGTATGTTTTGTTCCAGAAGTATTCTCTCCTGACGTTTCGCCCACATCTATGGCAGGCATCCTCTGAGTCGTGACCGACGCTGGGGGTTGGTGCTCATCTCCATTTCTAAGCCGAAGAGCCAGCGTTGTCTATAGACACCTCCAAGGTCATGTGGCTGGCATGACTGCATGGAGCGCCGTTACCTTCCCTCCGGGGCAGTACCTATTGATCTACTCACATTTGCATGTTTTCGAACTGCTAGGTTGGCAGGAGCTGGGGCTAACAGCGGGCGCTCATTCCGCTCCCGGGATTTGAACCTTTGAAAATTCAGCCGCTCAGCACTTTAACACACTGTGCCACCAGGGACCCCAGACAGGGTTTAGCACCCTTTAAAATTTGCACCAAACCATGCAGCAGGATAAACCCTCCACTGACATAGGAACCAGGGGGCACAATTACTTCAAAGGGATTCAAATCAGACAGGATGATTTAAAGTTGAAGATTAAACTTTTAGTATCTTCTACCCACAAACTCTCCTCTGGTGCCTCTGCAAACCCCAGGATTCCTCAAGAGGTAAGACGCAGTCATGGCAATCAAAGGGAATCAAAGAACAATACTTCTATAATGTGAAAGAGCTGTCTCTGTTCAACTCCTTATTGCTATAGATTTGAAGAAAACTTAGCACTATAGTGACAGCTAACCAGACAGTTGTTGTTCAGGTTTCTTTCAACTCATGATTAAGAAGATTCAAGGAACGAGAACAACATTCAGAGTTACACTGAAATATTGTTCCATTTCTAGTCCTGTATTTGCTCTACCTCTGATTCTTAACACAATGAATATTTGAGCCAAAGTCTTGGGACATTAGGTTTTGAATACATTTCAGGATTTCAGAGGGATTAGAAAGCTAATTGGAAAAGGGTGATTAAGATGATTTTTCTTCTCTTATTCATGGCATAAACCAGAAAAACCAGTTGGAGGCTTACAATGTCCCCTCTGTTTCTGGTTTAAATATGAGGCATCTTTCATCATTGCATTTATTTGAATGCTTTTTACATACCATTCTAAGCAACATTAGCCTGAGAGTCCTTTTGTGCATCTGAAAATAAATAAAACTTTCCACCACAAGCACCATTATAATTAGATATACATGTGCTCCCTTACATGGAATTATGTGGTATTTAGATCAGCTGGGCTTTCTATTCTGTTTTAAGCAAAATAAATCCTCTTTATTCACCTGATTCAATAGAGTCTGAGTAAAGGTCATTTAAATAGATCTCTCCCACTTATCTCTCATGTGTTTATTCTATAATTTCACCTCCCATTGTGCAAGAGAGGAAGGGGAGAAGAGAGAGATAGATGCATTCTTTCTCTTATCGGTTTTTGGCTTGCAGACAAATCATAATCTTTTATTAAGCTGCTCCATTCCAGCTCTCCTCTAAATCCCTAGTATCCCTAAAATTCTCCCCAGGCTTTGAGAAAATGACTAATTAAATAAATGTTATGTGGATGGGGGAGGGATGTTTTAGAGAGCTCACAGTTAATGATCCTTGACAAATATGTTTTCCAGAACAGAAAAATTGTATTTATTGGTCATAAGAAACATTCATTTAAAAATAACCCCAAAGTTTGTGAAAGTTACATTTTTAAAAATAGGTTTCCAGGACCCCTCGGTCAACACGGTCCATTTCAGGAAGCCTGTAGCAGTCTTGGATCATAGAATCATAGAATAGTAGAGTTGGAAGAGACCTCATGGGCCATCCAGTCCAACCCCCTGCCAAGTAGCAGGAAATCGCGTTCAAAGCACCCCCGACAGATGGCCATCCAGCCTCTGCTTAAAAGCCTCCAAAGAAGGAGCCTCCACCACAGTCCGGGGGAGAGAGTTCCACTGCCGAACAGCCATCACAGTGAGGAAGTTCTTCCTGATGTTCAGGTGGAATCTCCTTTCCTGTAGTTTGAAGCCATTGTTCCGTGTCCTAGTCTGCAGGGCAGCAGAAAACAAGCTTGCTCCCTCCTCCCTATGACTTCCCTTCACGTATTTGTACATGGCTATCATGTCTCCTCTCAGCCTTCTCTTCTGCAGGCTAAACATGCCCAGTTCTTTAAGGCTCTCCTCATAGGGCTTGTTCTCCAGACCCTTGATCATTTTAGTTGCCCTCCTCTGGACACCTTCCAGCTTGTCAACATCTCCCTTCAATTGCGGTGCCCAAAATTGGACGCAGTATTCCAGGTGTGGTCTGACCAAGGCAGAATAGAGGGGGAGCATGACGTCCCTGGATCTAGATGCTATGCCCCTATTTATGCAGGCCAGAATCCCATTGGCTTTTTTAGCAGCCGCATCACATTGTAGGCTCATGTTTAACTTGTTGTCCACGAGGACTCCAAGGTCTTTTTCACATGTACTGCTGTCGAGCGAGGTGTCCCCCATTCTGTATCTTTGATTTCCATTTTTTCTGCCGAAGTGAAGTATCTTGCATTTGTCCCTGTTGAACTTCATTTTGTTAGTTTTGGCCCATCTCTCTAGTCTGTCAAGATCATTTTGAATTCTGCTCCTGTCTTCTGGAGTGTTAGCTATCCCTCCCAATTTGGTGTCATCTGCAAACTTGATGATTGTGCCTTCTAACCCTTTGTCTAAGTCATTAATAAAGATGTTGAACAAAACCGGGCCCAGGACGGAGCCTTGTGGCACTCCACTCATGACTTCTTTCCAAGATGAAGACAACGTATTGGTGAGCACCCTTTGGGTTCGTTCGTTTAGCCAATTACAGACCCACCTAACCATAGTTTTGTCTAGCCCACATTTTACTAGTTTGATTGCCAGAAGGTCATGGGGGACGAGCCTGGGAAAGATCTGAAAAGGGAGTAATTTTCTCAAGCTCTGTTTGCTAAAATATAAACTGGAGTCTCAAATAATCTGATTCAAGTTATATTAGTCAAGAAGTGACAAGTGATCCCACACAAGTTGTTTTTCTCTTATGCAAGAAAGTGGCCACCATGTGGTCTTGTGTCAATGTCAGTAACAGAGCAAGAGGTAAAGACCACCACAGAAAACTAAACAATTTGCACCAACATTGAAGAAATTCTGGAGGAGTCTGGAAGAATTCCAAGCCATAGGGGAAGTTGATAATGTACACCTGAGTAATTGGGAGGAATGGGTCATGAGAGTGTGGGGCTGGGGAAGAAGGACTGAAACGGGAAATACCTAGGGCTGAAGGGGAAGAGACGATACAGAAAGATGAGAGGATTTAGAGCCATTTCTTTTGCTCTTCGACTTAGCTGCCAAGAAGCAATAATAAATATTTTTCGCTGAGTATTTGCCAACCTGACAGGTATTGTTTGCTGACTCTTTGCCAGAGAACTGTTAACCCCAGTTTCACCTATAGTTTAGAGGAAACAGAGTTTTTAATTTGCCAAATCTACTGAAAAACTAGCTGTTTGTTTTCTTTATCAGGCTTTTTTTTGGGAGAAGTAAATACAATGCAAGGAGAGGTTTATCAGGTTACCCTTCCCAGGGAAGTGTCAAACTGTGACAGTGTTCTATTCGTATCATGGAGGATCTCCTCAAAATCTAACTTCCCTTTAAAACTTATTTTGCACCAAATCCTCATGTTGGTGGAGGCAATGAACACTCTACATGCATGAGGGTGAGAAGCGGCATCATCTCTATCAATCCCAACCCCTCAGTAAGACTATGGTATTTGTGGAGGATTGTAATGAAGTATGAATTTTTGGTTTACAGATGTTATGTTTAATTGTGTGTTTGTGTTTTAAAAGGGTGAGTATTGCAGTTATTCTTTCTCTGCACTCAGAGGCTGGTTGCCATGGAGAAGTAGGTGGAGCCAACTGCTGTTTTGTTGAAGAAGTGCAGTGTTTAAAAAAGGGATTCAGTCTGTGCTCTGATGAGGCACAGGGAAGATTGATCTTAGGTTGAGGGGATCAAGGGAGACTCAATTGTTCATTTTGAGTCGGTTCAAAATAAGTTTGGTGACTTATTTTATGTAGTCTGTGTCCTGGTAAGGAACAGAGAATCTGTGATCATATATCACAGGGATGACTGCGGGTTTAATAGTAGCAGAGGATGAAGTTCTAACTACTTTAAGTAAAAGAAGTGACACTTTAGGGAGTTTGACTCACCTCATTCTAGTGTTGTAACTGTTAATAAAAGTGCCTCTAAGTGAGAATTGTAACCACTAAGCTCTGTGCCTGAATAAACTTGTTATTGTTCCTCCAACATCTAAGCCTCTATCGCATATATTATAAACTAAGTTACGCTACCATCTAAAGTGAAGAAGTAGAAAGAAAAAAAGTAAGAGGTCTCCTCTCTGAGTCTTTGGTGGTTGCATCTTTGCAAGGATACATTCCATTTTCTAGCTGGACCACAGGTATGTGAAAACAGAAGTGGTCAAACACCATCAAATTATCTCTGGGTATTATTTCTGGGGATACATTGCAATGGATGCCTTTGGTGTCTAAAAATGACCTTCCTTATTTAGCCTTAGCTAGATGATTGTACAGCTAATGCAGGAAGAGAACACAATTGCAGAAGTTGGGACTGCATGCAAATTTTATGCCTTATTTGTTTTTCTTTTTTCCTGAAACATAGATATATATTCTGCAGCTAATTAAAATGTGTTGTAGAAGTTAATACAAAATATGTTGTAGTGGGTTGCATATTTTCTCACTCTTAGCAAAGACAGGGTATCTTGACATATCAATACATCTCCCTGAAAGTAGTACCAAACACCACAAGATCAGGATGAGGATGAAGATGAGGGCTGGAATGATTTTATAAATCAGCAAGAGTGAATGAGCAACACTTCTTTTGTTTTGTTTGAATGTGCGCAAAAAATATTGAAAGTCTTACAAAAGAAATACCGAAAATTGGGGAGAGGATAATAAAAAATGAAGATTGGTGCATTCTTGTAATTTTTCTTAGCAGGGAGAAATATTTTGATTCATTCTCATATGTGGAAATGAAATTAGGTAAGCTTTATATCCCTACTACAGCTACAGGTTGGATCCAGATTTAATCCTGCTTAAGGCTAAAACCTTGAAATCTGTGTAGTTTAAGATTAAAAGCAGCAAAATAACTGTAAGGGTGATCCAGCCCAAAATAGATTGTCAAGGCCATCCAGCCCAAAACTCCCTGCCATGCAGGACTATTCAAATAAAGCACTCCTGAGAGGTGGAAATCTAACTTCTGCTTAAAGACCTCCAAATATGGAAAGTCCAACATCCTCTGAGAAAGCCTATTCCACTCACAAACAGTTCTTGCATTTTTTCTGATGTACAGATGAAATGTCTCTCTTTGCAATTTGAATTGACTGTGTTCTAGTCTCCAGAGCAGCAAGCTGACCTTGTTTTCAGAAGCTCAGTTATCTACTCTAAAGTTACATGTTTTCTGGAAAACTGAGCTTATGAAAACAAACTCAGTTTTGCAGAAAACATGTAACTTCTCTTGAGAACTGTACAGACTTTACTAAACCATGCAGTTTCATCATGGAAAGGTAATGGCACAACATTCCAATGGCATGGCTTGCACAAAAACATTTCCTGACATATGCATGTATTTGTGCAAGACTACTGGCCTCTATGTAAAGAACCAGCAATCTTGCATGACAAAAATCTTGCACAAAAGAAATCCTGCTATTTTTTGTGAAGATTGTTGGGCTTTACAGGACAGTCTTCATCTGTTGTTGTTGTTGTGCAAAATTGCTGTTTTTTATGTAGAGAACAGTAACTGAAACTTCAGTTTCAATTGAAACTGACTGAAACTTCAGTCATCCTGACTTTCTTTTCCTGATGCACAATATTTGGGATGGACAACAGTGAGACTGAAAAAGTCACAATGCCGAACCCTTCACCACATTGTTTGTATGGTAGTATATTTTGCAGTATAGTTTTCCCAATTACATAGTGAAAAGCATTGTAGGGTGGACTTTTAGGGTGGACTTATTTCTCAGAAAGTGACCTGGTTTTCTGTGAGTAGTGAAAAGTCTGAGAACATATTTTTTTTTTTACTGCAGAGCTGAATGGCTTCTCAAATTCTTTCACAGTGTTCAAAAAAAGTGGGCAGTTTATGTTATGCCAGGAATTAATCAAAGGTTCCCACAATTTGCAGGAACCTTTTAGTGTGTGATTTTTGTTTTCTTGTTTTTTTCCTGTATAATTTTACTGTGTAATTTTGTGGTTCTTCTGGAACTCCAAATCTGACCACAATTAGGAAATTGAAGAATTTCCATTCCATCACTGATAAATACCAAATACACTTCACAAAGTATAATTCCATAAGGTGATAGGTTATGAATTAAGTCTCCATAGCAATTTAACAGGAATTTACCAATTTGCTTTTATATATAGAAATCAGATGCATAGAAGCAGAGTCCCTCCGGAATTCTAATCATTTGGGATCACCAAGGTAAACATAGCAGAGTAGCCATGTAAAACTTCCACCACAGGCTGACTAAATCTCCAGTTTGAACTGTCCAGTTCTTTGCACTCGGGATATAGTTGATAGGTCCCAGGCATTACCAAAAATACATTATTGATGTAGTGCATTTGTTTTGTCAGACCACAACTGGTGCATCTCTGACTTCAATGAACAGTATTATTCTACACATGATTAATTCTTATTTACCATTTTGTTTCAGACCATCAGTTTGCTCTTGATGGTCTTTTGCGGAATAAATCCTAACTTTGTATAAATGTAATCTGTTAGTTTAGGGGAAAAAACACCACATTTCTACTTCACTTCATTTCTATACAAAAAAGAGAGCAATATTTTATATCGGTCATTGTCAGATGGAAAGCAGGACTGGAAAATAGTTCAAGAACCCATTATTTCCCAAGAGAATTTTTGTGAGAAGTTAGAAATGCAAAATGAAAGGTTGCACTCTGTCACATTTTCAAGGCGAAGTAACCAACCATGATGATTTGCAAATGAAATCTTTCAGAGTGCTTATCAACCTGCTCTGCTTCAGTTGATGCATCTCCCTACCCTGCCCCTAGAAAAGTAGATCACTGTATCTGTAACTGAAGAAGGAGAACCATGATCTGGCAATGATATATGGTTGAAGTTCCATATTTTTTTTAAGGCATGCCTTGAAAATGAAGGATTTGATGCACATTTCAAGCCGTATCTGATAGTGCTGTTTCACAGGCAGGATGGTGGGATACAACAGATCCAGGAGGGGAAGATTCCTGTCCTAAATACAGTTCCTGTTCACTGCTCAGACTGGATCTGGAAGCAAAGCTACACTGAGGACAGAACAGAGGACGGATGTTCCACTGTTAAGAGCTGAATGTTGGATTTAGCCCTTAAACAGCATAGATTCTATACAATCAAGAGTAATGTGAGATGCACTACAGGAATACTTGGGGGGTGTTATGTAGAAGATGGAATATGCAGATTTCGATGCAAGCTGTGCAGCTTTCATGGAAAAGTGCCATTTCTAACTACATGGGGGGAAAACAGAATATTCTGAAGTTTGGGATGAAAAAGTGTTTCAGTGTTTCCAATGCCCATACAGACTTGGAAAAATCAAGATTTACCATTCCTTTTTGTTATTAAACCCAATTAATGTGCATATGTATATTCATGTTCTGCTCCTATCATTTATCCACTAGTAACTTAAAGCGTGAATAATGTCATTTAATGCATACAATATCACTTCTGTTCCCCTTGGCTGAACTACTTATGAGCTGCACATGAAACTTAAAAGAACTTCATAAAAATACCCAGGAGCTACAAACATGTGAACAATCCAAATAACCTAAGACTATCAGAAGCTATCGGGAGCCCCGGTGGCGAAGTGCGTTAAAGCGCTGAGCTGCTGAACTTGCAGACCGAAAGATCCCAGCTCCAAATCCCGGGAGCGGCTTGAGCGCCCGCTGTTAGCTCCAGGTCCTGCCAACCTAGCAGTTCGAAAACATGCAAATGTGAGTAGATCAATAGGTACCGCTCCGGCAGGAAGGTAATGGCGCTCCATGCAGTCATGGTGGTCACATGACCTTGGAGGTGTCTATGGACAACGTCGGCTCTTCGGCTTAGAAATGGAGATGAGCACCAACCCCCAGAGTCAGACATGACTGGACTTAACGTCAGGGGAAACCTTTACCTTTACCTTATCAGAAGCTATCATAGTCTGGGTAAGCCAATTTATCTAATTCCACAGTATTGTCTATTGTGATTGACAGCAGCTTTCCAGGGTCTCAATCCAAGGCTTTACACATTACATAAGTGAGGATTAAATCTAAGGACCTTGGGAATAAAAATAATATATTATACCCCTAACTAATTGTCCCTTTCCTCAATATGTGCAATCGCTTCTATGGGGAGGAACTGGGAGATAGAAAATTGTGTATAACATCTATGTATGGCAACAAAGTTCCTTGAACTCAGATTTCAGGAGAAATACCCTTTTCACACCACTTGGGACTGCCCATGGAATGCAAAGCATTTTGTTTCAGAAATCTATACATTTACAAGGGTATAAATGTGTTTAGCAGTGGTGAATACACTAAAAAATTGCATGCATTTCAAAAATACACATGACTAAAATGAGTGCATCAGGAAGGGGAGCGCACTTCATAATGTGTGTATGCAGTCAATTCGTATATCAGTTTATGGCAAACCCATTAATTTCATAAGTTTTTCTTATTCAAGGAATATTTAGAAAATAGAAATGGTTTTGCCAGTTCCATCCCTTCAAATATAGGCAAGGGCACAGCTTCTTAAACTCTGCGTCCTGATCCCGGATGGAGTCTCCTTAGCTCAATGTTGGAGCCTTGAAAAATTTGGAATCAGTAAAAGTTTTCTGAACATTACCCAGTGGGTCGTTGTATGTTTTCCGGGCTGTATGGCCATGTTCCAGAAGTATTATCTCCTGACGTTTCACCCACATCTATGGCAGGCATCCTCAGAGGTTGTGAGGTCAGGAGAGAATACTTCTGGAACATGGCCATACAGCCCAGAAAACATACAACAACCCTGTGATCCCGACCATGAAAGGTAGTGGGTAGTGGCTTTTTAGACGTGTAAATGAATCTGTTGTGCAGTGTTTACAGTAGACTCTGCAGAAGGTGCTTCAGCTGTACTTCATAAAAAGGAAAACAAGCCTGTTTAGAAAGCTTTGCAAATGCTGATTTGTTTGTTTTTATACCTATATTATATACCTATATACCCGGGGTCTGCATAAACATGTCTTGGGCTGAAAGGGGTCCCAAGTGGAAAAGTTTAAGAAGCCTTGGCCAAGGGCACCTAGTGTTCATTGATAGTCTCCCATCCAAACACTTAACAGGGCTGACCCTGCTTGGCATCCAAGATCAGTGAGGATCTGGTACCTTTAGGGCTATCTGGTACAAAAATTAGAACAGAGCAAGACCACTGATGAGAAACTAAGAAGCCAATTGAGAATGAGAGGGACACATTTCTTATAATTTGTATAGTTCTATTTGCCAAACCAACTTATTAGAGATTGTCTCAGTGGAATCCAAGGACATAGTTAGTTACTGTATATCATGGCTGTAAAATGTAATATGAGAATTGTTGTAATAAGATTTCATTATTTTATCCAATGAGAAGTTCAGAACACAGGCCGAGTAATTTGGGAATGGGATAGTATGCCAAATGACCAAGTTATCTTTCTAATCTCTGTTACTTACTTACTTAGGCGATCCCTCGTAGCTCGAGGAGGATTGTATTCCGTCTCTGGTGTCTTGGGGGTGGGTTCTTAGGTGGCTGAAGAGACCTATTCTTGATTTGCATGTTCTCCCGCAGTGAGGACATTGGTTTCCAGGTGGAAGGCGGTCCCGGTCAGGGTTGGCTTGACGGGCCTTCTTCTTGGCATGTTTCTCCCTTAAGCCCTCCATTCGTGCCTCTTCGAACTCCGTAGCACTGCTGGTCACAGTTGACCTCCAATTAGAGCGCTCAAGGACCAGGGCTTCCCAGTTCTCAGTGTCTATGCCACAGTTTTTAAGGTTGGCTTTAAGCCCATCTTTAAATCTCTTTTCCTGCCCACCAACATTACGTTTCCCGTTCTTGAGTTCGGAGTAGAGTAGCTGCTTTGGGAGATGGTGATTGGGCATTCGGACAACGTGGCCAGTCCAGCGGAGTTGATGGCATAGGAGCATCACTTCAATGCTGGTGGTCTTTGCTTCCTCAAGCACACTGACATTTGTCCGCCTGTCTTCCCAAGATATTTGCAGGATTTTTCTGAGGCAACGCTGATGGAAACATTCCAGGAGTTGAGTGTGACGTCTGTAGACCGCCCAAATTTTGCAGGCATAGAGCAGGGTTGGGAGGACAATGGCTTTGTCAGCAAGCACCTTGGTATCTCTACGGATGTTTTGATCATCAAACACTCTCTACTTCATTCTGAAAAATGCTGCACTTGCAGAGCTCAGGCGGTGTTGTATTTCAGTGTCGATGTTGACTTTGTGGAGAGGTGGCTGCCAAGGTATTTGATCAACGTTTTTTAATCTCTGTACTGCATATTAGAAGGAGTAAGACCCTAAAAGCAGGTAGCATAACTGCTGATCTTCTATTAGATACCTCCAAATAAATTGTCATATTTCATTATTGGAATATAGACTTTGCTGCAATAATTTCTTACTTCTTTGAGGAGTCAACAGTTTGCCCAGAGGGATGGAAGCAGACAATGTTTTTCCCTTTCTTTTGAGTCTCCTGTGTATTTTGTGGTCATGGATAAGTTAGGCTACTGAAACTGGATCATCCTTGAGAGGGCCATGAGCCACTTGACCAAGATAATTCAGTTGTCTTGGATAAAGAAATTAGCCATTTCTACTGCATAGTGATTTAGATATTTGTGACCTTTTCTGCCCATCCATTCTTTTCTTAATCACGTTGCCAGTTTAACCACCAGAGATGCCTTGGCAAAGTTCAGAGGAAAGGGGCCTCACTGAGTAGTAGAGCACATGATTTGTGTGCAGAAGATCCCCAGCATCTTCAAGGAGAGGTGGGAAAGAATTTCACCTGAGGAAAACCAGTGCCGGACCATTATCAAAACAATACTGAATGAGACAGACCAAAGATCTGTCTTGATATAAGGTAGTTTTCTGTGTCACTGACTCATGCTTGAGCAACCTACAATTTTGTGTCAATCAAATACTACAAAAACACTACCTTTCTCTGAGAACTTCATAGTGGAATAAAAAAATGTGTCTCCTTTTGACTTGATGGAGTCATTGTTGCCTTTGCGGCATTAGCATTTACACTGCTAATGCCTTTCCTCATCTCATGCCTTTTATAACTACTTACCAGCATTTCACACACAAAACTAGAAGGCAAAGCAAATGGTCAAAAGCAAATATGTACAACAGCTGACAAAACTACTTTGTTTACATGCTCACCAATTGGTGGGCACTTCCCCAGTTTTTCAATATTCTCTGCAGCATAATTAGCAAAGACTTCTTACCGATAAAAAGGTAACAGGTTCAGAAATGCACCTGGCTTTTTCAGTGCTTGTTTCTCTTTTAGCATTAAATTGTTGTCTAGCAGGGCACAGAAGGGATCGTTTTTGACATCCCCATGACTGTCAGCTTATACTATGCAGCTTTCTTAACTTGCCAAAAATTGGTTCGCAACATTGCTTTGAGTGCAGGAAAAATGTTTTTAACGTTATTTGAAATACTTAACTTGCACAAGAGAATATTTCACAATTGTAGTTAAAGTGAGTTTTCCAATATAATCAGTGAAGTGTTGGCAAAAGCACCACAGTAAAGGTTTGCAACTTGGACAGTTTTGCTCACAGCATCAATGGCCTTCTGGCTTTATGTGGTGATTCAGTGACCATCTGCCAGTCAAGAACTTTGGCAAGGCATGTCTATTGCTTTGATCAAAGATATGTTCCTCTAACAAAATGTGCCAATTATTATTTTGATGATGGAGCCCTCTTTGTCATGCAAAATTGTTTGTGACTGATTAAAGTAGCAATTTCAAAATGAAAATGAAAAGTGACTTCATTGTATAAAAGGCCTTTCACAGATACATTAAGCTGGCAATCTACGGGTTTTAAAATTCATAATTCTTTTCTCAAGAATGATCGGCTGATCCAAAGTCTTATTATTCCAGCACAAAAGAGCTTTGAATGATGTAAATCAATGGAGTAATCAATTAGAGTAATGTCACAAAACCTGGCATTCTTTAAATATTATATAAAGAATAAAGCTATTCTGGCATCCCAGACAAATATTCTTTTGATAGATCTGATGCTAAAAAACATAAATGAGACTCTTCAAACTCAATTTATTTTAAAGATGCAGAAATAAATCTTTTTCCGGGTCATGTTGTTTGTGTATGTGTTCACCCATAGATTCATCACATTTGTACAATATTTACTGATGTATAAAGGAAAAAAAGCTCACAAAATAATATGAAATCCACAATCCTTGAAAATGTTGTTCATTCATGTCTTTATTTTACTTCATCTTCTTCCTTTCTATAAAAACTTCAAAGTAGCATACATGGTTCCCCGCATATTTATCCCAAATGCCTTATGAAGTGGGCTATGCTTTGAGGAAACCTGAATGTGAATGCATACAAGTGCGAAGCTAACAGATAGGTCAGAATATAGTTATCACATGCTTTGCACATTGCTCCCAATTTTGTAACTTCAGAATCTGAGGAAGTGGACATGGACATGAAAGCCTTGAATTGACTCCTTGCTGTACTTACCACTTTCCTGTATACCTTGAATTTATCTAGTTTAAACTGACTTTTGCACTCCTTCTGGTAAAGCCAGGAAAAGTTACCTTGAAATTCTGGAGTTTCTTGCAGCTTTGCAGTGTGACATCTGGATTGGATCCAGTTTGAACCAGTTCATTCTCCACATGGGACACCACTTCCATCACCCTTTCCCTGCATTCATCAGTACAGAAAAAGGTGATGGATCATGACAATATTGTTGTCATCATTGCTCACAGCTGGTCATAGAGGTCCATGTGAGCCCATGACAGTTGTGTGCATGCCAGTCTGACATCAATAAAGGTGACTGTAAGATCAGGAAGGAGAAGAAAATATTGACTTCTTTTTTCCAGTCATTCTGATGTCAGAATGGGGCAGTCATGATGTGTCACAGCTTGCATGGATCTCTATTGCTGATTGGGAAGAGTAATGATGACACAGAAGTGGAGATGACAGCATCAGGGACCTCATCACATTGAGGTCAGTAAGACAGGTGATAGCAGGGGATTTTGTCAGAGTAATTTGCAGCGCAGCAGTAGTTGGATGGAATCAGTGGAACGCAGAACGAAGAGACATCCAGAGACTTAGGTAAAACTATATACAAGTTTTACTGAAAGCAGTAATAAAGACAAACAGACTTGCAGACAATGGAAACAGCACTCAGCAGACAGCACTCGACTCAACTCAGAACAGAACTGAACTGATGCAATCAGTAATGCACCACACACTTGTGTCTGGACACTCCCCAGTGCCAGCCACACATCAAGGTCATCACAGCTTCTCAGCAATTAACTCTTTCCAGACTATGTTACACTCTGGATGATGCAATCAGTATGCAATACAGGCAAGACACAAATTTCATTTAAACACTATCAATACACAAATCCCACATTAACAGATTTGCCATGGAACCCATCACCCTGCTTTACCGACATCACCCCTTACTTCATCCCACGGGGGAAAACCTTGTCTCCCCAGCATCCCCCACTGTTCTCTATGAGAATACAGGAAGCCTCCTGTGTTCTCACTGCTACCTCTTAAGACAGTTTCACCTAACATCAGGGTTGGAACCCCGCTGGAAGTACATCTACATCATCTGGTGGGATCCGACGGGCTCCATCCCTGAAGTGAGGTTAAACTGTTGTATGACAGGCAATTTTACCATGTGATGAAGTCGTAACATAGTCACAACTCTGAAGTATTACCTGTATTATTACCATTTTTCTGGGGGCTTTTTAAAAATTGTGGTACCATGCAGAAAAGTAATGGTATCAATTTACAAGTGAACATATGATATTGAGATAGGGAGAGGGAGGGAGGAGGAAAGAGAATGGAGGAAAAGAGAGAGACTGTTAATTATTATAATAATAAAACTTTATTTATACCCCGCCACCATCTCCCCGCGGGGACTCTGGGTGGCTTACATGGCCCAAACAACATAGGACAAAATATAGACAACATAATACAAATCACACTATAAAAAGATAAAACAGTAATACAATATATCAATTAAAACAAGAATACAGGATAAAAAATTGCATTTAAAACACATAAATGGTAAAATCATAATAAATACAGGATAGATGATTAAAAACCCTCTGGGGCTGTTTAATTAATGACTGTATCTCCAAAGGCCTGCCGAAAGATCCAAGTCTTCAGTTGTTTCCTGAAGGAAGGTAGAGAGGGAACCAACCTAATCTCCCTGGGGAGGGAGTTCCAGAGTCGGGGAGCCACGGCCGAGAATTATACCTGTAAGCAGGCATAATTATGTACATCTATATTATAATAGTAAACTTGCCCTTTTATTGTGAACAAGACCTATCTAAAGTAGCCTAATTGTTTTAAGTGGTTGCTACAACACAAGAGAAACTCATAAAGTGATGTCTGGACCAGCTTCACACTTTTTTGCAATATGAGCTAGACACTATGGGATTGAGAGGGGGAGATGTGAGACCTCTGCTTTTGGTCCACTCCATAATGTCTATGCCCAGCTTCAAATATACTCTTAAAACCTAATAGTTAAGGCAGTTTGAAGGGTATATTTTTGTGGCACCCAAATGAGCGTTAAACAACATGTAGCCCTTCAAAAGTTCTCAAACTGCAACTCCCATCAGCTTTAACCAGCACAGATAGTATGATGTATGATGTGAGTTCTAACCCAACATCTAGAGGATCATACATTCTCCAATCCAGATCTGAACAGATGCAGCATTTTGAAACCTAGCATGTGGACAAGTACTAATGGTTAATTTTTTCAGAAAATTGCATTCAGAAATGGATGTGCATTTCTGTTCTGAGTTTCTTGCAGGTGACTCAAACAATGGGAGCACATTTTCTGAATGTTTTAGTCCCTACTGTTTTTTTTAATGAGTTCAAACAATGAAACCTGTTTTAAAAGTTTTCATGGGAAGCACAAAGAGAGATGTGACATAGAAACATCTTCCTGATCTACTCGCGTTTGCACTTCACCCTCCACCTACACACAGCTCTCTAATACTGCAGGGATAGAGAAAATATAACAGTGATGTCAGCTTGAGGCTTACAAAACCATGAGTCAAAACCCACCCACGCAATGACTTCCTTGTTAAAAGTTTTCATATTTTACTTCACTTGCAATCACCACAGACATTTATTCCTCACAAAATATATTGTGCAGCTATTGTCATTACATCACAGCACACAGGGTTTTCTACATAATCTTGATGTTTAACATAACAAGTCAGCTAACAAATTTGTATATAAGAAAGTGGGAGTTGCCAGAGGGCAGGGGTCCACTGTTTAGGTTGGCTAAGTGTTTGAGGCTCACATTTTAAAATGTTTTAAAAATTAAAAATACTGAAATAGTACTTACAAACAGACTTAAAAGTAATGCTTCATTAAATATGGTAAGCATTCATCAAGGTTTCGCTTCCTTATTGACAAATAAATTCCCTCATTCGTATTTATTATTAACTGCATATTGATAAGTACATTTAAAATGTATCAAAATGACTTTAATGACTAGAATATCAACTAGTAATACTGATCACAGCTTGAGCATCCCTTATTTACAATTCCAAAATTCGAAATATTCCAAAATTTTCCATATGGAGTCTGTGAGATCTTTGCTTTTTGATGACTAATCTTACATAAGCTTTGTTTCAGGCACAAAATTATTAAAACATTGGATGTGTATAAGGTCTATATGAAACAAAAAAATATGTTTAAATGTGGATCACATCTCCAAGATATTACTTTTTGTGCATATATGCAAAAAGAGGTTTTTCAAAATTTGAAGGAAAAAAGCCCCAGTATGATCCCAAGATAAAGGCTATTCAATCTGTACTAGTTGTTGGCATCAGGAGCAAAAGATGGAAAAGTTATCTCCACAGAAAACAACAAGATCAGGACTGGATTGTGGCATAGATCAGAAACTGCTTAAAACAAAATTTGGCTCTGGGAGCATAGAGTTAGAACTTTGTTCCTGCCCTCAGGGTCTAGAATAGCAAAAGGCAAGATACCTCAGGCTAGAAAGGTTGTTGGTAGACTGGTTCCATGGGTTCTGAGTTTATGGCTGAAAAGGTCTCAATGAACATCTCACTTAGGCTCCATATCTTACAGAATTTGTTCCCATATCTTGTTAGTCACAATAGACATAGTGAACTATATGAGTCATGTTTCACTGGATATAGCTTCAGTGATATTTTCTAGTTTCAACTGCATGATTTCTGCAACACCAGTGTGATGACTCATGGGCCATGTAGTCCCGTTCCTAGTGCTGTTGTGACAGATGAAGAGGAAAACTTGGGTTTTCCACCATTTCAGCCAGAAAGGGAACTTTCCCAGCCAGAATTGGAGCCCTTGCACCTGCAGGAGGTTTGCCTTCCAGAAATCTGCCAAACAAGCCCTGAGTCAAAATCTCCCCCATTTTCTCGCCGTAATTATTATCAACAACAAAAAGGAGTTCAGCAGGCTAATCGCAGAAGCCTGAGAATTGCAGCAAAGCATTCAGATGATTAAGCCTGCTTCCATGAGAAATTTTAGGGAGTCATACATCTGGACACAGAGATTGACTTTCGGTTCTGGTTCCCCAGAGAAGTGTTCTTTGGCGGGAAAACGAGACCTATTTAGGTTCCTTGCCCTTTAGGAATCTTGCGGAGTCAATTCGTCAGCTACTGGAGTAGTGTGTGTGGACAGCTACTCCCGCTTCCAAGCCTTTGTTCCTATTCCAAGCCTTCGTTCCCAACCTTGTTTTGCTCCACGAATCCTGCCTTGCTTCCCAGGACTCAGCCTTGCCTTGTTTCCCGGACCTTGCCAAGTAATTACCACGGATCTTGTTCTTGCTCCTCGTTTCTTGTTGCCTTGAATCAAGCCTTGTTTTTCCGAGAATCAAGTTACTTCCTAGCCTCGCTCAAGTTTCATGGACTAAAGGACCTTGTCATCTCCCCTCACTTTGTTTGGCAAAGTGAGTGTTTCGGTTATTGGATTACAACTTTGGACCTTAATATTTCATATTGGACATTGTTTCTTGGGACTAATTTTGACCTTTCCTGAAAGGTCTACTTCTGGACTATTTCCTACACTTGTTTTTATTAACTTTATATATTTCCTCAATAAAGATATTAGATAGATTCTGTGTATGGTTATTGGTGCTCTGGCAGCCTGGGTCGTGACAGTTTGACTCCGCCACCCTAAGCACCAATTAACCTAGGCCAGAATGTCTACCGGAGCCGGACCGGGTGGCCAGCCACTCAGCTACACCATCGACAAGGACGAAGTGGACCGCATCCGTGATAAGCTCAATGCGCAGGATGGGGAAATAAGGGGTTTGAAGGAACGCGGAATCCGTCTCCCGGCCATGGCGTTGCCAACCAAGTTTTCTGGAGAAGCTTCTAAGGTTCATGTTTTCCGTCGCCAGTGCCAGGCTTATCTAGAGGCCCGTAACGCCGAGTTTCCCCAAGAAGACACCAAGGTGGCATGGATTTACAGTCTCCTAGACGGGCCAGCGGCCAACTGGGCGACGGCACTGTTCGATCAAGGCTCCCCACATCTAAGATCAGCGCAACACTTCTTGGACCACCTTAAGGCGACTTGGGGGATCGAGGACAATTTGGAGGCTGCCGGCCACAAACTCCGGCGCATCTCCCAAGGGGACAGACCCTTGTCCCAGTACATAGCCGAGTTCCGAGTGCTGGCCCATAACACCGGCTGGAACGATGTAGCCCTCAGAGGACAATTTCGGGAGGGTCTCAACATCGAGATGCTGGAGGAAATCTCCAAGGTGGATCCTCCACACTCTCTTGAAGCACTCATTGATCAATGTTTACGAGCTGAAGTCATGCTTGCCAACAGAAGGCAATGGATCCGAGGACAGAGCGGTAGGACTGGAGCAAAACCTCCCGCTCCCACCGGCGTCCAGCCGCGTCCAGTGTGGAGACCCCCCCCACCAGCCCCATACCCCAGAGGAAGCGAGGAGGTGCCGATGCAGTTGGGCAATGTGCGTCCCAAATTAGATGCCGCCGAGAAGGCCCGCCGCCAACGCCTAAATCTCTGTTGGTACTGCGGAAACGGGGGCCACTTTGCCAGAGAGTGTCCAGCCAAAGGGAACCCCGCCGCTCGTCTGGCGGCGGCGTCCTCCACGGAGACGAAGACGTCTGAGGCGGCTGGCGCACAGCCGGCGGGGGAAGCCAGCGACCGGGCGTAGAGAGGCTCGCCAACCCGGTCAAAAACCCCACTCAAGAGCCGACAACCGGGGTCCTATTTCTCCTAGTGGTCACCTTGTGGTCAGTGAAAAAAGGACCCGTCATGGTCCATGCCATGATAGACTCAGGAGCCACGAACAATTTCATTGATAGAGAGTATGCCGACTCTCTGGGATTACAATATCATGACTTCAAGAACGCCCGTGTGGTGCAAGCCATCGATGGCCGCCCCCTCAAGACAGGTCCAGTAAGCCAGTGGTCGGAACCCACCAGGATGTGGATAAGGGAACACATGGAAGAGATTTCCTTCTTTGTTACCGAGGTTCCCCACTTCCCTGTGATTTTGGGAATTCCATGGCTGACACTCCACGACCCAAGCATCTCCTGGTCCAACAGAGAACTGCAGTTTGCTTCAAAATATTGCCAAAACCATTGCCTTGTAGCCAAGGTCTGCCATGCCACAGACGCTGAACCCATCATCACCTTGCCCAAGAAGTACTCAGAATATTGGGATGTATTCAATGAAAAGGAAGCCGAGAGACTACCCCCACATAGACCTTATGACTGTGCCATTGACTTGGTGGAGGGGGCCCCGATCCCGCGAGGACACCTCTACTCCCTGACTGAACCAGAGCAAGAAGCTCTCAGGGAGTTCTTAGAGACAAACCTCCGCAAGGGGTTTATCAGACCCTCTCAATCCCCAGCCGCTTCCCCAGTGATGTTTGTGAAAAAGAAGTCAGGGGACCTACGCTTGGTGGTGGACTATAGAGCATTGAACAATATCACTAAGCGAAACCGGTATCCCCTGCCTTTGATCTCGGACCTCTTAGACCGGCTTCGAGGGGCTAAGGTTTACACCAAACTGGATCTTCGAGGAGCTTATAATCTAGTTCGCATCAGGGAAGGGGACGAGTGGAAGACTGCCTTCCAGACTAAATTCGGTTTATTCGAAACCCTGGTCATGAATTTCAGTTTATGTGGAGCTCCCGCAACGTTCCAGCATTTTGTCAACGATATCTTTCAGGATTATCTAGACCGGTTCTTGATTATCTACCTGGACGATTTTTTGGTGTTTTCTAGATCACAATCAGAACATGAGAACCACGTCAGAATGGTGTTACAACGATTGCGGGACCACGGACTTTATGCCAAGCTGGAAAAATGCGCTTTTGATCTACAAGAGGTAGATTTCCTGGGATATCGTGTCTCGCCACTAGGGCTCACCATGGACCCGGCAAAGGTTGCAGCAGTATTGAAATGGCGGGCGCCAACCAACAAGAAAGAGGTGCAATGCTTCTTGGGGTTCGCGAACTACTACCGCAAGTTCATTCCAGACTTTGCCCGCTGGTCTGACCCAATCACCAGCTGCATCCGTGGGAAACAGCCTTTCCGCTGGACAGAACAAGCAGAGAAAGGGTTCCAGCAACTAAAGAAATTATTCACGTCCCAGCCAATCCTTCAGCACCCAGATCCTGAAACCCCTTTTGTCGTGTAGGCGGACGCCTCCGATGTGGCGATTGGGGCTGTACTCCTACAACCAGTGGGAGATCATCTTCACCCTTGTGCCTTCTACTCCCGTCAACTGACCGCACCAGAGAGAAATTACACTATTTGGGAAAAGGAACTTTTGGCCATAAAGGCAGCCTTTGAAACTTGGAGACATTGGTTAGAAGGGGCCAAATTTCCCATTGAAGTCCATACTGATCATCGGAATCTAGAGCATCTAAGAACTGCCCGCAAGCTAAATCAGAGGCAACAACGCTGGGCTTTATTCTTTGAACGTTTTGACTTCCAAATCCATTATGTAACCCCAGCCCAGACCAAGCAAGCAGATGCTCTGTCACGGAAACCGGAATATGCTGCAGGGCGCAAAGAGACCTTTGAGTCCCAACTGCTACAGCCCGAGAACTTTGCCACGCTCACAGTGGGAAACACCAAATCCACTCCCATTGAATCAACTCCCTCTACTTCAGGGCCCCTTTGTGCTCAGGAAATCAGGGCTAGTCAGCAAGCAGATGCCTGGGCACAGGACCAACTTCGCCAAGGACTACATTTCCCCTTTTCGCTTAAGGATGGGCTACTTTGCTATAGAAATCGTGTCTACATCCCTCCAGGACCGGGCAGGGAAAAAGCACTTCGTCTGTGTCATGACTGCAAGCCAGCAGGGCATTTCGGACTATTTAAAACCATGCATTTGATCCTAAGAGATTTCTGGTGGCCCAAGATCCGCAAGGATGTGGAAAAATATGTCAACACCTGCCCAGTATGCCAGCGCTCCAAGACAAGAAGGGAAAAGCCCTCAGGGCTTCTGCATCCCCTCCCTACCCCATCTCGCCCATGGGAAATAATCTCTGCGGATTTCATCACTGATCTACCACCTTCCTGTGGATTCACCACGATCCTAGTGGTGGTGGACCTTTTTACCAAGTTAGCCCATTTCATTCCCTGCGATGGCCTTCCCACGGCCAAAGAGACTGCAGATTTATTCCTTCAACATGTTTTCAGATTGCATGGATTGCCCAAGAGTTTGGTCACAGACCGTGGGTCCCAATTCACCTCTCGTTTCTGGAAAGAACTACAAAAACTATTGGGCATAGACTCTCGTTTATCTTCGGCTCACCATCCCCAAACAGATGGGCAAACTGAGCGCACCAATGCCACTTTGGAACAATACCTTCGCTGTTATGTGAACTACCAGCAGGACAATTGGGCTTCCCTGTTACCGCTGTCAGAGTTTGCCTACAACAATGGTGTCCAGGCTTCAACTAAAGAAACCCCGTTCTTTGCAAACTACGGCTTCCATCCACGTTTCTTTCCTCCTGTCATTGAAACCTCGGAAGTTCCCGCAGCAGAGGACTGGCTGCAGGAACTCACAGCGGTGCAACAACTTTTGCTCCAGCAACTAGACCAAGCCAAGGAGGACTATAAACGTCACGCGGACAAACATCGCCAGCCGGGCCCCGAAATCAAGGTAGGAGACCGGGTTCTTCTGTCCACTCGCTTTTTGCCCTCCCATCGCCCTTGCCGGAAGTTAGATGCCCGTTTCATTGGCCCCTATCCAGTGGTGGCGCAACTTAACCCCGTGACTTTCAAACTTCAACTCCCGCGCTCTATGCGCATTCATCCAGTGTTTCATTGCTCACTGCTCCTTCCGGCGGATGGTGTGCGCCCTGACGTA
The DNA here is from genome assembly GCF_035594765.1 of Anolis carolinensis. Taxonomy (NCBI): domain Eukaryota; kingdom Metazoa; phylum Chordata; class Lepidosauria; order Squamata; family Anolidae; genus Anolis; species Anolis carolinensis. The sequence goes on from NC_085841.1 coordinate 203,487,775, forward strand.
GACCGGCCGGCCCCCACTCCTGTTTTGGTGGATGGGGAGGAGGAATTCGAGGTTCAGGACATTTTGGATTCTCGCTTTCACCGCCGCCGCCTTCAATATCTCATTGACTGGGTGGGTTTTGGCCCCGAGGAACGCTCTTGGGAAGACGCTTCCACAGTCCATGCCCCCGATTTAACCCGCCGCTTCCATCAGACCTATCCCGCCAAGCCGCGGCCTCGCGCCTCGGGGAGAGAGCCCATTTTTGAGAGGGGGCTTGAGGAGGGGGATAGTGTGATGACTCATGGGCCATGTAGTCCCGTTCCTAGTGCTGTTGTGACAGATGAAGAGGAAAACTTGGGTTTTCCACCATTTCAGCCAGAAAGGGAACTTTCCCAGCCAGAATTGGAGCCCTTGCACCTGCAGGAGGTTTGCCTTCCAGAAATCTGCCAAACAAGCCCTGAGTCAAAATCTCCCCCATTTTCTCGCCGTAATTATTATCAACAACAAAAAGGAGTTCAGCAGGCTAATCGCAGAAGCCTGAGAATTGCAGCAAAGCATTCAGATGATTAAGCCTGCTTCCATGAGAAATTTTAGGGAGTCATACATCTGGACACAGAGATTGACTTTCGGTTCTGGTTCCCCAGAGAAGTGTTCTTTGGCGGGAAAACGAGACCTATTTAGGTTCCTTGCCCTTTAGGAATCTTGCGGAGTCAATTCGTCAGCTACTGGAGTAGTGTGTGTGGACAGCTACTCCCGCTTCCAAGCCTTTGTTCCTATTCCAAGCCTTCGTTCCCAGCCTTGTTTTGCTCCACGAATCCTGCCTTGCTTCCCAGGACTCAGCCTTGCCTTGTTTCCCGGACCTTGCCAAGTAATTACCACGGATCTTGTTCTTGCTCCTCGTTTCTTGTTGCCTTGAATCAAGCCTTGTTTTTCCAAGAATCAAGTTACTTCCTAGCCTCGCTCAAGTTTCATGGACTAAAGGACCTTGTCATCTCCCCTCACTTTGTTTGGCAAAGTGAGTGTTTCGGTTATTGGATTACAACTTTGGACCTTAATATTTCATATTGGACATTGTTTCTTGGGACTAATTTTGACCTTTCCTGAAAGGTCTACTTCTGGACTATTTCCTACACTTGTTTTTATTAACTTTATATATTTCCTCAATAAAGATATTAGATAGATTCTGGCCTCTGTGTATGGTTATTGGTGCTCTGGCAGCCTGGGTCGTGACAACCAGTAGGCCTTTTAGCACAGAGATGTAGGAATAGTTGAACTCTTAATGTTTGTTTCATAGTTCAGTCAATTGACTAGCTGCTACCCAAAGTCCAAGGCTTTGTTACTACTCAGTCTTTTGAATGTTGAGAGGTCAGCCTGTCTCATCCTCTCTCAGTTGTCTGAGAAGCCTACAACAATAAATAGTGACCTCACCATCTAGTCTGCTTTGAGAAGGTTTTGACTTCTTGCATTGTAAAATATGGTGTGTGTGAGAAAACCTTGGAAATCCTTAAGATAGTAAAACAATTACTGAATCAAACAAAGCTATTAGTAAAAATACAGCAACTGTTTATAGTATGCCCTTTTGTTCTATGTAAGTTAGGAATGCAGAACCCTTACAAAAATGGCTACCTGAAAGTACACTTTTCTAGGTATCTCTAGGTTGGTGATTCACAATCTTTGGTCCTCCAGGTGTTTTCGACTTCAAGTCCCAGAATTCTTGGGCACTAGACAAGCTTGTTTGGGTTTCTGGGAATTGGAGTCCCAAACACTTGGAGGGCCACAGGTTATGTACCACTTCTCTAGGTCCTTCTGGGCAACTCTATGGTCAACCTCCATCAGAAATTGACCATAGAATCACACTGAAGAACCCACAGATTCTTAGAGAAGTGTTTTCTCTAGGAATCCCCAGGTCCTCTAATGTGACTCTATGATCAACTTCTGATGGAGGATCTAGATCTTAAAGGATCTAGAGATTTCTGGAGACAACATACAGAATTGGTGAAATCCGCAAATAATTTAAATCTCTAGAAGTTAAACCAACAACAGTGGAAAGTTGACTGTAACATGCACTGATCATACATACACACATCATTAGCTGATTCCCCCTGCAGGCTTTTAACATAACCTGTTTTTGAAACTGGAATTGGGCTAAAACCAAAACTAATCAGCAAGACTTTTGAGTTAGATCACAGATACCTTTGTAGATAAGGAATTCCCAAAGTCTGCTGAGATTAATAACCAAATCTCTAAGCTCTTTGTAATAGTAAATCTATTTTAATTTATAGGTGTGGGAGACAAGTTTGAACTTGCACCCTTCTTTAATTTTGCATAGCCATTTATAAAAGGCAGGGAAGCTCTGTAGTTACAGTGGTTTAACTAAAACCATCAGATTTAAAGCACAGAGCTTACAAGACTTACCTTTATTTAAAAAAATAAATATTTTCTTCATTTACAAGAAAAAAGCTGGCAATACATTTCAATTGATAGTGCACCTGCTGCCCAAGCAACCAACTGAAATCCTTATGTGCCACATAATATTTCAATGACAATCTTATTCCCAGAAAATTTTGTTGGGAGAAGAAATCATAGTTGAGCAGTTTGATACATTTCTTCATTACACAGTTTTGCATTTTCTCCTTTCTGCTTCCAAATCAGAGCAAGCATTAGATACAGCAGCTATTTCAGTTGTGCAGCAATGGTTTGTCTCCATTCCCAATATCACGTGAATATAACAGAGCTCAGCCTCTTATTCTCTTCTATAAATTAGAATAACTGTGGGAATATTATTATACTGTAATTTTATTTGGAATAATGTTAGTGATATACTCAATTTTAGCCTTCAGCACTTAAGATTTATGTTCAAAACATACTTATGGTTTTATCATGATATTAAGTTCTGCATAAGCAAAAATCCTATTTTTCTTTAGAGGACTATGGGAGATTTATTTCTATAAATACAGTCAGCTACATGTTTTCATACTGCCCTGCTGGTTGTTCGCTGCTCCTGCCTCATGATGTCTTCATTGAAATAATCTGCAATGCTAGCTTTTATGCAAAATTGGGGTTAGGGGGTTGCCACACACAAGAAAATACTGGTTGTATCATGACTACACATAGTAAAATGTCTTATCATCTGGGCCTATCTGATATCAAATAGAATGAATATCTTCTTTTTTTCTTTTGTGTAGGTCATTCCTCTTCAGAGACAAATTGAATTTTTGTGCAAAATTTAAATTGTATGTGTGAGGCTTAGTTCGCTTGGCAGAGTGTCATTAACTCCATTTGGCTAATTAGAGATCAAATAATACAAGTCCACCCCACCCTATCCCACCCCATTTCTGTTAATTTTTCCTATCATATATTTAGATTGTCTTGCCTTTTTGTGAAAGCAGACACACCACCGACCTAACTTGTTGGTTTTGTTTTTTGCATTTTAAGGAAAGCAATGACCTATTTAAACCCAGTTAGGGTGTCCTCCTCTCACCTCTTCCCTCCGGCAATTATTTTAAGTATTTGAAGTCAACGAGAGTAATAGCAATACATCTAAAAGATGGAGCAGCACTTATTGTCTTTTCTCACACTATCAAGTCAGTGTACCTTTGCTTTCTTTCATAAGCTTCCAAATCAAGGATGACTTTTGGTGACCTTATCATAGGTGTGGTTTTTTTTGGCAAGATATATTCAGATAATATTTGATTTTGATTTTCTCAGTAACTGAGACAATATAACTAGCCCAAGAACATCCAGTAGATTTCTATGGCAATTGAGAATGCCGATGGGGAAGCCATTCACAATCCTTTCCTCATAATGTTTCACCCCAGTTTGAGGTCAGATCCTTCCCCATTTGAACTGAGACAAACTCAAAATGCATGACAAACACCACTCCACTGATGCCTTTTCCAACCTGACCTCTTAACTTTCCTGAACAAAAAGGCCATCTCTTGGGAAGTAAGTCACGACATTTACATAAAACAGAGAACTCACCAAAATTGAAGACATTCAACAAATCTTATCCTTAGCTGAAAATTCTGTTACTTTCTGCTGGGAAAGAAATCAAATGTTTGAAAGATTATTTGTGTAAAAGAGAAGGAAATATTTAAGGTACAGACTTGAAGTCACATTGCTGAAGAGATAAAGAATATTGTTTCCCAGAAATACCATACCCAGACAATAGATAAAACAATTTGTTGCCAAGGCTTTCATGGCTGGAATCAGAGAGTTGTTGTATGTTTTCCGGGCTGTATAGCCATGTTCCAGAAGCATTCTCCCCTGATGTTTCACCCACATCTATGAAAGGCATCCTCAGAAGTTGCGAGCAGAGGCGGTTCAACCACCAGACCAACGAGGCAGTTGCCTGTGGCACTATCTTGTTGGGGGCGCCATCGGGGCAACTCCTGTCTCCTGCGGCCTGCCTCCGCAAGATATTGAACTGCTTTTTCTGTTGATTTGTTGTAAAACATGATGTTTTAGTGCGTAATTTGTAAAATCTTAATGTAATTTGATGTTTAATAGGCTTTTCCTTAATCCCTCCTTATTATCAAACATTTTCGCTTATCCAATGCTTTTATTTTTCAGTGATTAGTGGGGGGGGGGGGTGGTGCCAAAATTCTGTTCACCTACACTTGAAAAATATCTAGGGCCGGCTCTGGTTGTGAGATATATTGGAAAAAATAAGCAAGGTTTATATATCTGTGGAAGGTCCAGGGTGGAAGAAGGAACTGTTGTCTGTTGGAGGCCAGTGTGAATGTTTTAATTAATCACCTTGATTAGCATTAATGACCTTGCCAGATTCATTTCCTGGCTTCTTCCTGCCTGGGGGAATCTATTGTTCAGAGGTGTTGGTTGCCCCTGATTGACTCATGTCTGAAATTCCTCTGTTTTCAGTGTTGTTCCTTATTAATTGTTTGCAACCTTGGGAGTTCAGGAAACCAAAAAGGTACAGACTTGAAGTCACATTGCTGAAGAGATAAAGAATATTGTTTCCCAGAAATACCATACCCAGACAATAGATAAAACAATTTGTTGCCAAGGCTTTCATGGCCAGAATCACAGGGTTTGCTCTTGGCCTTACGGTTCTTCTGATGTCCATGGTGGAGTATCCATTGGCCTGTAGAGCCCAGTTTAGGTGGTTTATTTCACCTTGGAGGTTCTTCTCTCACCCTGGACTTTCCACAGATATATATATATACACACACACACACACACACACACACACACACACACACCTTCCTTGCTTAGTTTCTCCATACCTCACAACCTCTGAGGATGCCTGCCATAGATGTGGGTGAAACGTCAGGAGAGAATACTTCTGGAACATGGCCATACAGCCCGGAAAACATACAACAACCCTGTGATCCCGGCCATGAAAGCTTTCGACAACACATCAAACTTTTAATAAACACAATTAATTTTTGTTTTACTCTATGTCTCACGACTCTATCATAAATATTCCTACAAGGTGAAAGAAGTAGTACAACTCCACTCCTGTCCACATTACACATTATTGTATGTAATGTGGTCAGTCTAAAATTTGTTGCTGTAAATTATTTGGTTTCATTGTTTATCTTTTCATTTGCCACAGTTATGTAAAGATTCAGTTATCTCAGATAAGATGTTCTTCTACTAGATCAGGCTTATATCTCAGCAAGAGGTTAACAACATCTTTGTTTTGACTAGAAGACAAAAATGCCAAGCACCTGTCTGAATAAAAAACAGCTTTGCTGTTACTATCAGAAAACTGACATCCTGCGAAAATATTAACCAGTAAAGATGACACAATTCTATGAAGTAGTCAGATTTCAAGTATAAACCAATGAATGGATTCTAAAGGTATCACCACACAAATAATTTGTTTATCTCGTAACCATCCTATAAGAATCATATAAGCCTTTCTATATAAAAAAGAGCAAAACCTTTAACTAATCAATAGTTTTCTGCTGTTTTTACAAGAATGCCCATTTCTTACATCACTTCTTGCCTTTTAATGCTCTTTGACTCTGTTTCCCACCACTTCCTCCATTAAATCTAGAAAAGGCATAAACCACATGATATGGAACAATTTCTATCAATGCATTATATGCACTGACTGACCCAACTTCTTCTGGGGAGAATTTCTTTAGAAAACACACATTTCATAAAAAACATGCAAGAGGGATTGTATGGGGAAGAAAATAAAAAATAATGAGGTAATAATGGCAGGTTTAGATGCTAGGAAACAGTTCCCTGTGGGCTTAGCTTGCCTCATTGTGTAGATTATATATGGCTTCATTACGAACAAAAAAACAATTTACTGTAGAACGGTTTTTGGAAGGCCATTTTATGCATCATATACCTTGCTGACAGTTTACAGCCATTTTTAACCTGTATAAAATTAATTGTATTTATAGATGACATCCAAATGAACCTCAGCATGTTGAAAATTGTGTCACACATATACACACACACACCCTCCCTCCACACACAATTTTCTGCAATACTCAATAAGCGGATCAAGACAGGAAAGAAAAAATGGATGGCGTCTTACATCTTTGGACTTCTGAAATGATTTGTTTGGTTGCTGTTGTTTTCCCGAAGTTGGTGAAATAGCTGGGAACATTTCATGCTTGTTAATCATCAAGGGGTGATTCGTCTTGCAGTTGCAAGCAACTATTCTCTTTTAAAAACAGATGGCTCTGGATGCAAATACATATCCTTTTTGCATGAAAAAATTCAAATGGCTATGTGCTATCAGCAAGAACAGAAGACCTATGTGAATAAATCCCTCTTGAAGAAGACACAGGCACCATCTTTAATTTTTTAGTATATTAAGGCCAGAAAAAATTTAGGGCACCAAGACAATGTAATTATAGGTTACATAAACAGTTACACTTATTACATCTATATATATAAAAGAGTGATGGAATCCTGGCGACCAACAAAACAACAAAACTACAGGCCCCCCAACCTCGAAATTTGACAATACAATCCATCATCCACGCCTCTAGGTTGATACAACAAAAAGAAAAGAAAAATAAAGTCCTAATTAGAGGGAGAGGAATAATTGTTTTTATCCAATTGCTGCCATTTAGAAGGCTAAGCTCTGCCCACTTGGTCTCCTAGCAACCCACTCAGGTAGGCCTCTTCCACACTGCCTATAAAATACAGATTATCTGATTTTAACTGGATTATATGGCAGTGTAGACTCAAAGCCCTTCCACAGAGCTATATAACACATTTATAATCTTATATTATCTACTTTGAACTGGATTATATTGACTCCATACTGCCATATAGTCCACTTCAGTGTACATTTTATCCAGCTGGGTAGAAGGGGCCTCATATAATCCAGTTCTAAGCAGATAATATAAGATTATAAATATACAGTACAGTCTCACTTATCCAACATAAACAGGCTGGCAGAACATTGGATAAGTGAATATGTTGGATAATAAGAAGGGATTCAGGAAAAGCTGATTAAACATCAAATTAGGTAATGATTATACAAATTAAGCATCAAAACATCATGTTATACAACAAATTTGACAGAAAAAGTAGTTCCATGTGCAGTAATGCTATGTAGTAATTACTGTATTTACAAATTTACCACCAAAATATCACAATGAATTTAAAACACTGACTACAAAAACATTGACTACTAAAAGGCAGACTGCGTTGGATAATCCAGAACATTGGATACGTGAATGTTGGATAAGTGAGATTCTACTATAATATGAAATAATTACTGTGATACAATAATACAGAACAATATAATCTCTAAAACCAGGACAGTAAATAAAGAGCAACACTCTGAAAGCAGGAAAATTGGAAATTCCACACAAGAAACAATCAGGGCCAGCTAATACCTCCCAAGGAAGGATTCTTCCAGAAAGGAAGCTGACAATGGAGTGAAGCAGTGTGTATTACCAAAGTTGTTGTTGTTGTTATTATTATTATTATTATTATTATTATTATTATTATTATTATTATTATCATTAAGCCCATTCCTACCTTCTGTTTCAGTCCTGAAAATCTCCCGCAAACCCTCTTCCATCCTTTATATAGTGTTTCATGTAATAACAATATAGAAGCAAATATAGGGCTAGAAAACACATATTTCTCCAGTAGCCTCTGCTTAGGCTGTTACATAAATTCCCATCCCAAAATATATTGCAATATAGTCGTATAATATAATATTTTGTGTGTGTGTGTGTGTGTGTGTGTGTGTGTGTGTGTGTGTGTATATATATATATATATATATACTTGTAAACCGCCCTGAGTCCCCTTCGGGGTGAGAAGGACAGGATATAAATGTCGCTAATAAATAATAAATAAATAAAATCAAGTATTGTTTGAATGAGTGTGATAAAAATATCCATCATATAGGAGGTACCCACTGTGCTGATAAAACAAAATATCTCACAAGTGAAAGCTGCCTGCTGTAGAGTCTGAAATGCTATCCTGGGTGACCTTTTTGTTAAGATTATATTGATGGGGTAGACAGAGACAATATAGCCCAAAATATGGGATAATAATTCATGATAATACAATGACTTTCCAGAATGGGAAAATAATCTTGGTAGCATATTAAAGCAATCTATTTCGTTATAGCACATCAACAGCCCTAAGTATATCCAAAATCTCTGAGCCATGCCATGCTTAAGAATAATTGAAAGATAAGCTTCACAAAGGAAAATTGTTGTAGATTTGCCTATTGCGTTTTTTCAAGGAACTCTTAAAGATTTAATGCAAAGTCTTTGCAAAATCAAGCAATAGTCTAGAATTCATAAGGACATGAACATTTGCTAATGAATTCAGTCAGCAATACCCCCTAGATCAGGGGTCCCCAAACTAAGGCCCGGGGGCCGGATGAGGCCCATCAAAGCCATTTATCCGGCCCCCATGGCACAAGGGCAGAAGGGGGTTAGACTAAATGACCCAAGGGGTCTCTTCTTCTCTTAAAACCCTTGTTGTTGTTGTTGTTGTTGTTGTTATTATTATTAACATTGAGGCTGGGTGGCCATCTGTCAGGAGTGCTTTGCTAGTGCTTTTGATGCACAAAGGCAGAAGGGGGTTGGACTCAATGGCCCAAAGGGTCTCTTCCAACCCTCTGTATTATTATTATTATTATTATTATTATTATTATTATTATTAACATTGAGGCTGGGTGGCCATCTGTCAGGGGTGCTTTGTTTGTGCTTTTGGTGCACAAAGGCAAAAGGAGGTTGGACTTAATGGCCCAAGAGGTCTCCTCCAACCCTCTTTATTATTATTATTATTATTATTATTATTATTATTATTATTATTATTATTATTAACATTGAGGATGGGTGGCCATCTGTCAGAGGTGCTTTGCTTGTGCTTTCGATGCACAAAGGCAGAAGGGGATTGGACTTAATGGCCCAAAGGGTCTCTCAACCCTCTTTTTGATTGTTGTTGTTGTTGTTATTTTATTGTATGACACAGCAAACAAGATAGATATGCTGGATTTATTATTATTATTATTATTATTATTATTATTATTATTATTATTATTATTATTTCTTGGTGGCCAACTATAGTCTGGCCCTCCAACGGTCTGAAGGATCATGAACCGGCCCCCTGTTTAAAAAGTTTGGGGACCCCTGCCCTAGATAAAATTATTTAAATGAAATGTCTAGTTGTCTCACATTTATGCTCATTATGAAAACCAATGAATTAAAGCAGATCATATGTTAGATTTGACAAGATCTAGTCTTCACAAGTTGACTATCCAGAAAAATATTTTGCTGTGGCCCAAGGTACATCAACATTTTCCCTGATCTCCAGAGTCTAGTCCAGGCACAGGCAAACATCAGCCTTCCAGGTGTTTTGGACTTCAACTCCCACAATTACTAACATCTGGCAGGCCAATGTTTTCCCATGCCTGGTCTGGTCAATGAGAGATAACACTGGCTCATGAGAGATAGAATTTCATTGCAGTCCTTATATTTTTGCCTTCCTCCCTTCCCCTCCTCTCCTCCCTTCAATGAAACCTCCAGTGATTTCTTCTTTTCCCCCCACTGCCACTTTCTCTCTACTTACAAAAATGTATTAAAAAGGAACAACTGGCCAAACATTAAGTTGCATCAGTTTTTCTCAAATTGCACCCTGGCAACTGATTAATTTTGTGATTTAATACATATCAGAAGTTGTAAATAGCAGGAATTCAGGAGTTCAAATGATATCTATGAATGCAAAGAAACCATTTGATGTGTATGATAAGAATTCTACCAGGTACCTTTTGATGCCAAATATGAATGAGCTCACGCTTCGTTAAATGGCACATCAAACATATGAAAATGAAGCCATTAATCTATATTTCATGACATTCTTCTAACAATGCCTAAAAGAAGTGCACTCCATGTTGCAAAAAAAAAGAAGAAGTAGTAGAAGAAGTGAAAATGTTTTTCATCTTGTTTTAAAGAATAAGTGCAGTTGTAATTCACAAGAAACTGCCACTGAGGAACCAGCCATAGTGGCCATTTGAAGAAGACTTAACTCTTGCTGAACTACTGTAGCAACTACTGAGGATAGAAGTCTTGGGGATTTTTTAAAGGTAACTCTTTTGCAGAAATAATCAAACTTCAAAGAAAAAGAACCCACTTATATTCATTTCCATTAAGAAAACATTTCAAAATAGGATCACAATCACAAATAAATATGTTCCTTAAAAGAAAGAATTGTCCATGTTTAGGACTTCATCATCAATGTTGTCATCATTTAAAGAAGTTTGCATTGTTGTTCTGAGAAGTAACTGCAAGACTGTACAGTGCAGACACCGGAAACTTGATATAGATCGTAATGGCAGTGTAGCTCAGAATTATTTTAAAAGCATATTAATGTTAATAAATATGAATATTTGTGTTGTTGAAATTGAGCTGATGTTCCTGATTTGGTTCAAATCCTGGTTTGAAGATTCAGATCTGGGCAAAAATTAGTCTAGAGTGATCTGAACTCAATCTGTTCCAATCTTGTCCCCAAGCCAGATAAGAAATTCAGTAACCCAAATTACCAGTCTCCCTGCATTGACTTGGTTTAGGACTCAGCAATGCCAACTCAGATAACAATCAGTGCCTATCGAGGTACCATTATAGCTCTTTCAGGATCTGTTACTATAACAGAATTAAAAGTTACTCGTTATTTTATTTTTGCTTAACACTAACATGAAAAGAAGGTTAAGAATTAGAACAGATCTACACTGATCACTTATCCTGGGGTCAATCTGATGAATGTCAAATCATCCCCAAGATGGGTTAGACCAGTGATGGCCAACCTATGACACACGTGTCAGCACTGACACGCCTAGCCATTTTTGCTGACACACTGCAGATTGATTGGATGACTACATCTTTTGTGGCCAAATTTGGTGTGATTTCGTCCAGTGGTTTTGTTGTTTACTCCATGAGAATTATGCACATTTTATATATATATATATATATATATATATATATATATATATATATATGTATGTGTGTGTGTGTGTGTGTGTGTGTGTGTGTGTGTGTGTGTATATCATTCTATTATTATTCTATTATTATTGTAGTATATTATCATATTATTACTATTAAATTATTATTATATTATTCATTATTCATGACTACATTGAAACTACAATAGAGAGAAATCAGTGTGGAAACTGCA